>NW_011888793.1:4987310-4992266 GCF_000151845.1 Pteropus vampyrus | reverse complement strand
AGAATTAAGGTACATTAGTATAGCAGCTGCCACAACTTACCTGCTGTTTTGTTCTGGGTATGCCTACAACCCGTTTGTGAGCAAATGAACCCTGGCTACTGGCATCTGGTCAGGGAGAGTGCCTGTCCTTGGCTCTCCATTACCATGCAGTCCCTGAAGGGGCTTGGCAAGGGCCCCCAGTTACCAGAGGTGCCCAGTACCAGATGAGTGACTTTCTTATGGACTTTGAATTGGTTCTCTGCACACACAGGTAAACCTGCACACACAGGTAAACCTGCACACACAGGTAAACCTGCACACACAGGTAAACCTGCACGGGAGTGGAAGAGGAAACAGAGGCAGGCTGAGGACCACAGTGGGGGGACCCAGGAGGAGGAAGCAATGGGTGTGTGCTGCTGAGGGTATGCCAACATGGCCGCATCAGCTGGTGTGTGCCCATGGAAGTGAGGACAGATAACCTGCTGCCTGGAGGCCTTGGCTGTGTGGCTATAGAGATGGTGCTGTGTTCTCTGCCCTTCTTCAAGCACCCTGAAAACAAGCCCCATCCACCTGGCAAACGGAGCATCATCTGGAAAATTTGTTCCAATTCACACACTTTCTTATTAAAAGCTTTTTGTAATACTCTGTGAAACAAACAACTCTAGGTATAACTAAGACATTTTTCTACAAGAGTTTTGAAGGATCAATCATCTCTATTAGGACGTGAGCAATAAAACCCTCTGGAATTAATGAATTTGCAGAAATCAGTTGCTGACTACTGCATTGTTTCTTGTAGTCCATAAAAACTGAAGCTTTTATTTTGGGTATACTATGCTAATATCCCAAGGAAGAAAGATTCACATCACTTCCATGAACCATAAATACTAAGGAGAGACTAAGAGATGGAAGGGGGGAAAAAATAAGATGAACATGATATTGCTGATGATGGATATACTAAAAAAAGGTCATTCAATTATAAATAAATATAAAATATGAGGGTGGAGATGTAGGAGGGTATAGTAAAATGTACAGATGTAAGTGGTAATTATTAGGAAATCAGACATATAAACCAGACTGAAAAAAAACTGATAACTCTTTTCACTTCTAATTAGCTTTGCTTTAATACAAATTCACTTCAGATATAACTGAAAAATACTTTACAAGTACTTTTGAAAAACCATCAACCTGGAACTGAACAAACACTGAAAGTTCATTCTTATCACCTGGGCTTTTCCCAGCTTAAACCGCCACCTTTCGAGTTATGTACACCTTTATGGTGAAAATATCACAAAAGTAGGAAAAAATGGGAATAACCTAAAATGACATAAATATTGAAAAACAGGTCCCGTGGAGATAATAATATTAGGCTGGGCATATGCATGCATGAAAACAGAAAGGCAAGTGATAAAGACTGGTGATAGAACATATTTGACATAATTATTTAACAAATATAAAAGGAAAATAATGAATTATTCACAAAAGTGAATTGGTTGCCAAAAACAAAACAAATCAAACCAAACTCTTACAGATTTGATGAGACTTGGTAAACAAAGGAGAGTTACAGTGATAACTACAACTATTCTGAACCCGTCAAAAAAAATTAGTGACAGCCTCGCTCTACAGATTTAACTGGGAAACTCCGAAACACAGGGGACATAAAAACCCAAACACATCACCCCTTTCATGATGTCCATTTCTCTATTCCTCATTCTCACTCATATTCTAACAAAGCCAGATGTCTTCATGGAGAGACTCTTATGAGCTGTTTCTGAATCCCACAAACACTTTTCTTTCGAGTCTTTTCTTGGTTTTGTTATGTCCCTCTTTTTGAGGCTTCTAATAAAATATTCACCTAAAACTCTGTCTAGATGGAACAAAATCTGTTTCCACTTGTGGGGTGAGCCACACAAAGGTCTTCTCGCCTCTGTTTTTCTGAATTCAGCACCCGCCCCGCCCCACAATGGCCCTGACAGTCAATGGGCAGACTTTGTAAACGAAAGTGATGTGCAGAAAAGTCCTGAGCTCTCACCACTGCTTTCTCTGCCTCCTCCAAGTCAGGTGATTCCTTGTAATGTTCTCAAGTGCCAGTCATACCCTAGCCCCACGACAGGAGAAGGCTGCGTGTTGCTCAGTGCTGGAAAAGAGGGTGGACAGCCAGGAAAAGTCGTGTACAGATGGGAAAGAAGCAATGTCAGAAAAAAAAAAAAAAAAAAAAATCTGTCAACCCAGGGAAAGCACTGTTCTGTTGGTAGAAATACACACAGCGATGAGCTGAAGTCTGAATGGGAGAAAGTAATTTATATTTGTCTGATAACATGAACGCAAAAAAAGAAATTAAAAAAAAAGCAATAAATTGAAAACTTGTCTATTGAGTGATAAAAATTAGAATCCACTTCCAGTTTTCAAGATCTTAAATGATGAGACGATCTGTCTTCCAAGTTAAGTTTTTGAAAGCACTTTTTTTTTTTAAGGTGGTATTAGTTGAAGGGGAGTAGAGCTCATTAAAAGTAGGAATTGTGAGTCAGGTGACTTGAAGCTGGGTCAGGCCTGGGCTGAGGAAGTTGGGTGAAGATGTTTAATCTGTATAGACCTGTTTTCTCCTTTGAAAATAGTGAGGGTTTGATGAGATGACCTCTCAGATCCTTTTTATGTTTAAAATCCTATTACTTTTCTACTAAAAATGCTAGATTTAATAACTGGCACTTGAATTTCTACAGAAGTTGTGTGCAAAAATAATCTCCCAGTCACTAACAGTATAAATCATCAACAGTATAAAGCATCATCTGTCCTAACAGCTCAAGGAGCATAAAGCAGCTTTTAAAAAGCATTTGCAAAAGGCCTTTTTGTTAAAATACTTAGGAGGGAATTTCAAACATAAAAAAACAAAACCATTCATGTCTTCAGGGTCAAAGGTCCAGGAGTAAAATTAAATTTCTATTTTAAAATGAAAATGTAATGTTACAGAGTTTAGATAAGCTTTTAAAAAGAACCTGGAATTATTATTATTAGCACTAATAAGAACGTTTATAGTGTAGCAGCTTTGAATAAATTTAAGAACTAAAGAATGACAAAATACATTAACTAACCAGATAATAAGCATTCACCAAATGCCTATTCCTCAGGAAATGCCTGTAGTATGTATGTGTTTGAGGGGGAGGAGGGTAGATAAGAAACATATCCACAAAAAGGAAATCAAGAAGAAGGACAATGTCACTGAAAGAGCCCTGAACCAGAACCAGAAACTGACAGGTCTGATCTGAGTTTTGTCAGGCACAAGACTTTAGGCAAATTCCTGAACTTTGCTGGGCTGGGGTTTTCTCATCTCTAAAATGGGAATAATAACCGCCTTGTCCAATTTTCAGATGCCATGAGGAATGAACATGATAATGAACATGAAAACGCTCAAAACTAAAAAGCCTTTTAAAACCAAATTATGAGGCAGTGGTACACAAGTGGAACAGAAGTTCAGAAGAGAGGTTGTTCAGAGCTGAGATGACCAGGCACAGCTTCCCCCAAAAGGAGGGGCTCTGAATCAGAGCGGGTATGGGGGAAGCGAGTGCTGGGCGATTTGGTGAGCAGGATCAGCAGCACCTGGACTTGCCCCTGAGCTAAGGGCTCACGCTGCACCTTCCCAAGAGTGAAGTGATAAGGAATGCCAGGCAAAGGACCGGGAGTTCAAAATTCTGGTAGAGCCAGAAAAGGAGGAAGGTGCCATGTCAGTGGTGAGAAGTTCAAGGAGCAACAAATGTGTGATGAGAATGTCTGCATCTGCTTTACAGATATGCACCCTGAAATTTTTCCTTAGGATGTTTTAAATGAATGCTATGTGCAGACCAATTGATAGGCAAAGGTTTCCTTTATCCAACTAAAACGTTTTCAAAGGGCTGGTTTCCACAGTAGGATGAACCACCTGGTGGAAGCTTAAATACACACATACAGGCCCAGAACTTGTAGTTTACCTGCAACCTATTTTGTTTTTAAACCTAACCATATTTCTTTAAAGTCCTGAGTATATGCTAATGCACTGAGAAGCCTTTGCAGCTCTTAAACACAAATCATCGTAATTTAGAAAAAACAGGCAAAACGGGCACTAAACATTTCAAGGTAAAACGTCAAAGCACAGAATACATTTGGTCCTGGTAATTTCTGGTTATGGTTTCAAAAAATGGATATTACTACAATCATGTAGTGTCCTCTAACAGGAAAAAGTGATAACTACATACCACACAGAATGTTTTCATTGCTGTGTCCCAGGCTGCTGAATCATATAAGTTATTAAACTTATAAACTTTACTATATTATATTTTGTGGGAGTAATAAAGACCTCTTACTTCAGTCTATAAAAATGGGAATTCATGTAATTTAAACAGAGCCCAGGAAACTACGGAAACAAACTACTCAGCCATTCAAGCTGCTTTGGCTGTGCCACTGACGTGGAAGAGTTCATGGGCTAGAATTCTTACAGAATAATACATCGAAAACAACCTGTAATCAGCACCATTCTAGGAAGAAATGTAGGCAATTTAAAGTTTGTTACTAGTTAATAGTACAAACACATGAAAAGACAAATTATATTCAAGTACTTTGGAAATAACTTCATCAGGAAAGTTTGCTTTCGATTAGCATGTCAATTAAAATTTGTCTTATCTGCTCATTAAATGAGAAAAATACATCTGTCATAATAAAACTGCAATTAAAACAGGTCGGGTCTACAACAAACCTCTTCTCTAATTTAAAAATGAGTCCTTTCCATTTTGAACAATGGGCGTAATGACGTTGGTTGAATGTAAGGCGTAATCCCAGTGCTTTCTCATCGTTTGAAGAGAGCGGGGAGCAGTCACCCCAGTTACGTGAAGAGAGATGTCCTACAAGTCCCCAAGGACACAGATGCAAAAGCAACCAGTGGGAGAAGAAGTCAAGGTTACAGTGACTGAATTAAGAAGAATGGCGATGGCAACGTAAAATGGTACAACTGCT
>NW_011888793.1:4982193-4986135 GCF_000151845.1 Pteropus vampyrus | reverse complement strand
TGGGAGTCCTGGTTGTTGGGCTGAAGGTCTCCTCCTCCCCACCTGTGTCAGGCATTCGTGCCAGGCACAGTGGAGCTACTGGGGAAAAGGCAGCGAAATAAGTAACCTTGTAGCCCTCAAGACTCTGACATCAAGGTGGTGGTTTGGGACATCAAAGAGAGGTTTGCGCTGCCTGAGGCGATGCAGGTTTCTCTTGGAGCAGCTTGCTCTGAGAAGACAGCCAAAAGTTAGGTCACCTAAGTGTTTCCTTCAGAATTCCTCAGGCACCTCCATGCTCTGACACCACCAGTTCCTTAGCTCATCCAAGCTCATCCCCCTCCCCTGGCACCTGGCCCCAAAGGAGGGAGTAGCTGCTTAAACCCTCTAAGTAGCAAAGGTCAGCCCTAGGTTTTAGATCCCACCTAAATAGTATGCGTTTTTTTTTTTTTTTAATTTACCTCTAAATATTCCCTAAATTAGGGACGACTGATGTCAACACATTTTTGAGACCTCAGTTTGTCCTTTTGAGTGAAAGGAGATCTGGAGGGAGCGAGGAGAACTGAATTCTGTCATGGTTTTGCTCTGCAAAACTCAGTGTTACTCTATTAAAACAAATCAAAACCAAACCCTATCTGAGAGAAGAGACTCAAAAGTAATGGGATTTTCATTATTTCCTAGTTTATTTCTGCCCTTTTACTAAGGAAGTACAAAAAGGGACTAGTGATTAGGAAACCTTTTAAGTTTTTTCAGGGAAGTGGGAGCTCTTCCTCTCATTTCAAATTATTTTAAGCATTAAAAAAGGAAAGAAAACTTAGTCTGATGTGAGCATAAAGAACAAAACCCCTTTCATAGGTTTCTTTCTGGGACTTAAGGCAAATCACTAGACTTCTCTGGGCCTCAGTTTTCTCAACTATAAAATGAGAGGGTTGGCTTAAGTCTGTGGTAACATAAGCCATTCATTCATTCGATATTTGAGAAACTACATCCCAGGCACTGTCGCAGGCACTAGGTTACAGCAATTAAAAGTCAGGCAAGTCCCCTGGACTCAAATTAGATTCTAGAGAGATTGAAAATGAAGGAAAACTAAACAAGATAATGTCAAGTAGTGATAAGCACTAAGAAGAGACCCCAGGACTGCCTGGGTAGGAGGTGGCGTGCCTTCCTTCACTTTAGAGAATGTGATCAGGGACAGCCTCTCTGAGAAGGTGAGAGCTGAGTAGAGTCTGGAATGATGAGAAGGAACCAGTCACTCAATTCCAAAAGAGAACGGGCAACCTTTGGTGGTTCTCTTTATAGGTGAAAGAACACCTACTCCTCTTTTTTACTTTATATTCCTCCTTTCAATAGTACATAATAATTCTGTTAAAATGTATTTATACATAACTCTTTAAAGAACAGCAAAAATATCATTCGATTTGAAGAACTCCAAGACAGGCTTTCTCTTCTACACAATTCCTTTTTATTTCCAAGTTTCTGTCCTCATGGTTATAAATTTCCCACTTATTCTAGGCAGAAATCAACAGGATTTAAATCAGTGTTTTCCGAACTTTTACAACAGCGACCCACATTAAAAAATAAATCTTACCTTGTGACCTCGTGTATACATAAAAACGTAACAAAAGTTCTAAAAAGC
Source organism: Pteropus vampyrus (assembly GCF_000151845.1). NCBI lineage: Eukaryota > Metazoa > Chordata > Mammalia > Chiroptera > Pteropodidae > Pteropus > Pteropus vampyrus. Next base: position 4,984,523 of record NW_011888793.1, on the reverse strand, counting down.
CGAGCTGACCGTGACTACTTGCAATGCACTATAGTACATTCTATTTCATTTCATCTTTCTTAAATGCTAAAGTGATTTCACAGGTAACTCATAGTTTGAAAACACTATTATAAACTGCCATTGGCTAGTAATTTTGTTCAAAGACAAACCAAAACATGGAAAAATTCAATATTAAACGACCTCAAAGGCAACTTCTACTTCTCCTTTTTTCTGTACACATACTCGCTTTAAAGCAATGGAACCCTAATTTCTTTGTGTGAGTTGTGGAGGAAATGCCCAAAGGGGACATTTTCAGGAGGGCTAGGGTGGGGGGTGGGGAGAAGGAGAGAAACCCAAATATGCAAATTGTTTGTTAGGTGAAGAGATGCTTTTGGTTTCAAAGATTGCCCAAGAAAAGATTCACAAAGTCTTCACAAAAACAACAGGGGTACGTGCATGTATGTATGTGGGGGGTGGGGAGAGGAGGCCGTTAGTAAGCCATTAAATTTTAAGTACCCAGAGAGGTCCTTCTGCATCCCTACCTCTCCTTACCACAATCCCAGTTCCACATGGATGGATGTGTAACTGCAGCACTGAGAATCATACTTCGAATCTGGCATATAACACAGGAGTGCTCAATAACACATCGTTTAATAACTTTTGAATAATGGAGCTCATTGTCACCATAATCCTAACTTTGTATGTATACCCAATTATCACATTTTCCTGGAATGTATAAATGTCATGCAATAGTAAATGAAACTGATTTATCTTCAGGTCATTGTTTAAGTCCAGGGAGCTTAATGAGGTATTTTTCTCAAGCATTAAGTGGAAAAAAGATGTTTTCTATTGCAAGGTACAAGAGTTATGTTGGCTGTAATAGAAAGATTCCATGTCTGCTAGTGGTCATGGTAAAGCTAGGATTAAAACTAGCGTGTTAGTTTAATAGGTAGTTTCCCAAGGAACACTAACTAGTGGGCTCCATCAGCCAAGGGCTCTCTCTGATGGAAACTGTGCCAATTTCTCTGGGAAACGCGGTTACCATTCTCACCCCTGAAGTCAGAAGTGCATGCACCCAATTTCCAGTAGCCCCAGGGCCCTGGAGCCAAAGAATTACACCTGCAAGCAAGCATTTTTCCCACACTGCCACACAGCTGCCACACACAGAAAGCAGTACGTTTAAACGGGGCCCTTCAGCCCCATTTAAGGAAATCATTAATGATTTCAAATTACAACTGTTGCTTTATATCAAAACAGTGATAAATCGGGAAGCTACATTCATGATGCTTTCTCTTAAGTCATTTATCTGTTCTCCTCTCAGGTGCAAAAAAGATATTGAGACAAGTGTGAACCTGTCAGAGCTCCTTATTATACATGCAGCCCTCCTTTCGCCCCTCCCGTTCCCCACTCCAGCACCCCTCCCTCTCTGGATTTCCTGCATTGAGGCAGTGACCTCCGGTGAGGAAGTGCAAGAGGCACCTTATCAAAACAAGGAAGATTCACCATAGAGGGAGTTAGTCAGGCGACACAGGCGACGGAAGCTAAAACAACCCCCTCATCCTAGCAGGTCAATTCACTCCGTTCCCCCAGGTCAACAACAGGCCGGGTTTCAGAAAGGAAGAAAGTCCTGGAGGAGAGTGGTCACCCATCCAAATACAGGAGCATCCGCTTAAACGCAGGATGGAACGAACCCTGCTGCCAGACCATAGGTGTGGGCAGAAGAGTGTGTCAGCGTGTGCGCAGGGACAGCCTATATATGGGCAAGACATTAGTGGCAACGAAGGGAGACCCACCACGGTTGACAAAGCCACAACTATTATGACTTAAAATATCACCCGCAGGCACTGGCTTCGGTGCCAGAATTTCCTAGGATTTATTTTCAGGCAAGTGACTCACAACCACGTCTCCCTAAGTAATTCCATTAAAATGAGTCGCCGGTTCCACTAACCCGACTTTCCGCTGCCCTCTGGCTGCCCCTCCCTCCACTCCGCCCATCCAGCAAACCCAGATAGCTCGCAGACTGGGCAACCGTACCCCAGGGGAGCAGAAGGCAGGCTCTCCGGCCCGGCCCCCAGCCTCGGGATGGAATGAATGGGGCCGCAGGCCGGTGGGAGCGCGGGGAGGGCGCGTGCGGGCCTTGTGTGGGTTGTGTACGCGTGTGTGCGCGCGTGGGCACGCACCCCGGCCAACTTACGGAGGTGGAGTTGGTCCTCGCCTGGCCCTGGTTCCGCACCTCCTGCTCCCGGAACTGCAGTCCAGCCAGATGCTTCTCCAACGCCTCCCAGTCCATTGGGGGCATCGGGGGCTCCTCCGGGACGCACGACCCGCCGTCCGTGGGCTGAAGGCAGAGG
>NW_011888793.1:4966582-4980659 GCF_000151845.1 Pteropus vampyrus | reverse complement strand
GCCACCGAGCATGCCCAGAGGCGGCCGGGCGCGGCGCAGTCCGCTCTCCCGGTTTTCGCGGCAGCAGGCTGAGGCGGGAGGCCGGGCGGGGATGGGGTTGGAGAGGCCGGGAAGAGGCCCGAAAGAAGGGGCGCGGGGTGTTAGGGGCGCAGACCCGGCCAACTAGCAGGGGCTGCGTTCTGGGGAAGGTGGTGAATTTTAAACCTCAGACACGCTCATATTTCCTGGGCGCGCGTCAAACCCTCTCTGCGGGGCTCGTTACTCCGCCTAAGCCTCCCGACCGACATCCCAAAGCGCGGGTCTGGCGCCTTCTAACCCACGCGGAAGTCCCCTAGTGACCCCGTGAAGGACCTCCCTCTCCTACACACGCACAGACACAAGCTCATGTGGAAGCCTTAGTGACGTGGCTCGGTGGTCATGCACCATCATTTCCCTTCCACCTCCAGTCGCCCTGTCATCTCCCCTTCCAAGTTCAGGCTTGTGGGTGGAACCTGTTGCGTTAGCTCACGTTTCCTTCCCTCCCAGCTGCACGCTAAGGATGACCTCAGAGAGGTGTGTGTGTGTATGGGGAATGGATGGGTAAGTGTGAGATGCGACTGATACCTCTCATGATGGTGGAGAATCTGTTTAATGGTTTGGGGGAGCCTCCAAAGTCCCCTTTGATCACAAGGAGTCTTTAAAGTAGGAGAAGAGGAAGATATCAGTTGACATGCTCCTGACACATTCGCTGGCTTTGCGTCCTTCAGTTTTTCAGGAAAGTGAGTCATAGAACCCTGCGCTGGGTATTTCAACTAGATGGGGTGGGGTGGGGGGTGGGGGGAATCATTTCATAATGTATATGTATCTCGGATCACCATGATGTACGCTTTAACTATCTTAACAATTTTATATGTCAATTATACCTCAATAAACCTGGGGTGGGGATAGGGTAAAAAGAGAAAAAGAAAAACAGCGCTTATTTCTACAATGGATTGAGGGAAACCAGTTTCCCTGAATGTCCAGATTTGGGCCTGTTACTAATTATTCCCAGTGAATTCTAGCGTGGACCAGGCCACCACCCTGGCTTGGCAGGGTCCAGATGCCAGATGGAAGGCAAGGGGAATGCTTGGGATTCTTTTGTAGGGAGTGGCTGCTACCCCCACATTTCTTCTACATCCTAATGAGGACTTGGTGCAAAGACCCTTTGTTTAAGTGGTATCAGTAAAGTGAGACTCTTTCCTCTCCTAGGTAGGCCTGAGCCAGGGAAGATAAGCTAATCTTCGGACTTGTCTGGAAGTAGCAATCGTGAATAACAGGAAAGGGGGCCTTCTGTTCCGGCCCCTTTACGGCTCTTTACAGGACCGATTATAATGTAGAATGTCTTGCCGTAACATCTGTAAACAGCCTGCCTTGTGCTCCAAATATGGTTTGATTTTGAGATTGCTGCAGAGCCCTGGGTCGGCTGGCTGCCCCTCTGCAAGATGGAGGTGGCCCTGTAAGTGTTCAGCAGTGTGGGTAGGAAGCATTATGCGCTGGGAACCAGATAGCTGCTTTTCCAGTCACCATGTGTCTTGGCAAGACTTAGGTCAGAAAATGCTCCCTGCTCTGTGGGCAGGACACAGGTAGACAGATAAGTATTGATCAACTGAGGTGATATGGGAGGGTTGTGGTCTTAGTCAGATTTTAAATATTAGGACCTTCCTCAACCACCCACCCAGATTCCCTCCTGGGCTTGGGCTCATTCTTCTGCTGCCCAGATGGTTTGTGTTGAGGGAATGCAAAATGAGGCCTTAGAAAAACATTTGGCAAGGTAAATCCACTGCCAAAAATGCATGGCATTTCAAAGCCAAATAGAAACATCTTTGAATTATTTGTCCTTTTAAATTATATTCTGACCGGATATTCTGTATCAGATGGGAAATTACCAGGTTTCCTTTTTTTTTTTTTTTCCCCCTTCATGCAAGGTGCCTGGCTAGCTCAGTTTCCATTCTGTTTCCAGCTTTCCATCACCTGCCAAGAACCATCCCATTTTGGAACAGGAAGCCCTGCCAACGCCTAGGCCTGCAACAGTCTACAGATATGTCCAGCAGGATGAAGAGATTTGCAAAGCGAAAGGTTCTGTCTTCCTGTTTACAGAAAATCTCCTCAAGTTAGGAGCTTGGGGGCTTACAGACTTAGATTTGTCCCCTGCAGCCTTTGTAAATGCATCAGAGATGTGAGTCAAGTGGGAGTCACCTCAAACCAGCACCTTCCCCCATCAGTCACCAAGTCCCGCTCCTCTTAAAGACCCACTGCCCCCACCCTGGTCTAGACCAGTGTCCTGAAATTACTGAACTGTCTCCCAACTATCTCTGCCCATTCTCCTCAAGCAGCTCATTCTTCTCAAGCAGCCAGTGTGGCCTTTCTAAAATGCAAATCGGAGCAAGTCTCTCCCAGGAGTCATTAAAACCCTCCAATACTTCTCTTTGCCGTTAAAGGAACTGCTTCCTGCCCTAACTTCTTTTGGAAAATTTCTATTCATCCTTTAAGTCTCAGATTAAATGTCACCCCCTCCTGGAAGGCTTCCCTGATGCTCTATATCTGCCCGATGGGGTCAGGTGACCTTCCCAAGCTTCCATGATACCCACTGCACTTACTATACTTTATCCAGGTTGCTGTTTAATTGCTTATCTTCTCTACTAGTCAAGAAATCCATTTTATAGCAAGACTCAGGTCCCACACACATAAAAACATATGTAACTGAAAAAAAAAAGTACATAAAACTCTTATTTTGTAGAATTCTATTCTAATTCATCTAAAACAAAATCTAGTCATACCTTATTACATTGATTTTACAACTCTTAAATGAGTCAATGCAAAAAAGCCCCCAAAAAACTCAATTCCATGAAGGGTGGGGCCATTTCTATCTTGTTTTAGAATGGAATAGGAATGTCATCACTATTTGTGGCTAGAGTTATTAATTATAATAACATTTAATTCATTTAATCCTCAAAAACCCTATAAAGAAACTATCGTCCCCATTTTTAGGTGAGGATTACGAAGACAGTAAGGTTAAGTAACTTGTCTAATGTCAAAAAGCTGGGAAATTAGGTGGCAGAGCCAGGATTTGAACCTAGGTAGTTTGGTTTCAGGATCCTTGATCTTAGTAGCTCAGCTAAAGTTCAGTATCCCTTGGCCTGGCTGCATATGGATGAATTTACCAAGCAAGCATATCTGAAGGGTCTCCTTGCAGCAACCTCAAACCAGTTCCCAGGCTCCTGCCCTGCAGAGGCTTCTTGGGCAGTTGTTATGTCTATGCAGAGAAGAAGGCAGCTGGCAAGAGCAGCTGTTCTCCTCTGCTCGCATGAGCTGGACCTCCTCGACTGTCAACAAGTTCAGCAGTATTAAACAAGTTGGGAGATTTCATTGTGTAAAGGCAGAGTACAGACACCTCAGTCTGTACTCTGAAATTGAAATTTCACATTATTATAAACTACATGCCTTAAGTTCCCCCCCCAAATAAATCTTTTAAGAAAGTAGTCACCATAAGATTGGGATATTTATTTTTGTCACGGATAGGAAACTGTCTGGAATAATACTCAAAGCATAGGGATGAGAGCATGTTCCTCAGGGGTCAGTGCTATTTATAGGATTTTAATCTGTAAAGGCAACATTTGAGAAAAGACATGATTGAAATATTTAAATCATAAGGAATATGAATAGGTGGGGAAAAGATTTATTTGCAAAATCCCAAATGAATCCTGAAGTTATTAGCCCTAATGCTGAACCTTCTCTAAGTCGTGGCATTTAGAATAATAAAGAAATAGCTGGTAATTGGGTTTGTATTTCATCTTTATTACATGAATTACATGCAAGTCACATGCAGTACATACACAGATGCTCTCCTATTTCATCACCTGAGTGTAACTATGTGGGAATATTTAACAGCACTGTCGGCAAAGCGTCCTGGGTGTACAACATCTGGGCTTAGTTTTCAGCCCTGTCTCTAATGAGCTGCGTGACCTCAGTTTCCTCAGGAAGGGGGCTGGACTGAATGATCATGTTAAGCAAATGATAAGAATTAATTGAATGAATGTATAAGTGAATGAAGCCAACTTTAAGTTGGCTTCTTCCGACTTAAAGACCCCTTGGACTTCGTCTTAGACACTATGAGAAATATAGTATAAAATGTCTCTGAATGGTTTCATCACCTTCCTTGTTGCGAGACACGAGTTAGTTTCTCCTCTAATTCAAAACTGAGGTCTCTCTCCATTAGGCAGAGTCAATGCATGGTATTTCTTTTATTTCTGTAGAGCTAACGGGTTGATCTTAACTTATTAGTCTGTATGCATAGGTACTTTGTAAATGAAAGAAAGAAAAATTATTTAAGGTGTATATAGGACCTATCCCCGGAACTATACTTTATTAAAAAAAAGTCCCTTAAAAAACATTAACATCTTAAATGTTTTGATTCTCTAGCAAACCATGAGATTGTAGTTATTTCCTACATTTTCCTTAATAAAAATAAAATGGCAAAATCTCAGCCCATAAAGCATAGCTCCAATGACCTATTTTCTAAACCTGAAACCAGGACACTTGGCTTGACAAATACTACAGTGCTTACAGAAACGGGGGTGAATGTATCTTTGAAATGAAGATTACCCTGAAAAATCCGTAGGCACTGGTGAATGAGGCAGCTCTAACTGCAGCAAAGGGACAATGTCTTTATCAGAGAAAGGTCACAGAGAGAGTGTCAGGCAGGTCCTCAGTATATGGCCGCACAGAATGTGCCCTGTACAGTGCCAGGAGGATTGTGAATTGCACCACAGGTCCCTGACAGGAGGGACAATTTGGCACCATTCTCATAGATGAAATTTAACGTAAGTGGCACCCCCTGGAGCTGTGCAGTGCACTATCTGCACGACAGCCCAGAGGCTCTTGGGAATTCCATTGCAGGAAATTTGTTCTCTGTTGACAAAATAGGAAGAGGAAGGCTGCTGTTCTTTTCCTAATAAAGTCACGCCTCGGATTGGATGGCACTGACAAAAATTCAAGTTACCTAAACTCTCCCAGTCTTTCTTTTTCTATAAGTTTTCTGACATGATAGTCTACTTTCCTTAAGTTTCTAGCAATTCTTGAAAATGCAAGTCTGTAAGAAGTGTGAATTTGGTTTTTGAGCTTCAATGAAGGGTATAAATTATTACATAAAAGGACATTTAGGAAAAACATGGGAAAGTCTGAAGATGAGCTGTGTGAGCTCAGGGAAGCATTACCAGGGAAGCAATAGGCACTGAAACCCACGTGCACATAACCCCAACGCAAGATGAACTGCCTCAGAAACTGCAGGCCTCGTACTTTGATGTGTTATCCTCGTCGAAGAGGAGCATCCTCCCAGGATGCTCTAGGGAGTGACGAACTCTGTTCTGGTTACTTATTGACATAACTTCGGAAGCATTTGAAAATCGGAAAATAGTTTCGGCACTGTGGGTACAATGCAAGCAGGAGGAATGAGTGTGGGGGTGAAGAAGGAGGAGGCAGCGTGGTGGAATAGGAGTAACTTCTTCAACGCTCTGCCTCTCAGTAGCTCTGCATTTATAGGCAAGACATTCTCTGCAGCTCTTTGGGCCACTGGCCTCATCATGAAAGGAGAGTTGTACGAAATTGTTAGATGCCTCTGAGGGTGAGGTAAATGAGTGAAGTAGGCAGCATGGGTGACAGGGAGTCCCAGGGTGAGTCACTGTGTCACTGAACGGTACAGCACAAAGGCATCCATATTAAAATTCAAGACAAAAAGCAGATTTATCCTCAATTTATCCTTGGATCACCACTCTTGGACCTCTGCTCTCAGCTCTCGGTCCCAAAGTTTTAAGTCTGCATGAAAACGAGTTAGAGAGAACATACATCTTGGCTTGTACAGGATGGTCCTGCTTTACACATATTGTTTTGGCATAATTATTAATGGCGCCTTCCTTCATTCTCAAAAGTGTCCCACTTTACATGGTAAATTGTATGATCACCCAAGGTAAGGAGGAATATCAATGCCTAAACATAAATTTGGAGGAGCAGTGTTTCCCCAATCTGCCCACACCTTCAGATGAAGTTAAGTAGGTTTTGTGGTGGTGCTTTATAGGCAGAAAAATAATTAAATAAACTTCCAAAATATCCCAACAAAAATGGTTCAATAAAAGCAGCATTTCATGAATTTAAAAACCACAGAAAATATATAAGAGCCTATCAATTTATGAAAAATGTTCAACCTCACCTGTAATTAAACACAATTTCAATAATACTGAGGTAACATTTTGCCTATAAAAATATTTAAAAATTGTTTAAAACTATAATACTCCATGTCAGGATGGGTATGATTGAAGGAACACTCATTAACTGCTGGTGGGTTTATAAATTGGTTGATACAAACTTTCTGGAATACCATGTGATAATATGTTTTAAATGTCTGTACAAAGTTTATACCCCGTGACCTGTTACTATTCAACAAATTTACTGAGTATCTACTACATGCCAGGCACTGGAGATATTGTGGTGAAAGAGACACTGTTTTCCTAAAATGGAACTTTAGTGAAGAAACAGATATTTCAGGGAAAAAATACACAACAATTCAGATTACAATTTGTAGTAAGTACCCAAACAGACTCATAAAATGCCCAGAGAGTGTTTAGGTAGCGTGTGTGTTGGGGGAGGGATCAGGAAAAGGGTTTGATCAGCTGAAGAGGGAGGGAAGGGTGTTATAGGCAGAGGGAACATCTTGAAAAGGTTTTGAGGCTGGAATAAACTTACTACAGTTGAGTAGATGAAAGGAAACCACCAGGTTGAAGCAAGAGAGCAAGGGGAAAAGTGGCCAGAGGAGGGGTTACTATTAAAATCTTTCTCCTAACAGCCACTTAAGGGTCGTAAAAGCAGACTGACATTTTTAGAAACTTTCTCCATGGTGGAGAATTGAGAAGGAGATAGTAGGACAGAGCAGGACAGAACTGGATACGAAGAAACCAATTAGGAAGCAAATATAATAATCAGTCGAAGAAAAAGATGAAGGTGACTTAGGAGGGGTTGGGGAGATGGAGAGAAATAGACATATTAAAGATACGTTTGGCTTGCAGAATCAACAGGCCTCGGTGACAGAACAGATGGGGGTGGTGAGGGAAAGAGATGTCATTGATGGTTTCCATGTTCGTATCATAAGGAACTTAGTAGAAAGATGATGTCTCTTTATTAAAATGGACAATAAGGAGGATAGAGTTTTGGAAGGGGAGCAGAAGGAGAGAAGACACTGAGTCCCTCTTTGGACATTTTCTATTTGAGATGGTATAAGACATGCAAGTGGAGATGACAAGTAGGTACTTAGATATGTAGGTCTGGAGCTTAGAAGAGAGGCCTGGGGCTGCAAATGTAAACATGGGAGTTACAGCACATAGACGGCATTTGAAGTTTTGGGTATAAGAGACTCATCTGGAGACAAATATAGAACAGGCCAAGTTTCTAGCCCTGAGGAACTCCATAATTTATAAATCTTGGAGAATAAGAATGAGTTTGTAAGAAAGACAGGGACAGAATGGGAGGAGGAGACAATAGTTACTCTTTTAAAAATCTTAGCCTAAGGACTCAGAAACGAAAAATCTAGATTTATGCATAAAGATGCTCACTGTGGCATTTACAATGGTGAAAAATTAGCTTCAACCTAAATGTCAAAAAATGGAAAGATGTTTAAATAAATTGTGACATATTCATTCTGTGGAATAAATGCAGTCAAATGAGATGTTTTTTAAAATTATAACAGTAAATGCATAAAAGAGGGTATATTATTATACATACAATGTGATCCACATTTTAAAAATTAAACGGATATGCCTAGAAAAAGATGTAGTGAAATGTTAACAGCAATTAATCATGGCTGGTAAGATCTCAGGTGATTTTTTTTACATTTGTGTCTATTTGTGTTTTTCAATTTCTTTACAATAACCACAAATAGGTGGTAATAGTTTTATGAAACAGGGAACAAATTATTTTACTTAAAATGAATGATTCTGAATTTGCCAAAGAAGTCCCTTAAAATAATTGTTCAGATGACTTAGAATTTATTTATATAAATTCTGTAATGTAGCCTTTCATAAAACAATAATTTTATGGTTCCATAAATCACTCACTAATTTTAAGTTTTTGAATATCAGATTTTCTTTCAAAATATAGATTGAGCCAGCACGCTTCTGAAAAAAAGTTTGGGGTCAGAATGGATAAAGCAGGGGCTAGCAGACTTCTTCCATAGAAGGCTAAATCATAAATATTTTCAGTTTTGTGAGTGACACAATATCTTGCACATATATTTTTTTAAGTTTTCAAGCAACCCTTTAAAAATTCTTAGTTCTTAGTTCTCAAAGTTCTTAGTTCTCAAGCCATATAAAAACAGGTTGCTAGCTGGATTTGGCCCATAGGCCAGTTTGCTGACCTCTGCACTGAAGGATCAATGCGTAAGAATAATGCATAACTACTTTTTCATTAATAACTACCATAATGCTGGGATTGTAGCTAGGTGAATCTTCCATCATCAGAGTACTAGAACCAGTCTGCATCTACTTTCAACAGGAAGCAGAATAAATGGGAAAGTTCTAAAAGAGCAAACTTTTAAAAAAGTATATATATAGTTAATGGAAAACCAATCATAGACAAATATGTCAAGAAGTTAGTATTTTTCACCCAGGAAGTAAAAGTAAAGAAAAATATCTTTATTTCTAAAATGCAGAATCTTTTCATATTTCTTCTGCATATTTCTTTCTTTGGCATTATGAAGGGAGTATTGTTGTTTTATACAAGAATCTATTCACTTGTTCATGCCACAAACCTGGAGCCATCCTTGTCCCCCTCTTCTTGTCCTCCCGCCCCCCATCACCAAATGTACTTAGTGCTGTTAGTGCTCCAAGCAGATTCCTGTTCCTGGACACTACACCCACCCCCAGCTGCTGTATTAGCCACAGAAGCTCACAGCTTTCCTCTATGCTGCAAGTTATCCCTTCTCCTTCATTAGGCCAAGGATAGACCATCTGATCCATATCTTTGGAATTTTCCCTTTCCTATCCTGCTTCTCTCACTTCCTTACAGGTTTATCCCTCAGCAAACCACCTACACCCAAATCTCTGTCTCAAGCTCTGCTTCTAGGGAACCTGCCCTAAGATACCAAGTCCCAGTGATTCTACTTCCTAAATATACTTGGTTTTCTGGACCACTACATCTCCTTGGAGAAAGGGTGCTGAACCAGGTTACACTTACAATTTTATTCTAGTCTATGAATACATTTCAGAATAGTGTATGATGTCAATAACTTTTGTGAATACCAGGAAATAGCTCTTATAAAATATGCAGCAATGATCTGATAAACAAAAACAGCCATAAAGTTAAACAAGAACTTGGAAAAGGTTTAGCTTTCAATTGACATTACTATATAGAATCGTTACTAGTATTATTAGTATAAGTGAGTGGAAACAGCTGCATCTCCAGTATTATTAATTTTGCTTATTGTTACCAGTTATGTTTTTTAAATTATAGTAATAACTGATAGCCTATAAATAATCTTCTATTATAAGAGCTTTTCTTTTTATTATACTGTAATAGGTTTATTGATGCTTAATATGATGTGAATATTTGCTGACTGAAGAATACCTTTATTAGGATATACATATGTGTTCAGTTTATCTTCTCAATTACACCTACATTAAAATCTTTAAAATTAAGTTTGCAAAAACAGACTCTGTGCAAGCAGCAGAGCCTTTATGACTTGTGACCTCCTGCTCTATTGCATTCTTGTTAACGATTCACAATAACCTTCAAGAATAAGCACCCAGTGAATCAAAGGGTTCTGGATGGCTCTCGGGGAAATGTCGCACACAGCACCTAGCAGTCCAAGACTGGACTTGACACAGAGGGGCAGCTGAAAGCACGATGAACATGAATCCACTTCAACAGCCAAACAGACTGTGTACAAAAGCACAGCATTTTCCCATGGAAACTCAATAGTTTTTCCTAGCTCCATCTGAAATAATTCTCTTCACTTTCCCTATTCTGGAAGTAGGAAATTAGCTACTTCTGTACTTTTTCAATGAAATACATTTTGCTTCCGGTTATTCATAATTACTTTCAACTGGTACATCTATTATTATTATCACTGAAACTGAGTGTTTAGTATTTAGTTAGCCATTATTAGTAAATAAATTACCCAGTAACAGACTACAGTGCTCTTTTTCTCTCTTCTTGGAGAATGGGTTAAAACTAAAACAAAACAGAAACCTCTGAACCTCAGAGTGTGCTGTTATTTACAGGCAAGTCCAGACTGTTCCAATATAAATTCTAGGAATTTTCTTTTCACTTTCATACAATGACTTCAGTGAGTTACAGCCACTTTCCTTAACCTGAGCATAGGTGTAATTGCCCAAACTCCTCTCCCTTGCTTAGCGGAGGAGCTAGGTGGGATCTGAGCACCTAGCTAAGGTGGGATCTTAGCGGAGGAGCTAGGTGGGTGCTGAAGGACGGTGAGGTTGACCTGAACTGGCAGGTGAGGCCAAGGCAGTATATGGGCCTAGGTAGTTAGGCCAAGTCACAATCCACCTCCAGGATTTTGCCATACTATATTTCACCTCTACTTTTATTTATATCATACTTTTCTTTAAATAGACTTATTTTAAATTAAAGTCATTCAAAAAGGAAACTTTATATCACTATGATAAATGGAATATCACTATGATAAATGAAATAGAAGTGAAGTGTATATACATTGTATTTCAAGTTTAAGACACACTTTTAGAAATAATTTTAACACCTCTAAAATTGAGATGTGTTTTAGAATCAATGGCATCTTGCAATTATAATTGGCAACATCTCTGTTATTTATAGTAGCACATAAAATAATGATGTGTTTTACATATCAATGGTATATTAGATTTGATAAAATATAGTAAAGTCTATAGTAAAGTCTATAGAAACGATGTTATTAAAAATTGTTTTAAATCTAAAGTAAAAATGCCAAACAATAAATAGGATAAATCAAATTGACTTTTAAAGTATATGGCTGAAAATAAGTTTGTTACTGAGAAGAATGAAACTTTTTGATCAATATAGCTGGATATACTAATTGATAGTTACTGACAAAAATGAGGATCCACATCAGTGAAAGAATCTGTCAGTTTTTATATAGCCCACACTAAAAATCTGAACTTGCATGAGGATATGGTTGGACAGCTCAAAAGATATTTGACTATTTTATCTGTTATATTTAAGTGTATATATACATTTACAGCAACTTCCAGACATTTCGACATATCACTGAATAAAACACAGAGGTGACTGTGGAAATCAGTATGGGAGTCCTTTCCCATTGGTAATTCCTGGCTGTCTGCTTCTAATGGGCGTGGGAGAGGATTCAGTTATGGAAGGCTTGGAACAGTTATGATTATGCCTGAGCACTTCTCCCCTGATGTATGATGTATGAGGTCCAGGATAAAGTTGATTACTGTCGCACTAACTACCTTTGTCTCGTCCTGAGCAATATTCTCAGTGAAATCACAGGTTTTATGTGCTCATTCTCCTCCTCTTGCTGAATATATATATGAATGTAAATACAAGACTGTCAAAAGACATTTGTCTGAATATCACCTTAAAATTATTATGTACCACACTCTAGGAAGCACTCGCCTGGATGAAACACCAAGTAGAAAGGACAAAGCCGAGACAGTGAAAATCAGGTCACAACTAGAGTCAGATGGGTCAGGTGGGTTAAGGAGGGCAGTTAGTAGGCAGACACTGGAGGGACTTCCCAGGACCAAGAGCACTGGAGACGGCCCTCAGGTAGGGAGATGCTACCTTAAGGAGACAGCAGCATTCATTTATCCATTCCTCTGTTCATTCAGTTACTCATTCATTCAAATACCTACTATGTGCAGGTACTGGGTTGAGTGGTGGGAAGAAAGAGTTGAAAGAGGTCAAAGAGTTAATGGTCTAAAAAGGAAACAAAGAATATCAGTGACTGCAGTTGGTTTCAAAGAATTAGGATGGACTTAGTCAAAGAGTGCAATGAAAAAAAGGTATTACAGGGGGCATTTAACTCAATATGGACAGCTCAGAGAAGCATTCCAAAAGGAATGATGCTTGAATTGAGTCTTGAGGTATAAACAAAAGTTGCTGAAGTCTTCCAGAGGCCAAATGATAGAAGGACATTGCAATTTTGGCGAACAGTATGGTCAAAAGTTTGGAGGTTTAAGAAAGCAGGGTCTGCTGCCCACAGATGAAGGAAATTTGGATAGCTGAAAGAGAATGAATTTCAGAGGATGGCAGGGGAAGAGACCAGAAATAGTAGGAAAGCAAGAACTGGATGTGAAGGTTACAGAACTTGAAATTGAACTTGAAATTGATACAGAGACCCAAAGGATTTTAAGCCAGAAATAGCTGGAGTATATATGTTTTATGTCCTAAATGGTGTCGAAAAAAAGTAAATCTGTAACAAAACATAAACCTGATGGTTTTAGCTGCAGTGCTAGGCAGTCAGCATATACAGATCTGCATCATTTAAAAAACTGTTTAAAGTATAATCAAGGGATAGTGGGCTGCTGAAAGGGAGTGAAAGTGCACATGATTAGCACTGCAGATGAGAGGCATTGAACGAGCCACACATCAGCTCCATATAATCTTTCAGGTGAGAAGAGGAATTTGGAAAGAAGAGGAAGAGCAAGTGCTAAACTTTGCAGTGAATGTAGAGGAACGGCGGAGCCACCAATAAATGACAATCACAAGGACAGCTGGAGGATGATGGAGAAATTCCCTTCCTTTAAGTTCTAAAATAATTCATAGCATCAACTTTACATCTACATTTTTTGGGTTTTAAAAAAATAACTATATTATGGCAACACTTCAAACATTTTCATAATAGAATAGTATAATGAACCCCCACGTCCCCATTACCCAGCTCTGGCAACAATCAGCCTATGGCAATCTTATTTCATCTATAACCCTCCTACTCCTCCCCCCCACTACATTATTTTGAAGTAAATCCCAGACATTGTATCATTTTAAGACAATGGTCTTTATTCTCAACCCAAACTTGTGTCAGAATCACAGAATAAAATGAATCTTGTACTGTGGCTACTTAGAAAAACACTGAAATTAACAAATATAGAAGTAAAGTTTATTCTCTAATAAAGAGAAATTAAAAATAAGACAACATAAACATGATTACCAGTTATTTGGAAAAAGGGGCAACATAGAATAATTTATAAATAATGCTAATCTGGTAAACAAGGTTACCAGCAAAATCCTATGACATGAATTAAACTAATTAAGTTAAATATATGATCAAAAAACAAGAAAATTTAATTTAAAATTGTGTAAACTAAAGCATCAAAGAAATAAGCTATGAGATAAACTATTAGACCAGAAAGAAAAACCTGAAAGTAAAGAGAGACCTGGGCTGAAGGTAGGATGGGAAAGCAAATTAAGTGTAACTTAGAATAAAGTCCAGCCCATTTAAAAGAGATCCCAATTAATTTCTTCATTCAGTAGTTACTTCCTGAGCACTGTTCTTGTGTCTGGAATGTCATGTGCCTTTAGTAAACCACCTTTGCTGATTAAAGAGGCAACAAAGACCTGGGGGCAAGCAGCTGCATCTACCTGATTCTGCCTGAACTTCATCCTGATTCTTTATTAAACACCTGGCTCCTTGAGAAATGGAGGCAACCGGAAGGGGTTCAAAGAAGTGGAACAGAAAATAATTAGAGGAAGAGATTGATTTTAACAGAAAGATCAAAGGAACCAAAAAACAGGGAACTCGGCTAAGCGAGGGCTCAGGGAAAAAAAAATGAGGCATGAAAAGAGTGAAGCAAAATAAGAAATATTGAGCTGGTGCACAGAGCATAATGGAGGGCCCTAGGATGGAGATCAACACAGGGAAAGGCAGGGAAAGGGCAGGCCGAGGCCTCACCTGGCACAGAATTGCACAGCAGCCCAACTGAACACACTCAGATGCTAAACAGGCTTCTGTTCAATGGCTACTTTGGATTAGAACACCAGCTTCCAGAGAGTCGGCATTATTTTTAACTTTTCAGCTTTGGAAAAGAAAACGTGCTAAATC
>NW_011888793.1:4945085-4966292 GCF_000151845.1 Pteropus vampyrus | reverse complement strand
GAGCACTATGGTTTATGTTTTAAATTTTCACTTAAGGTCTTATTGGCATTATTTTAGTTCTTGATCAGTTTCTTTCAGACCTTGGGTCTTTATTTTTTGGAGGGAATAAAATTTAAATTTTTATTTAAAAATATATCATAAATACAAAGCAGAGTATGAAAACGTATATGTAGTTTAAAGAATAATGACAAAATGAGCACCAGCATTTCCTACCTCTCCATTTTGGGTCAGATTATTCTGGCACCTTGGAAGCCTTCTGGGTGGGTGTCCAACCCTGATCACACTTCTCTCTCTGCCTCTACCCCCCAACATTATCCTAAAATTTAGCATAACCTGTTGCCTTTCTTATAGTTTTACTATAAGGTACCGTTGAAAGCTACTCCATGGTATTGCTGCCTCTATTCATTTTGTTTGGCCAAGCCACCCACCTGTGGCGGCCTTAAACTCCCACTAGCGCCCCATGCCAGCTCATGCCCTAGATAACAACGTGCAGACACAAGCGAATGCAAGCTCCTGACAGGACTTCCTCAGCGCCCTTGTGATCAACAGTCTCCCCCACCTCCCAGAGTCTTCTCCTGTGTGTTCCTTTGATTAGACTCTGTGGAGTTTACCGAAGTCCAACTCTTTTCGGTTTGAATAAGGTTTATTGTCATTCGACCTATAGTTGTACGATGGTCTCTTCCCCTTCTCCCAGGACAGCACTAATACGGGCCAAAGGGGCTTGTTTCTTTTCACAGTGGACAGAAAAAAATCAAAATAATTGAGTTTATAATACTGGCTATTTAAGTTGCAAACAGTGCTTAGACAAACAGGATGAACCATATGTAGCACATCACCACGATGAAGCTGGAGATGTTTGTCACTCTTTGCTTTGTGGATAATATTTTGGAAGAAATGTTCATTCAGTACCCCCAGGGACAGCACTGGTGATTGCCCACTTTGAGGGGCAGTGTCTTTCTGCCTCAGCTCTGTGGTAGCTCCAGTGGCAGGATCCTCCCAGAAGAGGGCCTGGTGCTAGGAAGAGGCACAATCGACTTCTCTCTTCCCCTTTCCTTCTGACCCGTTTCCTGAGGCTGGCGTCATTCCTGCATGGTCCACCCTGATAGGTGAAAGCTCATCAAACATTTGGCCACGGCCCAAGGGTTTTAAAGCTGCATGCATTCCATCTCAGTCCCTATAAATCCAGACTCCTGGAACTGGATGAGGATTGGATTTGTCCTATTCCAGGCCGCCTCTGCTGTTTGTTCCAGCGCCCTCTCTTCCCCCAGCACTGCACCAGCAAGGCTTTACCATTTTTGGTAACTTGGCTAGACAGGCTAGGGGTTACATTGCACGTGGCCGGCCCTATGTTCTTTAGCAATTCTAATTATAAGGCCACTGGGTTATGAATTCTAAATAAGTGAAAGGATCAAGGCTTATGAAGGCAAGATGTGGTCAGTTTCATACTTTCCGGCTTAAAGAGGCAATAGAGTCATGGAGTAAGGGATCTGGAAATTTCTACTCAGCAATTTTATACTAGCTGTTTACAAATATAAGACATTCCATAAAGGCTAGGTAAAACCGGCATTTCTCAAATCCTGTGAAACTGGTATATCTCAGTGGGGACATAGTACAGTAGAAATTGTGATATCTGAAAATTATTGCTATAATATCTAAAATTCCCTCTTCTCCCTCTCCCTCTTTTTTTAGTTCTAAGAAGTCCAAGATCTTATGGATAGAATAGATAGCTTTTAGCAAAAGCTGGCTCTTGAGCTTTGAATTGCTTGGGCTCATTTTTCTCTATTTTTATATCTTCTCTATACATTCATTCAACAACAAACATTTATTGACTGTCTAATAAGTGTCAGGTATAGCGCTAAGCACTGGAGAGTCAAAGAAAAAACTGACATCGGTAACTCCTTGCAGGGGACATAAACTAGTAGAGGGAGAGAGATATGCAAAGAAAGAATGTTCTAGGGTGCTAATAGGAGCATTTTCAGGAGCCAATGGGGATGGAATGAAGAAAATTATTAATTCACAGCAAGAGAGAGAAGTAGGAGCTGGCAGAGGAGGATGATTTGGTTTGTGAGAGGCTTTAGGGGAGCAGTGAAGATCTGGAGCTGAATTATGAATTACAGCCTCAGAGCATATCAGAGTCTGAAAGACCTTTTGATCAACTCTATTTCTGAAGCCCAAGAAGGTGACTTTGCCCAAATTTGCATGGCTAGTTGGTAGCCGGGACAGGATTTCTTAATGCAAAACATTTGCTCTTTCTTTCTAATGTGTGATTCTGGTTTCCCCCTTTCGCACTACACAGTGAAGTGGCCTGTCTCTTGCAAGACCACGCCTGTGCCAGAGATGAAGGCAGAGCTTCCTCTTCCTTGGTTTTTACAGTTAAGTGACACCACCTGCTTTTT
Organism: Pteropus vampyrus; assembly: GCF_000151845.1. Lineage (NCBI taxonomy): Eukaryota > Metazoa > Chordata > Mammalia > Chiroptera > Pteropodidae > Pteropus > Pteropus vampyrus. The sequence goes on along the minus strand of NW_011888793.1, from coordinate 4,963,896 downwards.
TAATTCCTGAGAGATTGGCTTGTGTAGATCGGGTGATAGATTTAAAGAATTCCATTTAGTTTTTTGGGATGGTCCTGTCCACTTTGTTTCTCTTCTTTAGTTTCATCCAGAAATTGGAAGGCAGGATGTGGATTGGTTCCATCAGCTCCAGTTGGAAACTGTGGTGTGTTGATCTGCCTGAACTGCATCCTGTCCCCAGTGTTCCTTTGGTGTCTAAACCCCACTGCTGTCAGGACACAAGATTCTGGTGGGAAGACTCACCTTCTGAGTGCCACAGTTAGTAGAACCATTCAGCAGTGTGCAGATGCCCTAAGCTAGCTGTCTCCTCTATCTCCTCCTACCACTCCTTTCGGCTCAGCCTGGGGTCCAGGATGCTCCCCTTCCCCCGGTATGTGAGAAGTGGCTACTTCTGTAGGTGAATGCTGAGGGTAGTCTGGGGTCCACTTGTAGTGGGGGTGCAGTACAAAGAGATGGCTATATATAGAGAGAAGACAGCAGTGAGGGGGATTCTCTAAAATTTTGGGAACTGAATGAAGGAGGAGCTGATGCACCTGGAAACTATTTGCAAGGTTTTAATGTTCGAGTAAAATTAGTTTTGAAATAGCAATCTCTTCAAGAGATTTTGATGTTCACTTAATGTTCCTCTTTCAGCAGAATAAATGCAGAGTTGGTCCCCGTTATTCATGTGACTAGGCACCAGTTTTGTGAAATGATAGATGTAGGCTAATTCCTATTGACCCTTCAGAGAGAGAAATCACATATTATTATTCAGGAAGCACATGTAATTTTATCTTTTTTTACAAGCCCAAATCAAATAGATTGCCTTTCTGAGCTATGAACAACTTGAAATGCACACAGATCTGCAAGGTTAAAGGGCGAGAGGATAAAGACTTGCATTTGAAAGAGCAAGGTTTTCCGTACTTTGCTGCTGCAAAGATTCTCTTAAATGAATATAGAGTAAACCAGTGGATTCTGAAGCTGAAAAATCTCTTGATTTTTTATATACCAGTTGTATTTTATTTTACTTTACTTATTATACATCCTCAAACCTAGCCTCAAAACTTAGATTTTTGAGAACTTCGGAGAAGGGGGAGGAAAAGTAAAATAAATTTTATCATTCCCTATGAACAAGTTTGAATATCCATCTCATCTGATTCTGTTAGCTAACAAAACAGACCCACAAACAATGCACAGTGTGAGTACGGCAAACACATGGCACCCATGCTGTCACTCTCCAGCCCTGAAACCTCAGCAGGTACGGTCCCCCCATTCCAGAATGGCCCCCGCTCTGAACTCCCTTTCCACCTGGGCCCCCTCCCTGCCTCCAGTGCCCCAGACAGCTGCCACCAATGAATCGGTGTTGATGTACATATCAGACATCTATTGGTCATGCCTGGAAGAGTGGAAAGAGCAAATCTTTCCAGATAAATCTGAGTTCGAATATCATATCTGCTCTTTGCTACCTGCGAAATCTTAGTGACTTACCCATTCTCTGTTTGTTTCATGATACCAAACTTTCAGGGTTATTGGGAAAAATTACCCATAATATGGGTAAAGTATTTAGCAGATGCTTGTTACAATCAGAATTCGATAAACATACGTAACACATAACTGTGGTGAGGAGAAGGCTCTATCTCACCCCCAAGAACGGAGGAGGTATCATCTCAGAAGGCGGAAAAGGTGCAGATTGTTGGAAAACACTTGAGTGTTGACTACCAGAGTAGTCAGTGTTGAGCGTTGGACTACGGGAGTGGCTCCTAAAATGTGGTTCCCAGACCACTTGAGAACTTGACACAAACTGCAAATATTCAGGCCCCACTCCAGACCTACAGATCAGAAACTCTGGGATGGGTCCCAGCACAGCGCGTTAATAAACCTTCCGGGTAATTCTGATGGAAGCTCTCTCTGGTTTGGGAATTGCTGAGTGGGGGAGGTGGGGGGAGAGCAGTGATGGAGTCAGGGGAGAAGAATGTCTGCTCACCTGGTGATGAGTCAGCACTGAGACAAGGAGTGCTGGCGCTCACAGAGGCTGTGGCCATATCTGCACTCCCCACCCCAGTGGCCCCTTCCCACAGGCTGGATAGCAATTTGTCACAACATAAAGGACAGACCCAGAGCATACTAAATGTAAATGGGCTTGTATTACAAGGGTAGGCGATAACTTCTCAAATGCAGCCCAGTGCAGGTAGACAACAGACTGAGCTTGAAAGGGCCCTTTCTCTGAACAGAGGTTAGGTGGCCACTTGTGGTTTCAAGTGAGCTTTGACTGAAGGCAAGAAGCTGGTCTAGTCACTTCCTCAGGCTTCCTCAGCTTGGTGATTTATGAATGAATCCTCTCTGACAAGCTCAAGGTGAATAATGGAGGGTCGGGGAGGAACAAGAGTCAAAAACATGTCAAGAGATGCAACTCTACCAGGATTTCTCTATTCCACCTGTTCAATCGAGACCACTTGCTTTTCCCTACTCCAGCTCCTTGTGCCAGTGAACCAGACACAGAAGTACTTCCTGTGGGGTTAAAAGTTTAAAAATATTTTTGAAGAACGCAATCATTCTCAAGCCCTGTGTGACCCAGCAGATTTTAAACCTGTTTCCACAGCCAACCCTGCAGCGAGATCCATGATTGCTTCAGCACCTACTTCTCTTGGCTCCTCATAATTAGAAACTTAATTTTTTATTAATAATGTAATTTATACACCCTTAGACACATACTCGAACTTGCCTTGTTCTAAAGGGTATAGACAAGATCTAAGGCCAGTGTCTCATTATTAAAGTACGAGGATCCAACATAATTATCGAGCATCTGTGCTGCCAACTTTCCTGCCTTTCCCGCACCATGGGCATAAGTACTGTTATCATCCCCATAAATGCAGACCATAGAACTGAGGCTCAGACACACAAAGGAACTAGCCCAGAGTACTAAGCCACTTTAAGTGACCAAGTGCGGATCCAAACACCAGTCTCCTGACAGAGGTGATGCTAACACATGACTAGCAGATTGGCTAAGGGGGTGACCTACCTGTACTTTAGTTAATAACGACATCTCCCAACCCCCAGCTGACATATGTTCTATGATTTGTACTTCTGATGAAAAGTTCCTGCTGCTAAAATTTATGACCACCTTTCTAAGCTGGTGGAGAGAACGTGTTCAGTTTAAGTGTGTCATACACAGCTAGGATGGCCAACCTGCTCTTACAACGACCTGAAGTGAACAAACGAAAACTCGTAAAGCAACACAAATCATGCTCTTAAATACAGCTGTGTGAGTGAATGCGCCAGGAGATTTTACAGAAAAGTAGCCATTGGTTAATAGTGAGACACTTGTAAGAGATGCCTTATGACAACAAAAAAAAGTTCCTTTAAAAATGCCTTTTAAACTTCTTTTGGATAGACCACCTTTACTGAGATCCTAAGATGGCTTACTATTGTTCTTCAAGTATATATTTTTATACCTAAGGAGAACAACTAACTATTCTTCATGTCTCTGAATACAAAATAAGTGGAAGTGGGTTTGGTTTAAGAAAAACTTCTAAACAATGAGCCCGTTAATAATTAGGAGAGGGTTTCCTAGGGAGTTGGGCATCCCTTTTTGAAGGAGAGTGAGGAGAACGGGTGAACTAACTGTGGTTCTAAACTTGTGCCTCAGGGCTGGTTTCGTTCTCAAAACTCATTTCCTCCCCCAAGGAATGATATAGTTTCCTAAGTCACAGAACAAGAACGAAATGAAAAATAACATTTATGGAGGCTCTACTGGGCTCTAGGTCCTTCTAATGACATAGTTAATTATTTACTTTACAAATAAGAAAACCGAGGTTCAGACTGGCTCTGTAACTTGCCCTAAGGTTATGGAATAAATAAAGGGACTGGAAATCTATTCCAGATCTTCTCAAATCCAGGTCCCATTGCTCTTTCCACTTCACTGAAAAGCTCTCCCAACAACGCACGATTGTAATGGCGAGGAAACTGAGGCACAGGTAAAATAAATGGCTTGCATGAATTTGTGCAGCCAAATACGACTGAGGGTCACTGTGTGAAATGTTCAGGAAGCCACATGTTTTTTTTTTTTCTTGTTAAATGCCTTGATTTAGCTTATAAAAGATCACAGTATGTTACTTTTTGAGATTTTCCAGCTTCGGAGATAGGATTTTATTTTTCTTGGCAGTGTTCACATTTGAAAGCAGTATATTTGACACTGCTTTCTGGATTTAGCTTGATACAAAATGAAGCAAAGTTATACCCACGCACTCTACTCTCTTCCAGATCGTGAACGCATAAGTTAACTTTTTGCCCAGGACACCAGCCTTTCTGAATGAGTAAGCCTCAAGTGCAGCCCTTTGTGGTTTTTAGAGTCAAGAAGAGCTCTGTCTATTCAGCAAGCAATAATGAGCGCTTTGCCCACCCATCAGAAGTGAGAACAGAGGGACCCTCGCACTAACAAATCCCTGTTGATAAAACAAAACCCCTTTTCATGAACATTCTGTCTTTCGAAAACAAGTGGATAGAGCACTCGTTAGTTAATAATAAAAAGAATTCTTCAGTGACTACCCAGATGAATGAATTGTTTAAAGGCATGGGGTATGTAAAGAATTTTAATCCCGCCTCTGTGTTCACTCCCGCACACAACAACTGTAGAGAAACCACTGGCCTCTGAATGATGAATAGCCCCAGACCCAACGAGGAGGAAGATGACTCCAAGCCCTATAATATGGCATCTCTCTTTTTAAATTCCTGGGTGGACTTCTGGCTGTAGCTGATGAATGGATTCAGTTAAAGGCTTTGGATGCATTGTAAAATGACCATCAAGTGTTTCTCTTAGCCGTGCCCACCTCTTTTTTGTCCTATCTATAAAACCTCAACCCTAACTGTATGCATCTCAGCCTTTTATAGACACACACTTGTGCTAACACATGTTTAACTGTTAAAAACTTCTATTAGTTAATTTCAAATTACTATCTTAGGAGGCTCCAGGCTATGGGAGAAAAGAAACTGAATTAGTAAATGACAAGAGAAATAATCAGGTTAAATGAGATTTCTTCCAGCCCTTTCTTGTGGATGACACAGAATTTCCCAGCTTAGAAGGCTCTTCTCTGCAGGTGGTACTGTGAAGATACCAGAGATGCATCTCCACAATCAAGTCTTATCCATTTATTTAGTCTCTTATTGCAATACTCCACACAGGCACCGCTACCCCCACCCCATGCTCTGTACAAACCCTACCTGCAAACCAGCCAGGCTGCACGAAGAGTTAAGGCTGCAGCCTTCCACGCCAGTAGACGCTGCAAACATTCACATATACTTTCTCGGCCTCAGTCAGCCCTGTAGCTGCCGCTCCTGCAAAGCCTTCAGTGCTTGCAGATTATTTCCTCCCGGCTGTGTTTGGTTTAAACTTGCAATTAACCAAATTCTATATAGCTCAGGAATCCAAACTAACCCCTGCAGGGTCTTACCTACAATCTGTTTCTCTTCCCCTGCCCTGTCCTGGAATGCCTCAGGGCCTTCTGTAACCTTGATGCCTCCTCCCCTCTGGAAGTTAGAAGCGTTCTCACTGGCTGCACTAGTGCACATTTCCCTAGTAACCTTGTTTTTTCCTTCACTCAAACTTCTCCAGACAACACCATCTCTACTGACCCCGGCATCCTCTAGCCCTATATGGCAGCATTTCCAGCTCGCTGAGCCGCGAGAGGGATGGTAGAGGGCAAATTGGGGAGAGGTTTGGGAACTCACCTGCACAGCTGCAAGGATCAGATACAGGATGGGGCTGCCTGCAAACTTCCCAGGGACCTTCTGCAGCCAAGTCTCTTGGCCTTAAAGTGACAGGGCGCTTTTCACCATATAAGGAAAAGTTTCACTTGTCTGCTTTAAAACCTATTTGGACAAAGCAGCTCCTTTTCTTGACATTGCAGAGGCTTAAGCCCTTTGGAAGAATCTGGAGCCTGTCAGCTCCAGAGGATTTGTACGTAGTAGGCACCTTAGCAACTGCTGGATAAGGCACAAGAATGGCGATTTTCAAAAATCAGATAGCCCTTTATATGGGTGGGGCTTGTTTCCCTACAGAAAGGGTTCACGGTGACTGGGGAGTCTTCCTCAGTGACACGAAAGGGCTTCTGCTTCTATTCCAGGTTTGGCTTCCTGGAAACCAGTGATCCTGCTCACTTCATAAAGGAAAGGCAGTCTGACCTCCTTGCGACAAAAGAGAGAAGACTGGAGAGTGACGACGCCTGCGATGTGAGATTTGGAGTGTTTAAGACACATTCGCAGTGCACCCTGAACGCCACTGAAGCAAAGATGACTTTGCTATTTTAGCTGGAAGGGGCCCTTCCAGAACGGACAAACCCACGGTTCTCTCCGTTTCCACTCCTGAGCACCCCTTTTGGGCTCCCTTGGCCGAAGCCCACAGCTGAAGCTGGAGCGCACGCCACTTCTGTCTTGGAACAGCCCAGGATGAGAGGGTGTTTTTAGGAAAAGCAAACATTTTCTGCTAACGATATTCAAATGCAAGTCTGGCTGTCGGTTTGGGGTGGATTAAAAGCAATTATAAAATGTTAGATTCTAAGAAAAAAGTAGAGCTTAATTTAGCTATTGGGCAGTCGCACACTATTTTTTCTTCACTGCCAACTGGATATTGTCCTTTTATTGCCTATCAATGCCTAATACTTAGTATCTGTACCACAGATTTGCCATCTTTTTAAAAATGTAATCTGACACATGGTTATATGGTCTCATATTACTTTCATATCTTACCTTCTTACATTGATTTTGAGTCTTTAAGAACAAAGACTTCATATTCTTCCATAATCTGCTTGACACCTAGCATGGCATAAGCATATAGTAGGCTGAAAAATATTTGTTGGATTAAATCAATTGAAATGAACCCAAGCTTTCTGTATAATGTCTACATAATTTTATGAATAAATGGGTTTTTATTAAACTATTGTTTTCAAACAAATCCATGACTTCTTTCTTTATCAATCCCTTTATATCAACTAGAATTTATTTTCCATACCATCTCATTTTCTTCAAGGGCAGAGGTTAAAGGTAGTCACTGTGAAAACTCTTTGATCCTGCAATTTGACTTTTAGAAATTTAATCTTAGGAAACAATTAAATAGAAGCAAAATATTACATAAATTGAGTTGTTTGTTTGTCACACTGCTATCTGTAATAGCGAAAACAAGAAATGACTTAAAGGTTCCAAAGTCATTTATACAACATTACTAACTTCACATTTATTGACTGCTCACCATGTACCAGGCACTGTTCTAAGAACTTCATACGAATTAACTCACTTAATCATGACAAACATGCGGTAGGAATCGTCATCACCTCCATTTCACAGAGGTTAAGAAACTTGCATTTGAATTGAAGTACTTTGGTGCCAGCACTTAAAGTCTTGGCATTGTTCTGTACTCTCTTCAGGACTTATTGAGTATTATAATAGGTACTGAGGATAGACAGATCAACAAACTTAATAAAATGGTCTTCATGCAGCCATTAAAAATAATGATTATTAAAGCTATATAGAAACATGGAATAGTAAGGCAGCAGGAAAAGAAGAAGACCAAATATGAGACTGACTGACTCATAGGAGTTTACAGGGTCTGAGCAGGGCTATTGAGCCCAGGACATTGTGGACATCCCTCATTCATAGGGTCATCGGGAGTCGGAGTTGACCCAAAAGCACATAATACACACATAGACATGGAAACATGCTCATGATACAAAGTTAGTTAAGTGAGAGAAGCAGAATATAAAGTATCTATGATTGCAACTAGCTAAACATAAGAAATGGATGGCAATGTGCAAAACTGAAAATAGTTGCGTAATTGTGTTGCACTATGATATGACTTCTCTAAAATTAAATGTTATTTACTGTCTTTATTTAAAAATTAATAAAAGTTAATCCTTGCTACAAAAACGTCAACCTCAACATCTATATTGCTCTTAGCTTTTCCATCCTGCTGCAGTCCTCTAAATGATGCTGTAGGCCTAGATTAGTGAGTGTCAAGAGTTTCTCTTGATGGTACCATTACCCTGGGGAGCTTTCTTCCCAGTGACTCAGTGTAATTAGGGGTGGGGGTCCCCATTCACCACATGCACAATGCAGATTTGCACAACCATTTAATTGCCCTTGAATTGACAGTACATCAAAGTGATATTTTACAATGTCCATTTTCACCTTATATCTTATGATTTGTAGACCTAGTAAGGATAAAGCATTATATGATAGTGATTTTTGGGAAAGGTGTTTCACAAAAATTTTTTCTCATGTGAGAAGACTTCCAGTAAGGGATTCTAAATCTGAAAATGTTTATTAGTAAACAAACAGATACATCTCAGAAAATGAGTATGTTCTATGAAGGGGAAAAACTTTGGTGTAAATTAACTAGCAATTAAAAAATGATAGGTAATGCCTAAAGCTGGTAAGTTAATGCATTCATATTGTACAAGGTATTGTAAAATCAAAGAAGTTAAGCTATAAAAAGCAAACTGAAAACTTGCAACTTTTGGAGATTTTTCTCTCGTGGCAGAAGGGAGAGGAAACCATGTGATTCCTAATAAATGAATAAATAAACTGAGATTTTAAAAACTAAAATGTTTAAAAGAAAGTATATTTTTTGTCTGATAAAATGTTAACAGTGTGAATTAAAATTTATCTAGTAAAGATTTAGATTGATCTAATTTAATATTCTTTTTAACTCAATACATATTATATAATAATATGTTACCCATTTTGAAAAAAAAAAGAAAAAGAGCATAACAAAAAATAAACAAACTAAATAAACTAAACAGCAGGTTTACTACAGTGGTTATTAATTCTTTCGTGGTCACAAATTCTTTGCCCGTTATGGTGAGGGACATTGGTAAATTTATATTGTTTTACATGTGTTATTTTTATGTTCATGTTTAAGGTTAAGTTTATTCTTAGGTAGGGCATAGTTTCCTATTTTTGACGTTACATTTATTTTACAGATTTATAAACTTTAAAAGCACACATAGGTGCCAATTGTTAAAAGTACAAAAAGGGAAAAGAGAAAGTTTCTCCTAGAGGCACCACGAGGTAGTTGTTAGGGGTTAAGGTGGGCCCACAGGTGCATGTCAAGCCCATTTCTCCCTCACGCAAAATTCCCCAGAAGCCAATATACACAGAAGGTGCAAAATGGGAACCAGAGAGTGATGTTGCTAGTGGCTGTGGGAGAGCTCCGCACCCCAATGAAGAGTTGCTCAAGGTTGCCTCCGAGCCAAGGCTACATCAGCGACCCAGCTCACTAGTATTGACACCCATGAGAAACCTCTGACTCCCTCAGCAGGCACTTGGAAGGAGATGGGGAGAAGTAGGCTTGGCTTCGAGGAAGTGAATGAAACAATATCTTACTCAGGTATGTACTATTTATATTTGGATATGTTTTCTCCTATACATTTTCTATGCTTATGCAAAAGAATGCATCGTTCTACAATTGTTCTACAATTATATATGTTTCTGCAACTTGGTCTTTTTATTTAACAATGTATCTTAGAGATTATTCTACATCTAAGCCTGTCAATCTCCCTGTCCTTTTTTTAATAGCAGGATATTATCATGGTATCCTCTGGAAATACACCTTAATTTAACCAATGTCCTATTGACTACATTCAGGTTGTTTCCAGGCTATCACAACTATAACAATTATGTAATGAATATCTTTATTTGCCACATGTAATCTCAACCAAAAAAATCTTGATGATATTTTTATTAGCATTACATTCAATTAATAATTTAATTTAAAGAAATTTGGCATCTTTATAATATTTAACTTAATATAAATATAGGAAATGCCATTTTATTCTTTCAATATTCAGTCATATATGTCTTGCTTGTTTATTATTTTTAATATAAGATATTTTACTACTCTGAGTACTCTTCTAAATGGGAATTTTTTCATTATATTTTCTAACTTGTTCTTATATAGAAAAGGTATTGGTTATTGCATTTTATAACCAGTTTTCCTACTGAATTATCTTGTCATTTCCAATAGTTTTCCATGTGGCTCTCTTTCAGCTATGTAATTATATCATCTATAAATAGTTACCATTTTGGCTCATCTTTTTCAACTTTTTAAACATTTTTTTCTCTTATCTAATTGGGTAGTTCTTAACCAATATTAGTTACATATGCTAACAATGTTGTCTTTTCCTCACTTTAATGGAAAAATTTTTGTATTTCACCATTAATCAAGATGCTACTTTAGAAAAAGTTAGAATAGATCATTCCTTACCACTATAAAAATTCTTTATGGATAAAATTTCAATTTTAGCAAGAGTTTATCTGGAATGAGTTTATTTTTAATGACTAACCTTGGTCACTCAAACACCCCCTGGCTTGACTTCCAGGGATAGGTCTTCCTTTAACTGTCACAGGCCATCTCACGCACACCCAAGGCAAGGCCTCTTTTGTTCCTTCTACTCTGCTGTCGCTATTGTATGTGACCTTCACAAGAAGCTTTTGAGCCCTGCCGTTTTCTGCTAGTGACCACTGCTGCTAACTCCATTCTGGCCGTACTTGGGATTAGAGGGAAAGGAGAATTCTTTGCCCTTTTGTCACTCCAACCAATGTGAGACAATCATCCTTTTATCTTTCAAGATAGCTGTTACTAGGATAAAAAAAACAAGACATTACCGAAAGTTGGAAATGAATGAAAGAAATAGTACAGCACCTTCCAGACTGGTCTTTGGGTCCCCCGTGGGGCTGGTCACCTGCCTCAAGTTCCACCGGCCTCCAGATGTGAAGGGAGCCTCTACCTCTTGGAGTTTGGACAATACTGACTATCCACCCAAAAAGAGAGAGAGAATCTCTGGCACAAGCGTAAGGTTCACTCCCAGAGTCCTTATTTTGCTCAGGATTGATAACTTTTAGAACAATAGTGGCAAGATCCATTCTTTTCTAGGAAATGCTTATCTACCCACCCACAGGCACATGGCATGTCCCTTAGGTACCAGCAAGACTATGACAGCATAATCTAACATCATGTAGATTACATATTTTAAATGTGTCTTTGGGAACTAACGCAAGGTGGAGAACTCTTTAAATTACTCTTAGATTACAGATTACCTTCCTTTCAAAGACTGGACTTTTTTTTTTTTTTTTTAAATTTGGTGATGCCATGGGTGTGACCTGCACTGAGAGGGCAGAGTCAAAAATTATCTTGGATACCTATCTGGAAGAAGGACTGACCAGCACAGATGCAGGGTATAGGAAATGTGAGATGTGCTGAACAAAGGCTTACCCATTTGCTGACTGTCATGAAGGCTGTGCTAGCAACTCTTCATTTCGTAGACATGGAATATTTTAATCAATACACCCTATGTGTATGCCACAGTTTGACCTGTCCCCTGGCCCCACATTTACCCAGGAAATTGAAGCCCAATCTAATTACTTCTTCTAGGAAACTTGATTCTTTCTGTAAAATAAGATTCTTCAGTTCTTCAAGCCCCTTATTGCTTTGTTTGAGCTCTTTTTTACTGAATAAATACATGAGTATTATTGATATTCGGGAGTTTATTTTCTGCCCCTTGAGAGTCCACGCTCCTCCTGAAAGGGGAGAATTTACTCACTCTTTGACAAAACTTGTTGAATGCTACCAGGCTCTGTTCAGAACCCTGGGGATATAGCAGTCGACAAAATGGGCAAAGTCTCAATATTCATGGAGCTTAGCTTCTTGTGGAGAGACAGATCAATAAAGAACTGTAGGAGAAAAATGTCAGATAGTGGTAAATTCTGTGATGAAGATAAAATAGGATATGTGAAGGGGGTGACTGGGTGTTGGTCAGGCAAGTATTTTCTGACTACTTGACTTTTCAGCTGATCACATCTTCCTCCCTACTTTCTGCAGCTCTTCACCTTGCAGGTGGTTGATGCTCAATAAGATTCAAAGAATTGTTAATTTAATTATTTTTTGAAACCTGACAAGTTTCTTTTTCATAGCTTTTAACTTAATTGGTTCAGAGAGCAAAAATTTTTTTTAATCTCCAAATCCGATGGCATTCTCAATAGCCTTTTAATGTAAGCTTCCTCTCCTACGTGTCTAGCATATTGCCAGTTGTCACTTATACCAGTTACAAAAGAGCAAATGCAAAAATAAAATGATCTCAAATTCCGGTCAAGAAACATCTACTAAATAGTTGGCATTACCCTCAGACAATCTTTTCTTCAAGCAGTTTTGGAAAACCCGTGGTTGTACTGTAAAGGTTTGTACCTGGGAAATGACACAGAGGCTTTTACGAGGAAGGCTATTGCAGGCCTCTTGCCAGAGCTGAGAGAGGAGAGGCTGTAAGGAGCTCTATTTTATGGTACAGTAAGGTTAGCCATTTACTGTGCCCGTAAGCTATTTCACTTGCAATAAAGGTCAATGGGCCTTTTTAGGAAGGAGAGCTAGACCCCTGTCTAAAACTGCCATCTTCGGCAGTCAAAATCCAGCTTTAGATTATGCTGGAAAGTGGTGGCATGTTTATTTAGCTGGGAGAGTGGTTCAGTATGACTAGCTGATGAGCAAGGCAATACAAATTCACCCACCTCAGGGCAAAAGACTTAAGTCCTAAGGTAGCTTGACCGCCATGCTCGGCAGGGCATGGCTGACTATGCGTCTGGTTGTTACCTTGACATATGAACTCTGCTGAGAAATACGGCTGTGCACCTGGAACTCTCTATTCCTGGGCTTTTTGGAAAGTTGGTGTCACAAGTGACTGGGGTTTGCAGCCCATGGTAGCTGAAAATTCAGCACAGAAGAAGTAGTTTCATTATATATTTTTCTTTCTTGTTAGTTTTTTAATAATGAAATCAAATTAGTTGGGTGTAGAACACCGGGCTTCAGCATTTTAGTTCACTATTTCCTAAAGGGATTTTGAAAAACTATGTACGCTCCTTCAGTTTCATGTCGTGATGTAAAAATATTTCACCAAAAGCTTGAACAGCAGCAAAGGATATAATTTGTAAATATTGTCTTTTAAAAGTGACACGGTTATCCAAGTCATTGTAATATCTCCAATGGAATGTACTATAGCAATTTGACACCCACCATCATCCACCAGGTAAGAGTTGCAAAGTTTACATCTTTTCGTTTTGAATTCTTATTTCGATTTCTTTACAGAGTTTTATCCTAATAAAATGTCTTTTTGTGCTTAAGAATATTTGATAATCTACCTTATTACACTTGTCTATAAAAATAAAGTGAATTAATTTTTCTTCTTATCTGTAGCCATAAGACTCTAACCGTTAAAAAAAAAATATCCATCTGTAGTGAGTCGTCATTATTATTATTGGGAGTACCTGGCATGTGGCAGAGACAAGGCTGTGTTCACTATATCCTGCTTACACTATACTGCTTAACATATGGCATAATTGATCAAAACAACATGGATATATTACAACTTTTGATGGAGCATCATTAAGAAAAATAATTTTTAATTCTTGAAAATCCATCTCTTAATAAAACACTGAGAAATCTTGTTCATGTAGATGGGAATGAAGGCAGTTATAGCAATGTCACTCAATGCCCATTGAGTTATACACTCCCCCCTCTCCCAGCGCAAATCAACATAGTGAGATTTTATAAAATGGGAGAAACACTATCAGAAAAGGGAAATAGGAAAGGATTTCTCAGGCAGTTGATTTTAGGAACAACTTTTATGAAATCTGAAGATCTGGAAATTAATTCCCTTAAAAATATCTATATCTAAATACCCCTTTGAGAGTCTCTATGAATGCCCAGTGACACTGTATTCCACCTTAAAGGCATGTCTAGGGAAGAGGAAGGAGCGTTAGGAGATGAAGTGTCCCCTGACCTGATCCTCTTTTGGCTACAGACCTTTGCTCAAACCCTCGGTCCATTTTTTCCCACTCATGCTTCTGACTCCCAGTAGCTCACAGTAAAAAACATCTCAATCAAGATTAAAGTCTCTAAGATACAAAGAGTTATTTTAAATCAAGCTCACTTGAAAATCATAGATATACAACTTAAAATCAAATTGGAAAAATAAATGAATGGTGGTTTAGTGGTGGTTGGGAAGAGAATAAACTGGTTTAACATTTCTAGGGAGTAATCTGACAATAGCATCAAAAAATCTTTAAAACACATCTAAAGTTGAGCTAGCAATCCCACTTCTAAGAATTGTTCTAAGAAATAATCATAAATATGTGAGAAAAAAAAGAAGAATTAGAGATTCAGCCTCAAATTTTAACATAGTTTTTTAGTCAAGGTTCTTTAGGTTGCAAGTGTTAGATTGCAAGGCATCTTTCATTTTTTCAAATGCCTCCCCTCGCTGCATTTTCTAGATCTCTTAAAATTCTTAAATGATTCAGACTGATTGCTTGCTGAATGCCAATAGATTGATAGGGATTGTTTGTTGGGAAGAGAAGTGTCATAGGATCCATAGGATTTTCGGAGGCTATATATGGGATTAGGATTAGGTGCTCCATAAGAGATAAGAAATGAAATAAGCATAGCATATCTGGAATGGTGAAGAACAGAAATAACTTAAAAGCCCAATCACAGATTTAGAGTAAACTCTGACACCATGTAGTGATATAATCGTTAGAAGTGTACTTGTTGAAGACCACTTAATGATATGAAAATATGTTTGTAATGTTTGTATTTCTTGAGGAAAAAAAAAAACATGTTGCGAAAGAGAATCAACAGTATCATCTCTTTTATCACAATGTTTACATTTATAAAGGAAGAGCTTTGGACTGAATTCAAATTACAGAGACTGAATGTTTGTGCCCCTCCCTCCCTCTCCCCCATCCACCCGCCCCCCTGACCATTGTTCAAGTCTTAACCGTGATGTAATGGTATCTGAAGGTGGGATATTTTGGAAGTAATTAGGTTTAGATGAGGTCATGAGGGTGGAGCCCCCATGATGGTTTTAGTGCCCTTATAGGAAGAGAAAGGAACCAGAGCCTCCTCTCTCACCACCATGTGAGGATACAGCAAGAAGGGAGCTGTTTTCAGGGAACTTTGATCTTAAGACTTCCCAGCCTCCAGACTGTGAGAAACAAATTGTTGTTGAAGCCACCTAGTGTATAGTATTTTATTACAGTAGCCCAAACTGGTTGGGACAGAAAAAAAAAATATAAAAACTTTAGAGGTAGAAATATTTGGATAGCGGAATTACTGATTACTTCTAATATTTTAACTATATGAAACCATTTTTCTAAATTAGTAAACATAAAATAATAAACAAATAAAACATTAAAATAAATAAGAAAATCAACATTAAGTTTCAGGGGTAGTTCTCTAATCTCTTAAAGGACAGAAAAGAAACAAATTAGAACCTAAATTCTGGATGAACTAAAGTCAAAGGTTCAGACAAGAAGCTGCAAAATATTTATCCAGTTCCTGGAGCACTGGACATACATGGGGTTTGGTCATGAGCAGCAGGTTCTACCTGCTAGAACAGCGAGAGGAAGAGATGCTATTACGAGGGATCACCTCATCTACTCTTTCTGCTCCCTACTTTCCTCAAGGAGTATGAATGTGAACTCTAAGCCTTCAATTACATTTTACTATTTCTATCTGAAGACACATAAGTTTAGGGAAAAGAGAACTGGACTCAGAGTGGGAGGACCCAGATCTGGTCTGACGGTTCCCTAGTTGAGTTATCTTAATGAAGCCGCTAAATTTCTTTGAGCCTCTTTGGAGATAATAACAGGTACCCTACTTTCTTCCTATGTTGTTATGACAAATGAGATAATAGGTGAAAGTGCTTGAAAAAATGATATTCATACAAACATGCATGTACATACACACAAACTCCTCTCTCTGTATGTACATACATGCACACACACACATTATATCTTTATCTCTCTCTCATCTATCTATGTATCTATCTATGTGTCTATATATCTATCTATCATCTATCTATCTATCTAACAACTATCTCAAATGTATACATCAGACAGTTGTGGAAACAAAAATTAGAAATCTAAATTCCAGATGTGACCTCGGTTAAATGTAAATGGAATTCTAGATCACTGTGGATTTGAAGAGATGCCTTGAGGAAGAAATATCTTGTTGACCCAAGTGCTTTCAAAAGTGCTGATTATTATTCTTTTCCATTGGATAAGAAAGAGAAGGTTAGAGAATATTCACTTTCTGGTGAAAACAGGAGCACAATAAACAAGGGACATTGTTGAAAGACCAGTTAAGGGAACAAAGGTCTTATTTAAATTTAAATATTTGCCTACAGTGTTTTAGAATATAATAAATTATAGCTTCTCTTTCAGTGTTTGCTGAGAAGATATTCAAATATTAGCAATAAATATGACCATTAACCACAAAGTTTGAGATTACTACAAAGCTTGTAAAACATGTCCGATATAAGAAATTGTATTTGTTCGCTTGGCTATCAACTATGTTTTAGGAAATTATATTTGTTCCCAGGCTAAATATAAACTCTCTGTTTTTGGATAGCTAGCGTACTCCTCAGCCAAAAGACTCACTAGTCCAATTCAACTCCCCTGACATATATCGGATAGGTTCTCAAACAAGTCCAAACACTTCAAATGCTTTGGCTCTAGCCTTCTCTCCGTAGACCAGCTGAAACAAAGGGGCTTCTAGAAGATTCAACTTCAAACACAGTGAAGTCTGACTTATTTCACAACGTCATTCGAGGTTATATCTGGAGAGTCAGTGGTAAGTGAGAAGAGAAAAACTTTTACTGTATGTGCGTTGTTGGAATATTATTTTATCAAGTATTTACTAGCTTTGTAATTATTAGTACAATTTTAAGTATTCCCTTTTAATACAGCACTATATGAATTGTTATTCACATACAGGCTGGGGGAGGGGCAGGGCTTGACCTTCTCTTCCTCCATGTGCTAAAGTGGACCAAAAACTTCCCTTCAGTAATTTGCCATGAAGCCAAATTTGTTCACAAGTGTATTTTTTTGATTTCCATATTACTGGCCTCCCATTAATTTTTAAAAATTGATTTGATTACCAGCATTAAAAAGCTCAGGTAATTGTTTACATAAAAATACTATATGGTGACTAAAATAGATTATTACTCTGCATACATTCCACATGCCCCCCCCATCTATCACCCCCTAGAGGCTGGGCAGCTAAAAATGACTTTTCTAAGCAGGACATTTGGAAGTGACCTAGCTTTCGCTTTGATCAATCAGATGTATTCAAATGAGATTTCAATGGCAGAGGTCCCACTGCCCTGGGAGACAAGCACCATGAAGGATGCTTTGGGTTTTTCTGTAGCAGCATTCCTGTCGCCAGCTTTGTGGTGGTGGTTGACAGGTAAGGTCAGTAGCTCTTTTAAGCTGTATTCGTTGCTAGCGTGGGCCTAACATGTGAGGTATTGCTCTGGATACAACAGTACTAGAATGAGTAGCTTCCTAATCTCTAGATTGTTCTTAGAGCTAACGATTCAGGAGAAACGTCCTTATTTTCCAACTTCCTGACTGAGGCAGAGCTGATCGCTTCCTTGGGGGCCAGTTTTCATTGTTCTGGCACTCAGTCCTGGAGGCCCTGTGTCAACACATGGTAAGCACCTAATCCTGTTTGAAGTCCTTTCCCCTTCATGCTTAAAGTAGCGTAGTTTCTGTTTTCTGTAACAGAACTCTGACTAATACACAGGAAAAATAAGAGATCTGGTAATGACCGGCCCCAATTCGGGTTGTGATAACAACAGGCTGGTAATGTGCAGTAGGCGCAGGGATGCACAGCTCCTCCCCTAGTGGAGGCCATTCGTCAGGGCCGCTTCTCATTTTATTTGTAGGGTGTGTCTTCTTCGTTACTTTAACTTCCAGTACCTTTTAGGGATTTGAGTTTGCCATCCCGCTAATACTTACCTAAATTTGGTTGAAAACATTTTTTGATTTCTTAAAGGGTACAGTTCTTCCAATTTGAGTATACTCCAAAATACCCCCAAATCAAAACCAGAAAGCTTTATACGCAAACCGCATTATTGAAGTCCCTGATAGAACTGTTTTTACAGAACTATGAAACTAGTTTTATTAGCCTTAAGAATGTTGTTCAGTCCTCTGTGAGGACACAGCAAAGAGATTTCTTTCAAGTCAAATTTTATCTTACAGTCACGTAAGAGATCACATTTTGCTTTTTGCATCGGCCGTTAGAAAGGTGGGGCCAGAGGCCACCTGACTGGTCGACTTCGCGCAGCGTCCGCGGCTTCACGTATGTGCGTGTATACGAACCGTACCGGGTCTTATTGTCACTATCCTGGTTTTCTCTTCACCCAGATCTTTTCATATATTAAAGAAAATCCTGGTGTTATTATGTTTGAAATCCATTTTAAATCTTTCTTGTAACATGATGGAAAATGAACAAATACATAGATAAACTGCCTCGACTTCCCCTGCTCTAATTCTTTTATGTCTAACAGACAGCTAGCTGTTCCTCAGTTCTCTCTGAATTCATGTGCTTGGGCATGTATTTCTGCAGACATCTTAACGGATCTAGGCTATTCATGAGTGTGCCCGGGATTTTGCAATCTAATAAACATTCTAAAGATGTGGTCAAGTCAAAGAATGATGAACTTTGAGCAAAAGCCAAGTAATAATCCTAGGAGATACAGATTTCTGTGATAACCAGATGGAAGACTCACTCTTTCTGAGAAGCAAATAATTACTCTTCTTTGGGTGATAAAAGACCAGGACATATCCAGCATCTGATCATAAGCTAACCTGTTTTTTTTTTTTCTTTTTTATTTAAACATTTTATTTTGAGATAATTATAATTCACATGCTGTTTTGAGAATACTACGAGCAATCTTGTGTCCCTTGTACCGAGTGGTAATATCTTGCAAAATGATAG
>NW_011888793.1:4927329-4945035 GCF_000151845.1 Pteropus vampyrus | reverse complement strand
GATCTAGGCTATTCATGAGTGTGCCCGGGATTTTGCAATCTAATAAACATTCTAAAGATGTGGTCAAGTCAAAGAATGATGAACTTTGAGCAAAAGCCAAGTAATAATCCTAGGAGATACAGATTTCTGTGATAACCAGATGGAAGACTCACTCTTTCTGAGAAGCAAATAATTACTCTTCTTTGGGTGATAAAAGACCAGGACATATCCAGCATCTGATCATAAGCTAACCTGTTTTTTTTTTTTCTTTTTTATTTAAACATTTTATTTTGAGATAATTATAATTCACATGCTGTTTTGAGAATACTACGAGCAATCTTGTGTCCCTTGTACCGAGTGGTAATATCTTGCAAAATGATAGTACATTGTCACATCTAGGATATTGCCGTCCATACAATTGACGTCAGGATACAGAACATTTCTATCACGACGAGAATCCCTTCTGTTGCCCTTTTACGGTTGCGCTCTTTTCCCTCCCAACCCCACCCTCTCCTTAACCCCTGGCAACCACCAATCTTTTCTTCATTTCTACACTTTTTAAATTTCAACAATAGCTAATCTCCTCTAATGGTATCAATGTTCATCACAGGTGACTACATTACATTTGCCATCACCTTCTCCCCACATGGACTCGTTTTCTGCCCTTCACTCACCTACTCTGTGCCTGAGAAAGCCAGCCTTTGAGGAATACATTCCCCGGTCCCTTTGTTCTCTGGCTCTCAAGGCACTGGCAGAAGATGGAGGGAATGGGAGAAAAGAGATGTAAGAGTATCCCCTTGTGCACACCCCCTCCCCCCATGCCTCAGGGGCGCAGGAGGGAGGGAAGGAGAAAGAGGACCACTACTCCCTATCAGAGGAGAGAGCCTGAGATGAGGAAATGGACAGAGAGGAAATGGACAGAGACTTTGGCCAGTTGAGTTGCTTGCCTTCAAGGGGTGAAGCTACACTGGACAGTGAATTGATCACAAATGACCATGATGGACTGAAGATGAGGGAAGGTGCGGAATCCGATGATGATTGAGATTGAATCCTCTGATCTAGCACAATTGTTTGACCTAGCAAACACATTCTTCCGAATGTGTGCTCCTCATGTTTAGGACACAGGATCAAGATCGGAACTTTACTTATGTTCTGACCAGACTTATTAGTTCCTAAACTAAGATTAAGCTAACTTACTCTCTGATTTATATAGAATTTGAAGAAAATCCCAACTTTCATTTAAAATATGTATAGTAGAGGTAATTATTTGATCACTATCCAGTGTTTCCCAAGTACCTATGCTAGGCCTCTCTCTTCTGTGCCATCTGTCCCTCTTGCCTCACCAGAAGCCAAAGACTCTCATTCATTCTATTTAAGGGAGGAGGCCTATGGGTCTCCTGGATAATTGAAAAATAGGGGTTATTTACCTGGAGCAATACAGATGAAATTCATTAAAGTCATGCAATAAAAGTGAACGTTCATAGGCTGAACAAACCACAGGTGGCCCGAGGATACCTACAGGTAGAAGACACAGCAAAGTAGCTTCTCTACCTATGTCTCACGCAGTGCCTGAACTCTGATAGTGCTGGGTAGTCTTCTGATTTGACCTTCCTCACCTATACCAATCCTCTTCCCTGCGGTACTCCACGGGTACCCCAGTTCAGTTCCTTTGCTCTTCTATTCCCTGACCCCAAGTGCTGTTCCATCTCCATATCTATGGGTCTTCTTTGGGAGGGGTGGGGGCTGGTGGCTTGGCTCTTCACCTAATTTCTTTCTATTTCTGTGTCATGACCTCTGGGCTCCCTCAAAGCCCCTTTGACTCTCAAAAGCCTGCTTCAGAATCGCAAAGCTAAACACGTACCATTCTTTTTTAGTCTAAATTTAATTATCCTACTTGCCTTGAGATGATGTGGTCACATAAAAGAAAGTTGGAAAAAGAAAAGCATAAAATTAATTTTTAAAGATATTATCTTGTTACAGTTGTATTGCTAGTAAGCCCTATCTGTATGTGCCATTGATTCTTTTAGCCTGAAGAACAGGATCCAAATACTTTTGAAAAGAAGTCTTTTTGGTGTTGAAGAAAACGATTATTTTCTATAAAGAAAATTCTCATTTTAATCTCCAACTTCTAATAAAAAAAATAGCCTTTCATTTTAAAAGGTATGTTCATATAAGAAACATTAATTAAGTTACTGCTAGGTGCCAGAAAATTTGTTTTTTTGCTTCCCTTATTTAAAGAGAAGGTGCCTGGGAATCATAGGAATTAACATACTGGTTGGTAATAAACAAGACAGTCTCTGTTCTAATGAGTTAACATTCTGGTGGGATTTTAGTATGGATATATCCATTCATTCGGTTACTCATTCAACATGTTTCCTGAGCCCCAGGTTAACCTTTGGCACTAAACATAGAAAAGACATGGCATTGGCACTGTGTGGCAGACAGACAGGCAGATAAAACAATAATTACTTTAAAGTGTCTTTAAGGTTATTTGATGTAGACAAAGAAGGCCTTTGGGGGAGTCATGGAGGACTTCCCAGAGGAAATGAGGTTGGGGCTTTACTTGTGGGATGAGAGGGAACTTATGAAGTGAGGAAACTTGAGATGGATATTCTAGAACAAGCAAAACACAGAGGCAAGAGCAACAAAGGTATGTTTGGAGAACAACAAATTGTATAAATTTAGGCCAAGTAGAAAGGCTTTTGTCAAAACAGTTTAATACATAAGAAAGAACTCAAGTTTTCTGAATTCCTGTGTCGTTTCTTTCTTTAAAATAAAAGTTTGACTGTATAAGTGGATGCGATTCAAACACTCGCTGGTATGGATGAACTGCATTATGCCAAGAGACACTGGAGCCTCGGAAATGTTTCAGAGCATTGGAAAACAGAAGTATCAGGGGTTGGCTCCAGTAGCAAGATTGCCTGGGAACCCAATTTGTCTAAAATATTGTGGTGGGTCCTACTCTGGGAACTGCCATTTAATCCTGCAGTTGTTTGTGACATAATTTACCCCGATCTCTACAGTAGGTCAGCTACACATTTTCGGTAGTATCAATCCCAGGCTATTGGCAAATATCACTGTCAAGCTTTAACTCAACTTTTCCTTTACTATGTGTTCTTAGGTTAATAAAGCGGGAAATGATTTTAGAAAGAGAACAGTTATGAAAGAAAATTTTGAGAGATAATTTCCTTCAATGGAAATGGTTAATAGAATAAAGTTTTTATTCATTCAATCTATAAGCACCCTAGAACTCTATAGTGAAGCTCAAGTTCTTGAATCACTTGATTTTTATGTCTGATCCTTCTTCCCTGCTCCAATCTAAGCAGAAAGGTACTACACTGGGTTCTAATCATTGGCTGAATTAAGATCAGAGTTATTATGAGTTCAGCTCAAGGTTTCAAACAATAGCTTCCTCCTTTACATCTCAGGACTCAGGGAATGGCAAACAGATATGGAATAAATGGTGTACTCTGTCAATTATACTGACAATTGGTTAAGGAAGAATGGCCATTTCTATAAATAGAAATGCAAGAAAAATTATATCATTGTTTTTAATCTATAAGTCTACTTATTTCAAAAGGTCATCACAATCTCTTGTTATACTTTGGTTTTGAAAATAATCCTTTCATTGAACTGGAAAAAAATTTTTTAAGTTTTAAAATTTATAAACCATGTATCATGAAGTTTGTGTAGTTGAACCTTGGAAAATTAAGTGTGCGAATGCAATTCACTCTCGGTGCCTAATGCTGTACTCATTTTCTAAATATTTCAATCATAAACAAACTTCAGGTTCTAAATTCATCTACTAGAAGAAATCTGGGGGATTTATTTTCCGAGTACATTTTTTCTTTCTAGAATTCTGCTAAGCTTTTTGCTCTTGGTGGCTGACTTTTTCAAATAGAGAGCTCTGAACCACACGTTTGAAGTTAGGGTATATGACTGTACGGGCAATTACTTTACAGATGTTCACCGCTTAACAGCAAGATTTTCTTTTTCTTTTACTCATGTGCAACTTAAAGGTTATTTGCTGAAAAGATCTCAAAAACATTATAAACGTGTAGGTTGCCATTGTGAACAAATATCAATTCAGGAATTGCTCTTTTATAGAGTAATCTGGTCCAACTCACTGTAGATAGTTTTATATATTTGGTACCTTTCCATTTTAATCAAAGAAAACTTAAGATAATTCCTTGGTGCCCTAGCGTCTCCTGAAGCCTTATTAACAATGCCGTATAGGTTTTTGTATTTATTAAAATAATTTTACTTAGATATAAAGAAGTTATCAAGACACAGCTTGTCAGTGCTGTGAAGGTGATCATTGGTTATTCAGAAAACCACCTTGTCTGTGATTATTTGGTACAGGACAAGTGTCACCAGCTTCTGTTCCTACAGCAGCCAGCAGATAACCCAAGTATGTGAGACAGGCTGGGTGCAGACTAAGGCCACCTGAAGAGTATATGTCCCATCTAAGAGAACAGGGCGTCTTAGTTCTGGCTAACTGAAGCCAGACAGGAAAATGAGATACACGTCATATCTTCTAGTTGTATCAGGCCCATGAGATCTCTGCCTATTACACCTTCTCCACCTCTCCTTCCTTCTTTGACCAACAGGAAAGCCTCTCTGATGTGCCTCTCATGGGCCCCTGAGAGAAGCTTCAGCACAAACTACTTGCACCTGTTTCTTGGGATCCACTTCCATTGTCTTACAGCCATTTTTACTCTATTTCCTCATGCTGCCGTGAGGTACTGTTTGAGGGAGAATTTTCACATAATCCTTTTGTACCTGGTCTTAGTGATGAAGAGTTGGAGAGAATTCTGCTAAGATTCTACAGATTACTGAGGTCACTGTTCATTTTCCCATGCCCATCCTTGCCTGTCCCCTCGAATGTGACACTTCACTCAGCCTTATAACCACAATTTGAACAGCTCTCCAGCACAATTTTGGTTTTCCCTTCCTTGCTCACCTCTCAAGTCTGCATTTTTTGTGGATAAACACCCCTAATGGCTCCATTCAATTCTTCTCCCTGGGTTCACTCCAACCCTCAGCATAGGACCCAGCCAGAAATCCAGATATAACATTGTGGTTAAAAACACAGGCTCTGGAGTCTGACAGACCTGAGGTTGAAATCAAGCTATATAGCTTTTTCTAGCTATGAAGGTATCAACATATACAAGCGTAAGTTTAATCTTCTATAAAATAGAAATATTAATACTTACTATATAGGGTTATTACGATGATTAAACGAGACAGAGCAAATGCCTACGCCAATGCCTGGTCCATGGCAAATGCCCAAAGAATGGAGCATTATTTTGGTGTTATCATATTCCCACACTCATGCAGGTCTCTAGACCTGCCGTTTCCACTCATACGGAAACATAGTCAAGGTATCAAAAATTGAAATTGAATACTGAATAAATATAATAAAATAATGAAGCAAAGAGAAGTTTAATAAAGCTTACATTGT
Source organism: Pteropus vampyrus (assembly GCF_000151845.1). Taxonomy (NCBI): domain Eukaryota; kingdom Metazoa; phylum Chordata; class Mammalia; order Chiroptera; family Pteropodidae; genus Pteropus; species Pteropus vampyrus. Next base: position 4,939,592 of record NW_011888793.1, on the reverse strand, counting down.
TTTAAGTAATAAAATGTTCCCGAGGGTGGCATAATAAGATTATAGACCTGGAAGGAGTCTTAGGAGTCACCAAATCAGATCCCTCACTTTACAGATGAGGCGCCTAAGGCCCAGACAAGTCAACAGATCTTCTCCAAGCTCCTGCACCTACCAAGCACGTTCACTGCCATAGGAGTGTCACTCTGGCCGGGATGCTTCCCTCCACCGTGCGCTTACTCTGTGAGGACTCACTCAGGATTTATCTTTTGGCCTCGCACTAATGACTGGGATTATGATGCAAAGATTGGGGCGGGGGGGCGGGGGGGGGGGGAAGGGTGCGGGGGGGGGGAGTGTAATCTCTGAGTTGCATCTCCTAGGTTTTCTGATGAAATGAAAGAATCAAGAGATAAAAAAAAAGATATGTTTAAAAAGTAGTGGGACATATTCTTTGAGTTGTTGAGTCAATATCCATTACCATTGTTGGCAGACACTGTCTGGTTCCAGAGAATCTATTCCTACAATTAAATGTTATGTTCAATGAAAGAACAAAAAAGATTCAAAGAGTTCTCTTTGAAAATAATTACAAAATTATCATGATCATACACAAGAGGAGTTTCGCTGTATCCCCACATTTAAGCTCTGTGAGGGGAGCAAGTGGAAAATGGAAAGCAAGCCACCGTGACAAGCCATTGCTGAAAACAGGCTCCTATGGTGCTAAATGTCTGCTTTAAGGGTTGCTCATTTTTCATTTCTCTTTAACTATCCTTTAATCTCTTTGTCTCTTGCTAATTATTATGCATAGACAAATATGATTATCAAATTTTAATTGCACCGTCACAGACACTGTACAAATGATGATAATAAAATAGCATTTGCAATCTGCTTTGGTAATTTTTGGACTGTAACTGTGCCTTAATTTGTACAAATCAAATGTATTTCATTTGTTTTTAAAGTAGTTGTTATTTTACACAACTTTTTAAAAAAGATTATCCATTCCAATACTGCTTTTCTAAAAACTTGGTTGATGCGTACTAATATCGTAACAATTTTTATATTTTAACATTTTAAATTTAGACAGTTTTTCAAATTAGACTTGATTGTATTTCATCCTGTTCATTCATTTATTCATTCAATAAAATTATCAAAGCACCTACTCTATTCCAGGCACAGCATTAGACCCTGGAGATACAGAGGTAAACGTATGCCCCTTGACTTATTAGATCTACAGTCTATGTAATTAAGGACCCCCCCCTTCTTGGCCTTAATTACAGTCTATATGCTCATGACTTTTATATCTTTGTTTATAGACCTGTCTCCATTTCTCCTCTGATCCCTAGATCCATGCATTTTAAATCCCTACTGGACAACACTACTTGTTTGTTTTAAAGACACCTCAAAATCAGCATGTCCAAATCTGAGTTTATCATCTTTCTGTTAAAACTGCTTCTCTACTGAAACATTCCCAATCACGGGAATGGCACCCATAATCATCTAAATCCAGAAATCTGAGATTATCCTTGATTTTTTCTCTCTCATATCTTTTTTCCTAATAAGTCAATAGATCCCGTCAGTTCTACTTCCTAAGCAGCTTTAAAATTCGTCCACATTTCTTCTTTCCTACTGGAACTATCTAGCTTAGCATACTCTCATCTCTCACTTGGATTGGTAACAGTGTCCTAATTAGTGTCCCTTCATCTAGCCTCTCTCCGATCCCAACCACTGCATTCTTATGGGCAGCCACAGTGATCTTTCTAAAACTCAAGTCTGATCACGTCATTTCCTTCTTATAATCTTCCAACCACCTTCCCATAATTTTGAATATAAAAATCTAAGTTCCTTAAACAGGGCTTCCACAACCCTGCACTAGCCAGAGCCTCTATTACCTCTCCATCTTGGTGTCTTGCCAGCCCCCTGCCTGTCTCCATTTGTAATGAACTTTCGGTTATCTGAAGAGGGCCCATGCCTGTGATCTCTCATATCAGGCCTTCAATGGGCTGCTCTCTCTTCTTGGAAATGCCTGAGCCTCAACTGAAGGATGCTCCCTAAGGAAGCCTTTCTTGACCTCCTGGGTGGTGTTAAGAGCCTCATAACCAGCAGACCCTTCTACTTCTCCTCTCTAAATTGTTATTTCTCAGTTGCCTTTCTCCCTTGCTGGACTGTAAGAACTAACTGGTGAGTAGAAAACTTGCCTAAATTGCCCAATATTGCATGACACATAGTAAATAAATATTGGTTGAACAAATAAATGAGACTTACAAAATAAATATGTTATCTATGATAGGTGTTCCAATAGAAGTATTAACAGAATGCTATGGAACCCAAACGAGTGACATCTAAATTGGAGCTGAGGTTCAAGGAACACATACTGTTAGCACAGTGCACCACACATGGTGAATTGAGTTCGAAGCACCAATAAATCAATGAGTTAATCTGACTCTTTAAAGTGAAGGGTGGCAAAATATGCAATCCCAAAATGTTCCTCTTTAGCATAAGAGCTGATTATTTTGAGAAACAAGAGACACAGCGGGAAGCTTTGAAAACAGAGTAGAAGTTACCCTTTTGTAAGAAAAATTTACATTTGTAAAGGAAATCCCCATTTATAAGAGTCTCTCTCCCTCTCTTCCTCCCTCCCTCCTTCTCAGAAAAAAGAATGACTTTAAATCGGCAGAAACTCCTAACAATGGAGATTTAAAATAACTTAAATTTGCATAACAAACCCTACTTTTCATTATCATCTCCCTATAACTGGTCTCCCCTACACATTTATTTTTATTTTCCTTAATTTTTAAATTTTCTTAAAATGGCATTTTGGCCTGAATTCTAAGTAATTGAAAGTTACTCATTTTCCCCTGGGTCTCTCAAATATTCATGAAGCATACATGTTAATAAACTTCTGTTTGTTTTTCTCTTGTTAATCTCTTGTTACAGGGGCCCCATCCAGAGAAGTTAGAAGGATGGAGGAAAGGGTATTTTTTTTCTTCCCTACAAAAGGGAGAAAGATATTCTAGGAGAGGAAATAGTCAGCCCATGTGAAATACTGGACATGTGAATCAGCAGCAGAAGTTACCAGAGCTACACACTGTTCTATGGGTGGAGCGAAGAGTATGTGAGTGAATGGTAGGTTGCCGGAAGAGGGAACTACAAATGTAGGCAGGACTTGATCATAAACTACGTGTCAAAAACCAAGGAGTTTGAATGTTATTCCAAAAGTCATAGGGGATTCAGGCCAGGAAGTTACATATATTTTGGAAAAAAACACCATGGCTGCATTTAGAGAGATGAATTAAATGGATGGAAGTAGGGGCAGTAGTGTGCTGTGTGGTGATGGGTGGTGGTAGAGTCGACTAATCAGGAGGGGGTGGGGGTGGTGTAGGGCAATAATTCAGGCCTAAAGTGAAAAGAACCTAAATACGGCAGTGGGAGTAAAGATAATCCCATAGGGCTTGGTGATATAGGGGATAAGGGAGGGTTAGTAAGCAGGGAGGGTCTGGGATCATTCCTAGGAGTCTGGTTCAGGTGAAGGTATGGATGGTGGTCTCTTCACTGAGAGTTCAGGTTGGTTCGTGGGGAAGATGAAGAAGGTAATGGGTTGTATGGAACATGGAGACATATACCAACAGAAGCAATGGGACAAATTATAGCTAGATCCTCATACCGATACCACAAAGCTTATTTAACCTGCATGTAGCCAAGAAGGCTCAAATCTGAGCCCAAACTCATTCCTGAAACCCCATCAAGCCCTGAACTATTCGGAGACAAAAGCCACATGGTGTCTTGGGTCTCCTTGTTTCCTGAACACTTCAAACCCCTCAGGAAAAGAAGGATAAAAGCAGAAAACCATGAAACGAGGTGCAGGGTGAAGCAGCTGGGTGGCTTTAGGAGTGAGAAGCTGGGAGGCAAGGTTGAGGTGAGAGTGGGGATCAAGTGACAATTTATTTGGTAACAGGAATGGATAGAGAGAATAGGGAGGAAGGAGGATTCCGGAGGAAGGCTCAGCAATCAGGCAGGACCTTGGAATGCAAGAAGAAAGCCTGTCATAAAAAGAAAACATGGCAGTGGCCATTTTAAAGCCATCGCAAGTGTTTGGTAGCTGAGAATGAGCTGAGCGGAAATCTTTCTCTAACACTTCATTACGCTGTGGGTCTTTCTTAGATCCCATTCAAGGAATTTAATTACAGGGTCCGCGTAGGGGCTCCAGGGCCCAGCACGGCCCCTTGCACTCTATGAATATTTGTTGGATGTACTGATAAGTGTATTCCAAACGAATAAACTGTGGTATCCTTTAGGAGGAAATCTTATGGAAAGCAGTGGAGCACAACCTCACTAAGCCTTGGAGCAGTCCTGATGAAGCTTGTCTTTTTTGAGGGGTTGGGGGAACAAGTCTTCTAAATCACTTGATGGCCTATTAATTGCACTACATAGCAGTCAGTCAAGCACTGGGGCCTGGCGTGATAGATACATTGAGCCCAATCAACCAATCTATCAAGAATTACAAAGCAATTGAGAAGCTCAGTTGGAAGGGACAGAAGTGCTGCTGTGCAAACCCCAGATATCTGGTTTCAAGGCAAATTGAGCTGAAGACATCCCCTTAGTCTCTCAGCCTCATTTCTGGAAAGACCAGTGGGCTCAGGAGAAGACATTTCTCTCCTGAATCAATGAGAGGGCCGTTGCTCAGCTGTGAACTTAGAGGATTCAGGTTATTCTAACATGCGATCATTTGGTTTTTTAAAATATGCAATTGGTCGTAATTTTCTTTACAAAAATATTTTAGTACGATGCCTGGGAATGAAAAGTCCTGCAAAAGGCTCTGTTGATTGCAAGCTTACAGGTTACATATATCGTGATATGATGAAAAAGGAAAACCTAGTTCTTATGGAAAAGACCCTATCCACACACAGATGTGCACGTGTGCCTGTATTCACTTACTTGTACTCACTGTGGGCCTGAATTTACTAGCACAGGCGGAATGAAACACAATGTGAGGATTCAAGCAAGACACAGCTGTAGTTGCTGTGGAAACCATAGCATTGATCTTTATGACACACATACCCCGAGACCTAATGTTCTGTAAATGACTTAATAATAAATAAATTCACTTTTTGGAAACAATTTCTAAAACTTATTTACTAAAACCTTTAAAAATGAGAAGACTCTATAGTTTTGTTTTATAAATTTCAGCTCTCAGTTATTTTTTTCTGCATACCTAAATCTCTGAAAACTGGAAGATTTTTGCTGTTTGCTTTAAATGCAGATGTACAGAACAGATGCTGATTCCATAGGACTGATGTGAGTTATCTATAGTCATATTCAAGAATTTTCAAACAAAATCATGGATATCTCTGTATTCTTAATACTTTTTCCAGTTGGTCTTTGGGGACATTTCAATTCTAACTGAAAGAGGCATTGTACTCTCTAGTCTAAAACATTAATAGCCAGTATACCAAAAGTGGCAGGCTCAATTACATATGGATTGGGACCCTATTAATTCTTTCTTATAACTTTATCTACTTAGTCTGTACCAAAGACTGTTGGCAGGAAAATCATCTCTGAATTTCTTTCCAAATATAAAGTTGGCAGATATCATCTACTCTCTCTCTCTTTCTCTCTCTCTCAATCTCTCTCCTTCTCTCTCTCAAAGGAAAGAAAGATCTTAATAAGAATTTGCATTTTTATGTATGAAAACTATTCCTGCTTCAGTAAAACTGAAACTGTTAAATATTATAATATTTTTAGATAATGAGTAGAGTTATTTTTGAACTATCAATTTATGGCATCAATTCTCATTTTGAAAAAATCCTTCCTATTGACATTTAGGGGTGGTATAGTCATAGTAACAGTATAGCACTCTTAATTTCAAGATTAAAATAAAATTGATTCTATCTTCATAGCTACCAGCCAAAGTAAATGTAAATCTTTGTTCCCAATCTTCAATTATCTCATTAATATTATTTTTGACTTTTGTTGTGGGTACTGTCTGGCAAATTAATACAATTTGCCTGTGACCTGCTTTTGAAACCTATGGGCTGACCAAATCCTTGTATAACAGAACTCTATGGCCTCCACTTTTTGCCATAGGATAATTTTGTTATACCAAGTTCATTGTTAAATGTTTTCTTTTTGTAGAGACAGGAAAATAAAGATGGTCAATGCTGCAGAATAATATTTTGAAATATTACTGAACGTACTTTTCCATCTTAGTAATTTCCCTTTACCCTCAGCCTGAGAGAAATATACATCTTAGAGATGAGAGAACACAACTCTTAGCTTTGACTTTTCAAAGACAGTCTTCAAAGCCAGAGCTTTAAACTCTGAGAGCAAAGTTCTTGATACAAGAACGTTTTTTGTTGTTATTATTTGTTTTTATTAGTTCTAAAAGCTTGAATATCGAGACAAAGTATGGAGATCTCAGAGTGTAGAGTTGATATAATAAACATGTAACAGGTAAAGTTCTTCAATAAACACAGAGCATTTTCCTACATTGCAGAGAGGAGACAGAAACAATTATGGCATGGATGAGAAGCTTGGCAGGGAGGGAGAAGAGAAATGGAGAGCTCTCTTCCCCGTTTTGCTTGAGTCTTGGTAGAGAGGGCAGTGGGATCATGAAAGACAAAACACTCGGAAAAGTCTGTGGATCTGACTGTAGAGGGGATTTCTGCCCCACTACCTATCTGGGAAAATATAGCTTCCCAGGGTGAGGTTCTGGGCAGAGAGGACCCGAGGCAGTCCCTGGAGATCAGAGGGTAGCCTCACAGCTGGGCATTTCCCATGTTTTCTAGAAAGCATAGGTTAGGATGGGGTGCCGGTCAGTGGACTTAAAGAAACTTTATAGTTGGGATGAACAAGAGTTAAAAGAAGTGTAGAAGTGAGTGTGGGTGGTTTTACAGCAGACACAGCGAGGAGAGAGGCCAATGAATGCCTGAGAATGGAAGAAAGCAGGATTACTATCCAGAAGAGGGCAGAAGCCCTCACGGGCCACATCACCCTCCAAAGATGCGCAAAGCCCGGGAAGTTGCACTAGTTTTCAGTTATTGGGTACTGAGTTTCTGAGTATTTACCCAAAAGGGACTGAGTATAACCTGGAGGTGACTGACTTACCTTTAATCAATACTAATTGATTAAAGGTAATTGAAATTCCCAACATCAGCAGAAATGAGGGTCCAGGAGCTAAGTTCAATAAACAGAAATGAAGATAATTATCTTTTTATATTGATTATTATCCTTTTAAATTCTAGAAATTGTATTTAACTCTTTTAAAAAACCGCATTGACAATTTTTATAGATCTCTCCTTTCAGATATTTTCAAGTTTTAAAAATTTCTTTAATAAAATAAGCATTAAAAAATAATCGAGTGTGAGAATTCTAATCTCTAAAGTTACTGAGTGATTCTGTTGTCCTTCCTCTTGCTTCTTGCTCATGGTGCCTTGTTTCTGTATGTGTTTAATTACCATTGACTCTGTGCCGCTCATACCACTTGACAAGTGTATGAGAGAATTCTCAAAGGCCTAATAAAATGAAGATAGCTTCCTCTGGAGAAGGTGTGCATTTGCTTCTTTTGGGGGCTGGGTACGTAATCACTCTGGTCCCACTCTAAACTAGGTTTTCAGCAGTGATATAAATTTGGGGCTGCACATTTGGGCTTCAAATGTTCCTATATAGTTACAGCCACTCTGGGTTGGGTTTCTTTTTTCTCTTGCTCCTGCCCTGCTCTGTCCTGGGCAAAGCAAGTCTTTCTGTGACTCTCTGAGAGGGACGAGAGGGGAGGTGCTGACCTCTGGAGTGGCCCTTTGAGTTCTACATTAATATAGAGTTCTCCTATTATATTCCCCACATTTGGTGGGCCTTGGGATCTGATTTCCATCCCTCTCACCCCAGGAATCCATTGAAGACACAGCTCAGTTTCATAGTCCAAATAGGCAAATGGCCTTGGAACAAAAGCAACTTCTAGTGCTTGGCCTACTTTTCTGTGTTCTCATTTATTCCAGGTTTTGGCCTGGTAGCACCTTACTATGTTTTGGTTTATTGATGTTTTTAATAAAGATGAAAGCATATTTTATTCAGTATTTTTAGTAATCTTCAGTGGGAGGACTGGTTTGAATCAATTAGCTCAGCATTGCTGAATATCAGAAGTCATAGACCTGAGTTATGTGAGTGTGAAATTCATGCTCAATATACCTATAGTCAGGTAAGAAAAAAAGCTCGGAGCTCCAGAAAAAATAAACAGAACTGACAGAGTAACGTTTTTCCTTTTTAAAGTTCCTTGTAGTTTTTGCAAATAAAGCAAATTGTTTAGGTAAGTTTGGGAATTTAAACAAACTCTTTTCATAAGAATAACAGAATTATTTAAGAAGAAAGTGTGAGAAAAATTGAATGGCATCATGTTAATTATAGAATTAAAGACCTGTAAATAATTGTTATTTACTTTTTCCTCCCTAAATTTTGGATCTTTGATTTTAAACAGAATCTGAAACATAGGTAGGAAGTAGATAAAAAAAGTATTACTCAAAATTATTTTTTAAATAACCAGAAAAATAAAAATCTTTTACTCTAGGTTTTGTCATTAAGACATGAAATAGCTTCGTCATGAATTTTGCGTCATGTTTCCTATAATGCACTTAATTTAATTACTTTACTAATTAAAAATGAGTAAATTTCCACCCTATGGAAGGATTCAAAACTAACGAGGCCGAGTTCCTATTGTGGAACTTACAATCTCTTTGGGGAGGACAAGCATATAAAAATGTCAGCTCTACGAGAGTGGTCTGTTTTGCTTAATACTGTATTTCCAGGGTTGAGTGCAGGTCCTGCTACATAATGGTATCTCAGTACATATTTATTGAATGCAAGAAATAACTGATATGGGTATAACTTAACAAGTTGGGAAGGAAACTGATCCACTTGCATCCCTGAGGTTGGCAGGTTAAGGAAGACCCTCAAGTTGTATCTTGAGGAAGGTTTTGAAGTTTGATGGACAGACCATAGATTGCTGACAAGGAAGCCTAGATGTGGGTTAAGAGGGGTGGGAGTTTCATGCAAAGGAAATAATGTGTTTAAAGACAGAGAAGAGATAAAGTAGATTTAATCTAGGAAAGTTTTATTTTATTTTTAAAATTTATTCTATCCACCAGAGTCTTATCTTCAATGAATCTTATGAAGAAGAACAAGTGGGCTCTGGTTGGAATAGAGATAGAGAGCCCTTGAGCCAATCAGCCACCCTGCCTCCCCCAGTGGCAGCCCTCCGGCCTTCTACAGAACCTCTAGGGCTCTGCCAAGCAGTATGAAGGCAGTTTATCAGCCCAAGCAGACAACTGGATGTGGGAGGAGTTGGGGAAAGGCCAGTGAGAAGGCATTGAGAGGGCAGAGGGAAGGCCTTTCACCATCAAGGGATAGGTCTAAATATAATGAGGTGGTCCAAAGGAGCCATGCTAGGTTCTCACAGAAGGGATGACTTGATAAATCTAGAACCTTGTGGCGGAGTATTTCAAAAAACGATGAAAGGAAAACACAAGGGCGGGCAGCCAGCTATGAGACAGCTGCAGTGACTCAAGCGTGAACTGCGAGAGTCTGAACTTTAATGTTCACACGAATTATCTAGGTAGCTCGTTTAAAACACAGATTTCTAAATCCCACTTCCAGAAATTCTGAATCAACAGGTTTGAGATGGGATTCAGGAATCTGAATTTTAACAAGCCTCATTGTGATGCAAGATCTAACCTAGAGAAATAGTTATAACTGAATATTTCTAACTTCTGTTTTCTTTCTCTTTTTTAAAGGTAATAATCTTTTTAATGCATATATCAATTTATATTGCTGACATTGATTCTCCATTTTAACAGAGAATAAAGTTGGCATTCTTAGCCTTCCTGCTAACTGTCCTCTTCCATCACCCATATCTTCAATAATTATATCATCAGCTGTTAAACATATTACCTTTTGCAAACTTGTCAGTATGTTTGGTCTTAGTGAAATACTTAGGATTTTTAAATTCTAAACCTTAGCTTTTGTCATGTATTTTTCAGTCTTCAGATTTTATTCCAATTCTCATCTTTGTTGAACTAAAAGGTTGTTTAATTTTTTGTTTAGAAAACAAACTCACTGTTACTATATATTCTGACTTCTACATGTAGAAGGATATTATATGCTTTATGCTCTGAAGAAAAGTGGGTGGATAGAAGATTCAAATGTACACTTTTTTTAAAAAAAAGTGATACTTCCGATTACTCCAGCACCCATCTGGCACTACACACAACCATTACAATACTATTGACTATATGCCCTGTGCTGTACTCTAAATCCCCGTGACTGTTTTGTGATGACTATTTTGTACTTCTTCATCCCTTTACCTTTTCCATCCAACTCCCCAACCCATCTCCCTTTTGGCATGCTTTCCTCTTCTTAGTCATTTTTATGGTTAAAAGCATAACAGAAATAAGGAGGAAGGAACTACTTAAGTCAACACCACCTTAAATCGAAGGCATCAGTGAAATATACAAATGAAACATTGGTTTGAACATCGGTCGTGAAATCTGAGCCCAAAGGAATGTTATGGGGAGCGTGTTGGTAGAAATAACCCCAGTTGCCAAGGGACCCAGATCACCTAAGGTCATGCTCAGATGCTGCGTTCTGTCCAGTGTGCTTGGGTCACCAGAAGGTCGGTCCATTCTAGTCATTTTTTCTATAATAATATCCTCAGGGGTCGTTTAGAAGAAGTACATAGTTTCCCTCTAGATTTTCGAATATTTGGCACATACTTCAATCATCCTCTTTTTTGAATTTATCATCCACAAATTCTTTTAAATTCCTCTTCATTTATTATTCTTTTATACTTCATTGACATCACTGTAACCCACATGTAAATGGGCATGAAATAAGCGGCCAAACTCCGATGAGATGCACTAGCCATTTTCTCACGTTTCTTAGCTGAAGCTGAGGTCTTTTCTAAAGAGTCATTTCATGCTCAACTGGCTTTTCTGGCAGCAATTACTGAACTTTAGCCGTTGTCTTCTTTAGATGCCTGGTATTCATTTAACATGGGAAAAGAAAAGGGAAGGAGAGAAAACTAATATTTATTGAATGCTTACTATGTACTAGGCATTTTACATCGTTATCTCATTTAAAAGTTGGATTATTTTTATTTTAAAGGTGAGGAAACTGAGGCTCAGAAAGGATAAGCAACTGAGGTAGAGAGAATTGAAGTGAATTTCTTAAGGTCCCTCACAGCAAGAGAACAGAGGAAATTAATAAGAAGGGAAACAGGAAAAAAAAGTTTTGATCACTTGTGGCCATTGAGAATGTGCCTGGTTATGGAGAACAGTGTGTATGTTCTGCTGGAAGGTTTGGGTTTGTGCAGAAGCTTCTCCATGAGAGCTCCAACATCCCTGTCTGGGACTGTCGAAAGACTAGGCTCCATGTGACACTCAGATGAGAAAGCATCAGGCTACTCCGTCTCCCCATGATCTCACCAGGCACTTGGATTCAGCCTTAGCCTTCCAGAAACTATGTAGCCCCGACTCTTTCTTTACAGATGAATCGAACAGAGGACAGAGGTGGTGGTGATTTGCCCAAAGTCATACAGAAAGATGATAAGTTGTGAGCAGAAAACAGACCTCTTAGCTCCTGAGCACCTTTAGGCAAAACCCAGAACAACATGGGCTTCCATTTGCCCCCCGTTAAGTCTAGTTATGAAATCAATGTGGAATGAAGAGATGCTTTTGAGCAGGAAAGGGTACCTGAACTAGCAGGATTCTGGCCAGATAGGGTTATTGAAGCAGTGCTTCTCCACCAGGTTCTAGTGAACCTGAACGCTCCCTCAGATGTTCACGGCATGCTCCAGGAAGAGTTACGAGACAATCAAAGTTTAGTGAATTAAAGTTACCTAAGTACCTTCTCTTAAAGACCTCTCAGAACCTTCAGTTTATTAAGTATAGTGCTCAAAGATGTGTATATCAAATATGGAGCTTCCCAAATACATTTGCAGATAGGCTTCCCCTTGGACAGCCATTCTTCCTCTGATCCCCGACTCCACCCCAAAACAGAACACCTATCAGTAGCTAGGAGGGTCTGTGGAATCTGGTTGGTTGTTACCAAGTTATGCCCAAGTCAACTAACTAAATTGGAAGATTTTTTTTTTCCAAAGTCCAACTGATGACAGGTCCAATGAGAGGAAGAGATGAAGTAAGTCATCCAGAAAAGGAGAAACTCCTCCTGAACAAGTAAACTGTGGTACATAAGGGACTCAACAGAATATTCTTTGGGCACAAAAATATGATTATTTTGAAAACTCTAAG
>NW_011888793.1:4921627-4922564 GCF_000151845.1 Pteropus vampyrus | reverse complement strand
TCCAACATCCCCGTCTGGGACTGTCGTAGGACTGGGCTCCATGTGACACTCAGATGAGAAAGCATCAGGCTACTCCCTGTCTCCCCATGATCTCACCAGGCACTTGGATTCAGCCTTAGCCTTCCAGAAACTATGTAGCCCCGACTCTTTCTTTACAGATGAACTGAACAGAGGACAGAGGTGGTGGTGATTTGCCCAGAGTCATACAGAAAGATGATAAGTTGTGAGCAGAAAACAGACTTCTTAGCTCCTGAGCATCTTTAGGCAAAACCCAGAACAACATGAGCTTCCATTAGCCCCCTGTTAAGTCTGGTTATGAAATCAATGTGGAATGAAGAGATGCTTTTGAGCAGGAAAGAAAGATGAGGAAAGGGTCCCTGAACTATCAGGATTCTGGCCAGATAGGGTTATTGAAGCAGTGCTTCTCCTCCAGGTTCTAGTAAACCTGAACGCTCCCTCAGATGTTCACAGCATGCTCCAGGAAGAGTTACGAGACAATCACAGTTCAGTGAATTAAAGTTACCTAAGTATCTTCTCTTAAAGACCTCTCAGAACCTTCAGTTTATTAAGTATAATGCTCAAAGATGTGTATATCAAATATGGAGCTTCCCAAATACATTTGTAGATAGGCTTCCTCTTGGACAGCCATTCTTCCTCTGATCCCCCACTCCACCCCAGAACAGAACACCTATTAGTAGCTAGGAGGGTCTGTGGAATCTGGTTGGATGTTACCAAGTTATGCCCAAGTCAGCTAACTAAATTGGAAGATTTTTTTTTTTTCCAAAGTCCAACTGATGACAGGTCCAATGAGAAGAAGAGATGAAGTAAGTCATCCAGAAAAAGAGAAACTCCTCCTGAACAAGTAAACTGTGGTACATAAGGGACTCAACAGAATATTCTTTGGGCACAAAAATATGATTATTTTGAAAACTCTAAG
>NW_011888793.1:4921218-4921577 GCF_000151845.1 Pteropus vampyrus | reverse complement strand
ATTATTTTGAAAACTCTAAGATAATGTGAGTAATATTTATAGACTATCATTAAGCAAGAAAAATCTCTAAAATTACAAAATTTTGTCTATGCTATGATTGCAGGTATATGAAAAATTACATGTGCACGTGAGCAGGAATTGGAGGGAAATACGAAGTAATGAAGTCAAATCTTTATTAGGGCCCCAGACTCACCAAAGTCTTTTAAAAATTCTATTACTTGTGATAATGATAGTTTTACAATAAAAAGTAAAATAAATGTCACCTGAAAATTTAATTTTCCTTTTTCATTAAAAAAATTTCTTTTTCCTCCCACTTCTCCGGGAACCCAAACTTTCTACTACAAGATGATAATAATAAG
>NW_011888793.1:4919121-4921168 GCF_000151845.1 Pteropus vampyrus | reverse complement strand
AATTTAATTTTCCTTTTTCATTAAAAAAATTTCTTTTTCCTCCCACTTCTCCGGGAACCCAAACTTTCTACTACAAGATGATAATAATAAGTTCAGGAATGGGCAACTATGCTTTCTCCACCAAAAAGCAATTTCTGATTAAATTGTGCAAACTTCACTTGCTGCAGAGAGGAGATTAACACCCTTGTGCCCAAACCACGTGTGGCCTATGATTAAAACGTGGTTCCTACAGATCAGGAGGCTCTGAGAGATCACTGACCCTTTTTTGATGCACACAGTAATTTGCTGCCTTCTTTCAGAAAAATCGGACGAGTGTGTTACAAGGCCTAAATTCTGAAAGCTGATATTTGGAACACACGTGGCTATATACTGGCTTTAGTATCTTTAATTATAATGATATGAAATAAAAATGAAGTTTAAAAATGTACATCTTTAGCTTAAGGATTCAGAAATGAACCAGGAATATACTATTCTTATCAAGTCATGCTAGTCATGTTATTCCGCATAAATCCCCAGAGAATATTAATAACTGTGATAAATAACTAATTATATTCGGTGAAACAAAGCATACTTAGCATAAATAACTAAGCATTTTAACATATTTTCCCCAAACTATTGCATGTCCACGATGTGCCGGGTGCTGGGGATACAGTGGTGAAAAATCCCTGTCCTCGTGGAGTTTATCCTTACGGGGAACATACAAGAAAGTAGAGGAATCAGTAACAGATACAGTGTGTTCCATTAGTGTTAAGTGCGAAGGAGAAAAAGAAAGCAAAGCAGAGAGACAGATCATGTGGGAGGAAGATCTCACGGGAAAGGTGACATTTGAGTAAAAAAAAAAACTGAAGAAGGGCGGGCCGTGGATTTCTGGGGTGCCGCCCTCCAGGCAGAGAGACCAGCAAGTGCAAAGGCGCGGAGTGAGCGTGTGCCTGGCATCCTGGAGAAAGAGAGGGAGGGCTGAGGGGTGAGAGTAAAAGCAGTGCTGCTCTCAGCGGGCAGGAAGGACAGCGGGAGACAGACAGCGGTGGGCGGACAGTGTGAGCTTCCCCTGAGCCCTGCACTGCTGGAAAACAGTGACAGTTAAGAAACCCTCCTCTCCTTTTGTGTTCCGGTTATGGCTCATGGCAAAGAATCACCCTTCTCCCTATGACTTGGATAAGGCGCAGGGGTGACCTCCTGGTTACCTATAACAGAGACAGATGCAGACCCTCCACATTCCCATTCTTGGTCTCATAAGTGATTAGCTAAACTGTCCCCTCAAAACCAGCTAGACACAGAGGTAAACATTCCCTGTTCCCGACTGCCTGGGGCTCCCCCGAACACAGAAGCGTCCCAGCTGGAAAATCACTCCCCTGTAACTTGTCTACTCCTCGGTTTATAAGCCCAGGTGAAACTGCACTTCCGAGGTGCTCTGATTTTCAGATATGGGGTGCTCTCCTGATTGCAACTGGGAGAATAAAATCAATTTCCTTCCTTGTTTCGTTTTTGTCTTTGACAGAGTATTAGATATATTTTAAACCCATTCGAGGGATTTTTTTTCCCCCTCATAACACGTTTGCCAACAAGCCCTCTCCAAATTTAAAAATAACTCTCTTGGGTTGAAATCACCTTCATGCAGGCTTGAAGAGCAGAGACAGTCATGATTCAAATTTAATTACTAAATTCTAAAGTTATACTCGGTGAGAATTAAATTGGGAGTTAGAGGAAATAGTTCGTCAATAGAATCCTTTGGGCCATGTTCACTAGTGAGAACGTACGTTTCTCCTCTGCCGTGCCAGCCAGTGTCATTGATTTAATAAATAACTAATTAAGTTTCATTTATTTTCTTTTATTGGGATATTTATTGTAAGGGATATTTTACTATGTTGCTCTTCATCATAAATAGATAAATTATAAAATTAAAAATATATTTTATCGATGTCAATAAATTTTTTGCTGATAAAAAATTTCACCAATAAAAAAGTAAAAATTCTTACTTTGTTCCTAAAAATCTGTATGTAATAGCTGGAAGCTGAGATTACTCACTTTGTTCAACTAGAGTTTTTTT
>NW_011888793.1:4907120-4918716 GCF_000151845.1 Pteropus vampyrus | reverse complement strand
CAGTCTGCAGTCCAACTCACTTCTCTTCCCACCCTTGCACCCTGGGGCCTTGTGTGTAGTGTGTGCCCCCGCCCGCATTACTGTATGTCCAAATTCTGTTCACATTCACGTCAGCCACTCCTTCCCCCTTTCCCATCCACCAGTCACTCCTGGGGCCTCTGAGCTTGCACACTGGCCTTTGAGAGGGCGGAGGTGGGGTCGAGGCCTGTGTAGGTCAGGGATGTCAGCTTGGGATCATTTTAGCAGAGAATTCCAAGGTCCTAGATGCACTGATCATCGCCTAGAAAACAAGGCTTGGGTTCCAGGTAGACAAGACCCTGCTGATTCCTTGAACTCCCTTGTTCTGGAAGGCGGGGGATGTGGCTGGTAATATGGCTAGAGGATGGCCATAGAGGGACCATCTACAGCATGTGGCCCTTCTTGCCAGGGCCTAAGGGTAATGTTGTTAATCATAAACTTACTGCAATCACGCCTCTATTGTGTGTATAGTGTGTTTGTTTTACATATGGTAACTGTTTAATAAATGAATTTCATTCCATAATGTGGATTTAGTTCTTCTCAAGGAATCCTTTTTATCGATTCTTTAAAATCTTGAGTTGAAAGACTCCCTTTGGGTTGTAGGGAGGCTGGGTAGCTGAATGATCACAGAGCTGGGAGCACACGGCCCAGTTGCAGCTCTTTTGGAGAGTCTGGCGAGTCGCACCTTTCCGTGCGCATCCGCTGCTCCACTTCTGACCTCCTGACACCTGCTTTCCGAGGGCCTGTCCACCACTAGAGATACTGGCAAGGCCTTTCTGTTTTACCCAGGAAACTCCACACACTAAAGGAATGTCTATTAAAGACTTGAAATTTCAAAAATGATTTGTATTGTTTGTTTAAGGGATCTGAAAAAAAAAAATTCTTTGCCGCAGATTCAAACCAACTAATTAATGTTCTATATAATGAAAAAAGAAAGCTCCTCACAATGGGGGCTCCGTAAAGCTTTCGTTCCGATAGTGAAATAGACATTTCTGAAGTACTCAATGAGTTTAATTTGCTAAATAGTAATTAGCTGTGATTTGAACAGATTATTTGAACTGAACAGAATAGCATTGTTTATCTTCAGCGTAATCTGAGTAATTGATGGCTCTCGGACTTGATGTAGACAGAGGGAGCTACCATCTGTTTTGTTAGAAAGATTATTTTTGAGGGGAAGAACTGGAGAGGGTAAACCCTCCAGAGCCCGTCCCCACTCCGCATCCATAGCAGCACTTAGATTCCATATGTAAATGTTAACACACTTCTGAGCCCAGACCTGAGTCCAAGTTTTCCACCATGAGCAAGCGTGGCAGGCCTCGCTTCTCTTTGCACAGGTTTTAATTTCCAAGTAAGAGGGATTTCTGCTTTCTCTCAGGTGTGCTGGGGAGCATTTTTGTGAAAGTAAAACTGGCACTAACTAATAACTGAAGTTATTTAGGGTTGTCAGTGCTCCTGAACCATCCTCGGCAGAGCTGCCCAAACATGTGGTCCTGTCCAGCCCATGGTGCAGACCCAGGGCAGTTTCTTGGCCTTTTGGTGGAACAGTCCCCAAAGATTTCATAGTAATGCACACTGTGTCCCTTCAACTTAGGGTAACTATTTTTAGGGTGTGGAAAACAAAGACCACGATTTGACATATACTCATGCTGGTGTATTTGGGGTGGTGTCGTCCTTCACTACATTTATATATATATGAGTGTTTCAGGGAGCCATTGTCTGTTTCTGTAGCTGTGCTTTTCCTTAACTTACGGGGACTGTGTAATTTAATATATACCATTCTTTTCCTCACCATTATCATCAGCCATAACAAACAAGGGATTTTGCAGAGCAAAGGGAAGCTGTGTCGTATAATCTTGAGTCTTTCAGTCTTGGACAGGACATATACAAACACGTCAAACTAACAAGTTCAACATTTCTGCCTCTGCATGTCTAAAGACATACAAATCAGCTGCCTCTCTACTGTATTCTTCACCTTGACTTCTGCCCTTATTAAACCCTGAAGCCAAGCCCTCTAAAGAATAGATCCCTCAAAGCACATGCCCATGTCTGTGGCTGGGGCTCTGTACCGAGCCCATCTGGTCCATCACAGGGTGTGCATTGATAGCAGCCTCTTCTTCCCTCCTGCTGTTGGAACAAAGCTGCTCCCAAACTTGAGTTCTGTAGACCCTGCTACCTCTGTGGGGCTCTTCATTGTCTCTCCTTGATCCTTGCCCCTACCTTGTGAATGATCATTGCCAAGGATACCTGCTAATGAAGACCTAACTCTCCACAATTTGTGTAAGAAACGACAGTACTCTCTTGGTGGGTCCAGGCACTCCTGAGTCATATCCTGATTGGAACCTGTCCAGCCTTTGAGATTGGGTTTTTTTCTTAGGTTCATATTTACTGATCAGTGGCTTTGCTTAAATATATCATTCCTCCCTCCTTATCTTGCTCTCATTTCACATCTATTTTTCTAGAGAGAGCTTTTCCAAACTCTTTCTGGAAGTTTGAATCCTGACCCCATATTAAGGACAGTGGATCAGGTTCCTGCTATGCATGGACAGGTCTCATCCAAAGACACGGCTATGAGTCTGGCCTTCACTTTCAAAAGACTGCCTGGATTCCCAGTTGTTGGATGTGCCAGGAACAGACACAAAGAATAAGGCCCCTGGACACTCTACCTGGGCTGCCCAGCTACACCCCACCCCCATCCCCGGGTGCACCTCTATAACTGGGCCAGTCCTCTCCAGGCCTTCTCCAACGAGAGAGTGGCTTAGCTCAGTGCCCCTCTCCCCAACTCTTCCAGCCCCAGTTTATTAGGGGTGTATGGTTACGCCTTGCACCTAATTCACGACAAAGAGGCCCAATTTCACACGAATTTTTAGGTTAGATTTGTACATACAGGAAGGAGATGGCAAGGTGCTGTGATAAAGTGAGAGTCTGTGGGAGCCTGGAGTATATTCATGACTGGGGTAGGCTTTGCAGAGGACCTAGGTTCAGAGCAGATTGAAGGACAAAAGGAGAGTTTTGATCAAAATATGTAAAAAGGATGTTCAGGTAAGTTTGGATCAGCTCCTTGGAAAGGACTCGGTAAATAACGTCAGGTCCCAGGCATCAGGTAGAGAGGGACTTTCGGAGGGGCGAGCAGCTTGCTGGTAACCTCCTGACGGCAGGGAGATGTCTCGTTCATTGCCGGACCCCTTTGCCCAGCCAGTGCCCTGACCACGCTTGGCATTGACTGGGTAATATTTCTTCATTGAATGAATGCTAAACGAGGACCGCACATGGTGTCTTACATATTAAGCCACTTCCTGGTGGGAAACAGCGTATTAGATGGTAGGTAATTTTCTCCCTCAGTTATCCTTTCTAATAAAGGGAAAGCTGGCTTATGCACTTCTGAAGATATGCCTTGTTCTCTTCAGGGGTTCTAGAAGGATTTGCAGTAAGGTTCATTTGCCTCCCAGGGAAAAAACCTCATCTACATGGCCTGTATAGTTGCCCATCTGAGAATTTTCTGAAGTTTTTCCCTATAGGATCCTACCAGCTGCCTGTTGTCACTAACGAGGGATGCCGAATGAGGTGAATAATTGCCAAATCAGTTTTACTGATAAATTTTAATGAAATATATAGCAATTATGACACCTGCATTATCAAGTTAGGAAGTGGTCTGTAGTGGTATCAAGAAGTCACAGGTAGGTCTGTTAGTTGGGAAGGTGGAGGAATATAGCGCATTCAGTTCTGTAGTGCTCGGACAGGTGCTCGGGGCAGGCGCTCGGGGCAGGCCCACGCAGACTGCTCACACAGAGCTCAGCTGTCCGCGGCCTGCGGAGACTCTGTGCCTTATTCATGCCAAAACACAAATTCTCCAACAGAGCCTTTCCCCTGTGAAGGTATTACTTTAGCTTAGGCAAAGAGACAAGAGTGTCCATGGTAACTGAGTAAATAACAGAACAGAAAAACTGTTTCAAGTCCACATCACCGGACGACTTGGACTTTGTGTGTTTGAGAAGGGATGAAAACAGCGAGCAAGGAGGAGCTACTGCAGACACCTGTAAACAGCTCAAATGAGAGATAAAAGGAGAAAAGCAGATTTTTGTAATTTTCTTCTTATCCCAGTAACAACAAATCCTCAATGGTTTCCAAGAGTCTCTCTCTCTGTCCCCCCAGGTGTTAATGGACAATTAGCTCTCCACAGTACTCGCCACTTCTGCTACCACCAGCGTCACTGCCAGAAATGACTATGTGCCAGGGATTCTACTCTGCACTTTTCATTCCTATTTATTTCTATTATTTGTAACAAATAGTAATGTTATTTCTTTTCCTTTCTAAAGATGAGGAAGCTGAGGCCCAGTGAGGTTAAATATCTCACCAAAGTGTCTCACAGAGCAGCAGTCTCTCAACCTTGGCACTCACGGCATTTGGAACCAGATAATGTTTTTTGCTGAGGTCAAGGGCAGTTCTGTGCACTGTAGGTTGCATAGAAGCATCCACAGCCTCTACGAAATGCCAGTAACTCCTCCTGGTTGTGACAACTAAAAATGTCTCCAGATATTGCCAAGTGTCTACTGAGGGTAAATTTGCTCCTAATTATGAACCACTGTTCATGGAGTAAGTAGCTAACTTGAACTCTGCATTCAAATCTGTCTGTCTTCAAGGCCAACTCTTTCCTTAGCTAGAAACTAAATTAACGTGTAAACATCAGCACTCATGTGAAGAGACTGCCTTGCAGGGCAGAAGGATGATTCGATGTACTCTGGTTGTCACAGCAATTAATGTCATTTCAAAATAAAGGAGCATACAACAATAATAGCTAACATTTATTGAATGCTTACTATGTTCCAAGAAGTATGCCAAGCTCTCTATACACATTTGCTCATTTAATCATCTCCACAACCTTGTGAGGAATGATGTGCCTGCAGACTCAGCATATAATAAAATAGATTAAGAAAAAGAAAATATTGCCACTGCAGCAGCACGACAGCATTCTGCAATTGCTAATAATTTTACAAGGTTCAACTCTGGAGATCTTGTGAGATATTAGATTTTAATGACATTCCAGTTATCGCCAACTATGGAATGTACCTGATCACACTGGAGCTGTCAAAAAAAGATTGTCCTGAGCAATTTTCACGGAGTCAACCAATTAGTTGATAGGATCACAGATCCTCTTTGGTACCAGGCGCTCCTCTGGTGTGGAACTGCATGCCACCCTCTCCCAGGGGACTGCACGGAGCCTGCTGGGAAAAAGGAATCAGCTCCAACTGGCTTCGTGCATTTCTCAGACTCCCGGTTCCTTAACACTGTCTCTCCTAAAAAGCCATGGGTTTTGAAAGTGTTTTTTATATCAAAGTTATAGTTGCAGAAAAAAATGTAATTATGAATTCATTAGTTTGAGTTAAATTTTGCCTTTGAGTGGGGTATAAAGTCTCTTCTGCAGATACAATGACTTAATAGGAATCATTTCATGGGGAGAAATTAAAGTCCAATGCCAGCAGATGAAAACTTAGGCATCAGCACCATGCTCCAAATAAATGAAGGCTGGCTCAGAAGTTGGTCTAATAACTCGATAATATGCCGAACTATATTATGGTTCACATAGAGAAGAATGACTTATAGATCAATTACTCACGCTGAAAATCTTTATTGAGTGTACTGTGGAGGTTTGGTTTATGGAATAAAATGATTTGAACATGGGATGGGGAGAAAGAAGAGCCTGGGAGAGAGGAGCAGGGATGCTAATTCTAAAGCAAAAGACACCTGAACTAGAAAGAAAGAAAAAAGGAGACAAAAAGAGGAATCAATGAGGAGATGAAATCCAAACTGGTCAGGGTTCGAAATGGGGGCGATGGTACTCAGATCTGTGCTGGGAGGTCTCCTGAGGCTTCACTATGCCCTCAAGACTCTCACGACAGAATGAATTAATTGGGCATTTGTAGAATTAATAGGCTGTGCGAAATGTAGCGGTGGGCACGAGATTGGGGAAGGCTTGAAGTGTTAGCAAGGGAGGGTTTCTGGGGAGCGTGAGCGCTTGCACAGTGTTTGAAGCTTAGCACATCTCAACCCACTCCTTTGGCCAGAGGTGGGCCGACTTTATGCACGTGGTATCTGTGAAGATGCCCAGGGCCCCATGCTCAGAAGGACCCACACTTGGTTTAATTGTCTGCTGTCATTCTGTTGAAATTCTTAATAATTTTTGAACAAGGGTCTCATATTTTCATTTTACACATGGATCTGCAAATTATATAGCTGGTCCTGGGCAGGAGGGACCATGCTGTCCTGATACACCTTTGCGATGTGCCATCTCTACGTTACTCTGGGACCTCAGGGAGGGTGGGGCTGTTTAGGAGGGGCCTCAGGATAAATACCAGGGTGTGCACAAGACACTGTGCTGAAAGTTCTTAGAGGAAAACGGTGAACTATTTCATTTCTTTAATTCTAAGATAACATCAAATATCTTAGGTAATACTCCATTGGCTTAGTGGCAGCTTCTTTTTTTTCTGCGAAAAATAGATACATTAGCTGTACATATAAAAGATCCAACTTATACTGATTTAAAAAACACTAAATTATGAAACAAACAAACAAAAAAGGGCATTTTGGAACAGCAGAAATATAGTTCATGATGAGTTTTTATCAATCCTCTGATTGAATTCTGGACAGCAACAGGAAGCATTCACCTTGTCTCTTCAGGTTAGAGAAATTTCTGAGCTATTTAAATCCAGCTAAACATCGGTACATTTTGTGAAAGAGCAACAAAGATGTTCTTTTACATGTGATTAGTTGAAAGACAAGAACAACCGACACTCTGAAATCTAACTTTGATGATGTCGAAAATTAATGAGAAGAAGCCAGTTGAGCTTCTTCTTGTCATGGGTTTGTTTATTCTGCTTAGCTTAAGCAGATCTAATAATTTTAATACCTAGAATGTTCTAGTCCAGCTGAAAAGCATCTACATAACCAAAATTTTGCTTTTAAGTGGGGTATAAAGTCTCTTTTGCAGATACAAACTTTCCCTACATCAGATCATTTTCTTAGAGTTTTGGGTGACATCCTCCCTCAAGGGGAATGCTTCTTTAGCTGTTCAGAATTTGTGGCCTGATAAATTTCTCTTCCCCAGAGAGCCCCTCACCAAGAAGCTAGTTGTCCACAACAGAAGCTGATGCACACAGTTTCGCTTACTACAAGCTCAGGCACCACCCTCCTCCCACCGGCCTCTTATCAACTGACTTGAAAGAATTCGCCCACTGCTCGAGGAGAGAACACAGTGAATTACCACCAAAAAGGACCTCAGCATTTGCTCTTTACCCTCTTGCCACCAAGAACGCACTAAAACATAACACAGGTGTCTGACGCATCATCATAGGATGGTCTAATACTTGTATTTACCCTCTTGAGAAAGCTTTGCTACATGCTTGCTATGTACCTGGAGCAGATCAAAGTGAGAGGTAGGAAGAATTTAAAGACAAATGAAACAGAGCCTCTGACCTGGGTATGGGGTGAGAAGATTCTTAATCTAGTAGAATGAAGCCAGTTGCCTAGCTCCTGCTTCCTGTGATCTACTCATTTCACATCGCTACATAGAATGCTGTCACTTTACATCCATGTTATCCATCTTAAAGACCTTCTTATTAGATAGACGCTGGGTCTAGTACTCTTTATAAATGATGTGAGCAGAAGGCTGACTCATAAATACTTAACAACAGTGGTGACAGTAATGACCCATTTCCTATTCCGTTGCAGTAAAACGAGCTTAGCTTTCTTTGGGTCCAACCAAGAATAAATTTACTGTAACTATGACGACGACAACAACACAACAACACTACTGTTACGACCACGACTACTTTTCAGCATCTTCTTGTGGCCAGCACTCTCTTTTGTTTGACGTACATTGTTTTTTACCTTTACAAGACTGCAAGATATTTATTATTATCCTAGTTTTCCCAAAGAAGAAATGAAATGTGAGAAAGTTAAGTCTCTTGCCCCAAGACGTGGAGCTGTATAGTTCAGGCAGAACTTGCCCTCAGATACCCCCCTGCAGTCCTCCTTGAGTGAGAACTCTGGTCTTTTGCAGCCCTTCCTCCCAGTGAGAGCATCCAGGATGAAAGCTCAGGTCCTCTGGGAGTGCTAAGGAAAAGGGCTGAGGGAAGGACCAAGACTGCATTGCTTGAATGGAAATTACAAAAGCTGGGGCAGAATCAACTGTCTCATAAACACTTTTTTTCCCCCTTAGGTAAGCTTTAGCATTCTGGAACTGCCAGAGCACTCTCTTGCTTATAAGAAAGCACTGTAACCTTTTTATTGGAAAAGCCTAATGGCACTAAGGGAGGAAGAGGAAGAAAGAAGTTCTCTACCGCAGAAAGAGGAAAGAGAGGAGTTGAAGGGAAAGTATTTCTACAAAACTCATTTAGTGGCCTGAACTATTTTAAATAGCTACTCAGCTCTTTCCCACTGATGGAAACTGGGCTCTGAAAGCCCTGAGGAGAATATCCTCAGAGAAGGCCAGCCCTCCAAGCCCTACCAGAGCCCGCAAACTTGACATCTTTAACATCAAGGACCCTGTGCAAGCCCAGTTGAGAAAGTACACGTTTAAGGGAAATAATGGGACATGCCATCCATTCAAGTGTTCCAAGTCCCGCTGAGCTATCAAGTCAGAAGGCTACATTCTTGAGGCAGCTAAATTCAGTTTAGTTAAGACAGGTAAAGTTTGGTTAACATATTTTTTTTTGAATGTCTACTGTGTGCAAAGTACGAGGAATCCAAATAAGGTTCAGTCTAGTAGGGGCTTATTGATTTAACCCCTAGAGCCTGACATCTGTGGCCACACTGTGGTGTGAAGCCCTTTGCCGTTACTAAGCGTCTACTCGGATGAACCTCCTCTCTTACTATCTTGGACCCCAGGTTCCTCGAAAAGGGACCTTTTCCATCTTTTCCTTAAAGCAGTGTTTTTGAAACTGTGAAATAAAACAGCATTAAAAAAAAGAAATAGAATGAAAATGATATCAGAATGCAGCACACGTTAAAAGTAAGAACTGTTTCATGAAACTTTTATTTAGTTATATGCATACGTGTGTGTTGGGATGTGAGGAAAATTTCATTTCTCACTATGGGTTATGGTCTGAAAAGTTAGAAAAGCACCATCCTAAAGGGGTCCCCCGGCCTTGCTTTCCTAGCCATTCTCTTCTAGTTACCCCACTAGAAACTCTTCCTTTTGGAGGTCACCGTGGCTTTGTGCCCACCTCTGAGTCTCAACATTTCACACACTCCTTCCTCCCAGAAGCCAACTGACTCACAAGTAAGACTTCGGTGACTTCGATGCCTGTGCCCTATGCCCACTACTTGTGCCAGTGGATCCCTCCCCCTGCTGCCCACCACACACAGGGGTCTGCGGCCTGAGGCTCTAGCCTGCCCAGAACACTGGATGCCTTGATCATTCACACAAGGGCAATTCAAGAACCTTCCACATATACAAGTCCCTTGGGCATCTGCAGTGAAGCCATCGTCAACCTAATATCTACTACATTACAATGTCTCCCACTAGTCGCAGAGAGTGATACTTTAAAGAAAAGCAAAGGCTTACTGAGGGAGTTGAATCGGATCTTGCAAAGGGTCAAGGGCACAAAGGCTGGACATCACTCAGGATGTTTCCAGGAGGCTCCTGAGCCTGACCTCCCTGATGTGCCTCTCATGCATCCTTCTTTGGGCATCTCAGTGTGTAACTTAGTATTTGGTCCTAGCCATAAACTACAGCTCCCTTCCTGGGCTTCAGTAGTGACAACTAATATTTACTGAGAACTTACTGTGAACCAGATGCTGTGCTAAGCACATTATCACCATTATTCCACATACTCTCAGACAGATCGTGGGTGGGTAACATTATTACTCCATTACGGACAAGGAAACGAGCCACGCTAAGTGGCTGGCTCAAGGTCAGCTGGGATTTGAACCTGGCCAGCTGGCTTCCATGCTTGCAAGCTTGACCATTATATCATGCAGGTTTGGTTGTATGTAGCTATCCTGGTTCTGCCCTCCCGCTCCTGTCTCATCATTCCTGCCTGGCCAAGATAGGGAAGTGCAGTAGCTTCATCGTGATGCATTTCTTTAAGGTTTAGGAAAAGGGGTTTCCCTTCTAAAGTTTTGGTATATTTTTATCCATCAGCTAAGAATGATATAATTATGATATTTCCCTATTTTGCTTTGGTTTCCAGGGGCTCACGATTAAGTTTAAATATTTATTTAAGTAAGTGTGTTGATTCTACGGTGGGCATAATTTCTTTCTCTTTTTCACTGGTTTAATTTTTACTTTTATTTATGTGAACATATGTACATGTTTAACCATAAACCACCTCAAATTTGTAACAGGAAAGGAAATAAATAAGCATTCTATTCTTTTGGAAAGATATCTAATGGTCTTGAGCATTTAAATTACTTAAAAGAAGCCTTGATAATATCATTATAGAAAATCAGGTACAAGAGTGCATCTACTCCTACTTTGACTTGGAAAAAATGGATGTACAGTATTATGCTTTACTCTTTGCCTTGGCAAAGCCTCAGGGATAGTTGGCAGGTCTACCACATATGGCTGTGCAGGTTATGTGCTGCACAGCTCCCAGGCATGCCATTCGCATTGCAATCTATAGAGCTGCTCAGTGTGCAACCTGCACACCTGTGTGTAGCAGCTCAAAGAGTTTAACTGGGCTCATACTGCTCTCTGCTTTTCATCAATTAACTACTGACTAGGATTGGACTTGTTTGAAGAGGAGGTAGCTGTGGAACAGGGAGGTATTCCATTGCTCCTTTTTCTCTTTCCAGGCAAAGCTACACCTCCCTGCTCTTCTCACTATAAAGGAAAGAAGGTTCCCGCTGAGTCTGGGGATGCTGAGAAAGGATGTGATAACTTTTCAAACTACTGGCATTCTCTACTGCTTCTTCCTCCGGAGCCTCATTTTGGGGCGCTTTTATATGTGGCCTATCAGCTGCAAAGAGTCCTTTCCTCCAGGGGTTCCCTCTCTGGGGACCACCAAACAGGGGACACAGGGTATTTTATAAAGGTGTCGAATATATAGCCTATTTTTATTTATTATTTATTAATTTTTAGCTTTATTGAAGTATAACTGACAAATATAAGATATTTAAAGTGTACATCATGGTTATTTGATATATGTATACTTTATGAAAGGATTCTTCTCATTTAGTCAATTAATGCATCCATTACCTTATTTATTTATTTATTTGGTGAGAACATTTAAATTCTTCTCTCTTAATAAATTTCAATTATATAATAGAGTGTTATAGTTGTAGTCATAGTGTTATACATTAGATCCTCGGACTTTATTTATCTTATAACCGAAAGCTCGTATCATTTACAAACCTCTCCCTTTCCCTCCAACTCTCGGCCCTGGCAACCACTTTTCTACTCTCTGTTTCTAAAGTTAATTGAACGGCATATCTATATATATTTTTTTTGGTCTGGCTTATTTCCCTTAACATAATAAACTCAAGGTCCATCCATGTTGTCACAAATGGCAAGATTTCCTTCTTTCTCATGGCTGGATGATATTCCATTGCATAAATATATAACCCACATGTTTATCCATTC
>NW_011888793.1:4904287-4907070 GCF_000151845.1 Pteropus vampyrus | reverse complement strand
GCTTATTTCCCTTAACATAATAAACTCAAGGTCCATCCATGTTGTCACAAATGGCAAGATTTCCTTCTTTCTCATGGCTGGATGATATTCCATTGTATAAATATATAACCCACATGTTTATCCATTCATCCGTTGATGGACACTCAGGTTGTTTTCACATCTTGGCTATTGTAAATAATGCTGCAACGAACATGGGAGTGCAGGAATCTCTTCAAGATGCTGTTTCCATTTCCTTTGACTCTATACCCAGAGGTAGGATTGATGGGTCATATTGTAGTTCTATTTTTAATTTGTTGAGAAACCTCCGTACTTTTTTGCATAGTGGCTTCACCAGTTTACATTCCCACCAGCAGTACACAAAGGTTCCCTTTTCTCCACATCCATGCCAACGCTTGTGGCCTCTTAAAAATATATGTATACATAAATATGCATATCTTTAATGACGTAAATATAATATTTTATTTATATGTACATATATATATTTGGCCAGTATGAAATGGGAACGTAAGCTCTTCTGAGAGCTGCTACTGGGAAAAGGAGAGAGGGAAGGGACCAAGTGCTGCCTTGATCCCATGGCACTGGCTTCAACACTCTTCCTAGGACCAAAATTAATTGCTTAGAAAAGGTTTGTTGTTATCGAAAACAACATAAAGGTAAAAAGACCCCACTAAAGACAACTTATTTTTATATTGGCTCTAGTTTAGAGAAGCGATGGGTCTGAGTCCTGTGGTTGCACACACTGTGTCTTAATCTGGGCTCCAATACATGACCTTGGGCAATTTATTTAACTTCTCTAAAGCTCAATTTCTTTCTCTGTAAAATAGGAAAATAGGGATAGTAATGATATCTGCATTATGGGATAGTGAGGAGCTTTAAAGAGATGGTGCATGGAGGGCACCAACACAAAGTGCAGGGGGACATTTGAAGTAAAAGCCTCTAGTCCGTGGGTGACAGAGAAATGCCCTCCCACTCTGCGAGCTCCAAGGAATGTGAGACTGGAGAGGTGATTGGCTGAGCTCACAGAGACTTGTTTCCTATGTCTCTTGTATTAGCCATTAAGGGATGTTTGAGGGTAATTTTGACTATTTAATTTTCAACTTACATACTGTCTTTAGGTCCTAAACTGCCTCCCCCAAGATGTGTTTCCACCATAAGTGCTCAATACATGGTAGTTATCATTATTAAAGATTGCCCAATAAACAGGCGTCTAAGGACTTGTGACGTATGAAGATAATATATGAAATCTAAGAAACAGCTTCAGGTTATACCAAAGGGACTGTGGCTATTTTATTTCTGTAATTCATAAGGCAAAGTATGAAAGTTTTATTTTTCTTCATAATACTTATTTGTGTCCCTCCCTCCCCTACTACTTCCTCTCTCCCCACTACTCAACCCACGTCCCTCTCAAATAATCAGTTTATAAATTTAATTTTAAAAATCTTGTTACTTTGGACGAGTTCCCTGCTTGGTTGATAATTTAGCTGCACTAAATGAAAGTTTACCTCATGCTATCTATGAGAAAAGGACTTTATGTTATTAAGAGTCATGGGAACATGGCTGCCAAGGACATAGACAATTTGGTGCTGGCTATTAGAAAATAGATGATGTTAATTACAGATCAGTATGACCAAGGCTTAAACTAGAAGAGAGTTGGTTATCGACGAATTTCCCTTGAAAGTAAAACTTTCCCTATTATTAGCATTCAGATTACAAAATCTTAGTCTAAACCAGCGATTCTCAACCCTGGCCCATGTCAGAATTACCTGGTGAGCTTTCAGAAAATACCAATGCCAGACTCTGACTCCCAGATTTAATTGGCTTGGGGTGGGGATCAGATATCTGTATTTAAATCTTCCCAGATGAAGCCAACGTGCAGATTAACCCTTTCAGCATGGTCTACAATCCTGGTTCTCAAAACATTAGAATCAAAGCACTAGAATCACCCACAAGGTTTGTTAAACACAGATTGCTGATTCCTACCCCTAGAGTTTTTATTCAATATATCTGAGATGGGGCAGAGAATATGAATTTTTAACAAGTTCCCAGATGATGCTGATGATGCTGGTTCCAGGCCACACTTGTACACACAATTGTTGACGATCCACACTCAGGTGTCCTCTTCAGCACTGTATTAATTAGGGTTCTCCAGAAACAGAACCAATAGGAGATTATATATACATTGGCTCATGCAGTTATCAAGGCCAAAAAGTCCCACGACTTGCTGTCTACAAGCTGGAGAACTAAGAAAGTTGGTGGTGTAATTCAGAATGGGGTTGCAGGAGTTGGGGGTGGGGGATGGCAGGTGGAGAGGTTGCTTGTGTAAGCTCCAGAGTGTGAAAGCTCCCAAACCACAAGTTCCGTTTCCAAAAGCAGGAGAATATGAACATCCTATTTCAAAAAGAGAGAGAAAATTCATCTATCCTTCCTCTGCCTTTTTGTTCTATTCAGGGCCTCAAAGAGGAGGACGATCTTTTTATTTAGTCTACTGAATCTAATACGAATCTTTTCCAAAAATACCTTTGCAGACACACCCAGAAATAATCTTTTACCAGCTATCTGGGCATCTCTTAGGCCAATGAAGTTGACACGTAATGTTAACCATCACGAGTCTTATTTTTGCCTATTTGTCATTTTTACACTGTCTTCCACCCATCCAGAAGTCCTTATGCTCCCTAATAAATGTGCTCCTTCTACTCTATTGTTCTATGAATGTCTTTTCTTTTGCCTTTAACACCTTCCCATGTCACAAAATGCACTTCCTTGAGAAGAGGCTATAATTCAAT
>NW_011888793.1:4892262-4901902 GCF_000151845.1 Pteropus vampyrus | reverse complement strand
CTTGAAAGTAAAACTTTCCCTATTATTAGCATTCAGATTACAAAATCTTAGTCTAAACCAGCGATTCTCAACCCTGGCCCATGTCAGAATTACCTGGTGAGCTTTCAGAAAATACCAATGCCAGACTCTGACTCCCAGATTTAATTGGCTTGGGGTGGGGATCAGATATCTGTATTTAAATCTTCCCAGATGAAGCCAACGTGCAGATTAACCCTTTCAGCATGGTCTACAATCCTGGTTCTCAAAACATTAGAATCAAAGCACTAGAATCACCCACAAGGTTTGTTAAACACAGATTGCTGATTCCTACCCCTAGAGTTTTTATTCAACATATCTGAGATGGGGCAGAGAATATGAATTTTTAACAAGTTCCCAGATGATGCTGATGATGCTGGTTCCAGGCCACACTTGTACACACAATTGTTGACGATCCACACTCAGGTGTCCTCTTCAGCACTGTATTAATTAGGGTTCTCCAGAAACAGAACCAATAGGAGATTATATATACATTGGCTCATGCAGTTATCAAGGCCAAAAAGTCCCACGACTTGCTGTCTACAAGCTGGAGAACTAAGAAAGTTGGTGGTGTAATTCAGAATGGGGTTGCAGGAGTTGGGGGTGGGGGATGGCAGGTGGAGAGGTTGCTTGTGTAAGCTCCAGAGTGTGAAAGCTCCCAAACCACAAGTTCCGTTTCCAAAAGCAGGAGAATATGAACATCCTAGTTCAAAAAGAGAGAGAAAATTCATCTATCCTTCCTCTGCCTTTTTGTTCTATTCAGGGCCTCAAAGAGGAGGACGATCTTTTTATTTAGTCTACTGAATCTAATACGAATCTTTTCCAAAAATACCTTCGCAGACACACCCAGAAATAATCTTTTACCAGCTATCTGGGCATCTCTTAGGCCAATGAAGTTGACACGTAATGTTAACCATCACGAGTCTTATTTTTGCCTATTTGTCATTTTTACACTGTCTTCCACCCATCCAGAAGTCCTTATGCTCCCTAATAAATGTGCTCCTTCTACTCTATTGTTCTATGAATGTCTTTTCTTTTGCCTTTAACACCTTCCCATGTCACAAAATGCACTTCCTTGAGAAGAGGCTATAATTCAATTTTCACTAGGTTTTAGTTTTCCTCCAGCCATCAAATTAGGGAACTTATACTAAATGTGTTAATGACTTTTACAACATAAAGTTTTTCATTAAATAATATTTTATTTCCTATAGTGAAGTGAATACAAAAATAAACTACAGCTGTACTTTCTGTTTTTTCACACTTGGGATGTTTTAATACATTTCACATTAAGTCATTATAGGCCTTGTTAAAAATCATAATTTGTAAGGAACAAATAAGGAAATAGAACTGCTACGCTATTAATAACGGAATCACAGATGTGACATTGGGTGAGTATGTATCAGTATAGGTAAATATACAATAGATTCCGGGTCTCTCCACCCTCCACCCACACCAGCCACTCACTTCTCTTGTGATGGCTTTGCATCTGGGGAAAGGGCACTGTGCTGAGTGGGGGAGAGATGAATGAAATGCCCGTGTCTTCTGTAGTTTCCTGTGCACTTTTTCCTGGTCAGTTAGTGCCTACAACCCTTCTTGGCTCCCATTGCTTTCATGAAATCCCTTCAGAAGCGCCACATAAAAAGAGGGAAACAAATAAATTTCAAATGATGGAATAGGAGATACTGCCTAATTTAAATTTTTTTTTTTCACACTGAATTAGTAATTTTAAAAGTAAGGACATCTCTTATAAGGTCTGTCAAAATTGAGGTCTAAAGCAATTATTTTTGTATCTTATATCCTACTATAGTTTGTTGAAATGTATTATTTTTATTATCTCTCATTTATCTGTTGCAATGAAACTGGCTTTAATTTTCCTGCGCCAAGGTTTTTCCATCTAGAGATAAACGATCTGAAGTAGAGGATTAACATTTGAAAGACTTCGCCCAAACCACCCAAATAGCTACATCATATAGAAGCAAATAATGTGTCATCATTGTTCTAAGCAGTATATATGTATGTGTTTATGTATATGTATGTGTATCATACACACACATATATTATACATATTTAAGCTTCCCAAAACACCATGAGATCGGTACTGTTATTATACTATTATTTATTCCCGTTTTACATATGAGGAAATTGAAGTATAGAGAAGTTAAGCAACATACCCAAGGTCAAGCAGCCAGTAAATAGCAGAGCTGAGATATGCGCTCAGAGGGTCCATCTCTAGAATCTATGCACTGCTTCTTTGGTTATCTTAATCTGCTACACCACATGATCATTTAATGACCTAGACAATAGAATTTGCACTTTTCATCCAACTGTGTTGCTCTTATCTAAAGCTAGCGTTAGCTAAAACACCACTGGAGCAATGTTGTAGGGGATGTATGTCTTCCATAGAAAGGTTAAAATAACCTCTCTGGGAACTATTGGAAGAGGAGAATGAAGAGTGGGTTTTTTTTTTTTTGTCATTGCGATATTCTTGGTCACAAAGATCCCATCTGATCTCCAAGAATTCTAGGTCTCTAGGGACTTATGAACTCAGGACCTAATCCAGAGAGATGGCTCCTCTTGGTTTACATTAATGACCTAGAGGTCATTCACTTAA
Source organism: Pteropus vampyrus (assembly GCF_000151845.1). Lineage (NCBI taxonomy): Eukaryota > Metazoa > Chordata > Mammalia > Chiroptera > Pteropodidae > Pteropus > Pteropus vampyrus. The sequence goes on along the minus strand of NW_011888793.1, from coordinate 4,899,276 downwards.
GTTTAACTCAGTCAGGTCTGAGATAGCATTTTGAAGGTGGGGAGAGGGGGAAAAACTTGAATCTAGGTGTGTGTATGTGACTGTGCTTGGTGGTAGAATAGGTAGGGAGAGGTTCAGGGGTAAATTCTGAGATGAGCTCTGACAAGACGTAGAAGACACATGGCCATGAGGACAACTGAGTGAGACAAATTCCCGTTGTGTGTGAACTCTGTTTCCCAGGAATCTTTTCACATAGTTGAGGAAAATACCTCTCACATCTGGATCATCTCCAGGATCCATTGTGTATTTAACTCCTGAATAGTCCTCAAGTTTCAGCTTAGCATCTTTTCCAAAAAGGTCCCTCTGACAACCCTCACCTCTTCCTTCTCTGAACACTACTGAAATTCCAGTCAGGCCGAACTCCCACGAAAGATGCTCTCTACAAGTCTGCATTCTCTGTTTCCATTCCTAGGTGCTCCGATTCTGTAGGTCTGGAGTGGGCCCTACGCTTTAAAAATCTCCCTAAATGAGCATTATCTTCATACATAGTTGTAAACAGGTTTGCTATACATAAGTAAATAAATGGCCCAGATTTTCATGGTATAAATATTCACACCGTAGCTGATTTCAAGTTACAAGCAGTTTAACAACTGGCTCACAAGATTCTTGACTATATGACAGTTGGCTTTTGTGAGCTGGTTCAGACTGGTTTCAGCACACCAATATTAGGCAATTTAGAAATTCCGGTCCAAAAATTTTTTTAAAAGTCATATTTCCTTTGACTCAGAAATTCTAAGATATTATCCTGCTGATAAGTTTCCACACATAGACAAAGATATATTATAAAGGTATTTGTAATAATAAAACACTGGAAATAAACTAGATGTCTATTAATATGAGATTAGTTAAACATATTATAGAACTTCTAATCGATGAAGTACTATGCAGCCATTAAAAAAGTATATCCATATGTTTGGCCACAGAACCTTATAACTATTCATGAGATATAGTAAGTGAAAGAAAGAAATCATTGTGGGTGTCATTTGTGTTTAAAGAAATAGGGGAGGCCTATACACATATTTACTTCTTTATGTGTGGAAAATTTTCAGAGCGATGCAGAGAAATTATTAACAGTTTTGGCCTAGAGGGCTGAAGAGTAGGATTTTGATTGTATACCCCTTCGAATGGTTTAATTCTTTTATGTATGTATGTATGTATGTATGTATGTATGTATGTAGATATATTTTAATTTCATTTTTTAGTACTATCTCTGCCAGTTTTTTATTTTTAAAAAGTTTTTTTATTAAAATATAACATGTTATATATCATAGCTATTCAACATTTTTATACCTAAAAAAGTGATCACCATGATAAGTTCAGCAACCATCTGAAACTATATGGTTTGATTCTTTTAAAACAAGTGTGGACATTGCTTTTTTTCCTAAAAAGAGATCAGAATGTCCTCTTGACCTTTTTAAAAGAAAAAACAAATAGCCAAGATATGGAAGCAACCTAAATGCCCATCGACAGACAATTGGATAAAGAAGTTATGGTTCATATATACTATGAAATATTACTCAGCCATTAAAAAAAGTGAAATCCTACCATTCGCAATGACATGGATGGACCTAGAGGTTATTATACTGAGTGAAATAGTCAGACAGAGAAAGATATATATCATATGATTTCACTTATATGCAGAATTTAAGGAACAAAAAGAACAAATCAATCGAAAACAGACTCACAAATATAGTGGACAATCTCGTGATGGCCGGAGAGGAGGGGGGTTGGGTGGAGGGAAGAATGGGGTGAAGGGTTAAAGAAGTACAAATTAGTAGTTCGCAGATGGTCACGGGGATGGGGAGCACGGCATAGAGAATGCAGTTAGCATTAACATAATGGTTAGTGTAGAGAGCCGAAGGAGAGAAAAAGAGCAATCAGGGGATCGTTTTATAAACTATATAAATGTCTAACCAATGTACTGTATACTTGAAACTAATAATAATGCAAAGGGCTGCTGCCTGGTCATGGTGTTTGCTGTGGTTCACATGAGTTAGGTTGTCTCTATATCTCGATGCCAAAGCCCTTAAGCAAGGGCCACTGGGCCATTGAACGCTGTGAGTTTGCGAAGTGAATTAACTTTGGGCATCTTTTACCTCACTCATAAAAGGAAGGACCTGTACTAGGATTCCAGAATCATTAACTCAAAGTCTTTGGGACCGAGCTGTGAGTGAGTGCCCTGGAAAGCTGCATACAGGTTGCCTCACCTTCCACCCCGTGCTCCCCCTGCCCCCCACACACCTGAGAGAAACATTCGAATTCAAATTAAACTTAACGAAACACGATGCCTGCTAACAAGACACATTTCACTTACAGGCCACCCTGAATTAGATAATCTTTAATGTCTTTCTAGATGAACAATACTTATTATATGTATTATTATGTTGCAAGCTATTAGTGACTAAAATATGTATCTGTTATACATTATGATATACATGATGATTGTAAGATAATAGCAATGGTAATGAAAATAATAATAATGACTCGAAATCAGAAGCTCTGAGCTCAAGTCTTAATCTCCTTAACTGTATGTGAAACAAAGATCACATGTTTTCTTTCCTGGATTTTTGCAATGTAACACAAAGGCTAACACATACTACGTGTTTAATTTAAAAATCTTCAAATACTATTTGATTATGGATATGGTCTATTTTCAAAAAATGAATAAGATGTTTTAAAAAAATTTACCCCTATAATTTACATGTAGCCAGGCATAAGCTTGAAAAGTAGTTGTTTATGTCAGTTCTTAATATGTGGAGAGACACTGTACTTCCATGGGAAGTGCCTCTAAAACACGTAGAAAGGATTATGTGAGTTATGTGCTGTAAATAAGGAAATAAAATAGGAAATTCAGCTTTCATGTAGTTTAATCCTTACAGAAAGGAGCCGCATTCTGACTAGAAAGTCTGAAATCTCAGATGGCTTCTTAGTAAATAATAGTTGCTCCCTCTCTGCATACTAAGAATCCTGGACTCTGGCCTCATCATAGCTCAGCAAATGGCAACCATATCCGGGTTTCCTTGCCTCTCTCACCCACTGGGCTGAGAGCTCAGTGAAGTGAGGTGTTCTGGGTTTTATTTTATATCCACAGCATTTCTCACAGTGCCTGATGTTAGTGCGCACTTAGTATGTGAATGAGTGGATGGTGAATGGGCAGATGGATGGATGGATGGATGATAGATGGATAAACAGACGGACAGATGGATGATGGATGAATAGATGGATAGATGGCCCCTTTCCCAGCTGCAGACTGCTGCCTGATCATGTGGGCTGATTTCTTGACTTTTCCCTTTGTTTGAATTCCAATGGGCCAACTTCTAAAAGACAACTTGCAGCAGATAATTTATGGATTGACTCAAGTACCTATCGATTTATCTTCTCTCCTGAACCTCTAAAAGAAAACTTTAAATTCATGGTCTTCCTGAGGTTCGGTCTTGCCCTAATCACTTAAATCCTCATTCTTTATTAATTTGAGCCTTGAGCATACTCACAGCAGTTTTTTTCTAAAATACTTATTTCCTGGGCTGTTAAAATATATTCCTTATACGTGTGTTTATGTTATATGTATGTGTGTGTATGTATATGTGTGTGTATATATATATACATGGAATATTATCGTATAGGTCTAATAAAAATTTAATCTTATACATATTAAGTCATGCACAGCTGAAACAGACTTTGCTCTTCTTTAGCATTCTATAGCTATGTTTTCAAAGGTAGTTTAAGGAAAAAAGACAATGTAGAAAAGGTATTAAAGCAGAGAGGTGGCTGTGTGGGCTTTTATTCCTGACCTCCTCACAGTCGTCATCCTGACTGCGAGCTTCCTTTCAGGACATTTCTTACTGTGAGCTTCCTTTCAGGACATTTCGTATCCTCTTCCCATCGTCATTTGTGTGGTGGAGATAAGGAGCGTGCACGAAATCAACTGCCCCCAGTGCTGTTTCCTGCTTTCCTTTCTTCTTGGTGACCGTTCCTTCAGGATTTGGAGATTTGAGTTCAAAAATAGACTTTAATTCACTGGGCATCAAACATTTAGTCTTAACACTCCCCAGCAGCTGCCAGAGTCAGAGGGAACTAAATGTGATGTCAAAAGATTTCAATATAATCCCCTCAAAATGACTAGATGGTGTCTTATGTTACTTGAACTTGCATTAACCCTCCAAATGCAAGGAGATCGCTGAACATCACGATATATGATTCTGTCTTCCCAGAAGCACCCCTTCCCCTTTTTTCATGCTTCGACCTTTGCAAGAAGGAAGAAAAAAATTGGTGTCTTATTTAAATTATTCATGCCATTTTCTGTTCTGCCAATTCCAGCACACATTTGAAATCATTAATATGTCATGACTTTCCTTCATCTAGCTTTCTCAAATTTTTTAAAATTGTGAAGCACCACAAAAAGGCATTGAGATTCCTTCACAAGGATATTATATTTATATTTTTAGTTCGCTCTTTTCAGTCTTCTTAGGACATGTTTAGAGTCCTAAAGGCTCGATGATGTGGACACTGAAAATTGTCCCTGTTCGCAGGGCTGTGGTGAGCGACGCGACTCGGCGTACGGTGGCACTTTGAAATGAAGCTGCACGGTCGGACAGAACTTGAAGTCCCACAGGAATAAATATCTCATCCACTTGCTACAGCCTTTTAAGCATCAAAATAAGATACACCATTTGGATACGCTGAGGGCAGTCTCATCCCAATGACCTTTTCACCCATTCACTAAAACTAGCAATCTTCCTTCTCCAATGAACTTCTCATGTGCTCGGTCTGTGCCAGACACTCAACAGAGAGCAGGGCAGGCAGGGTCTCCGTCCTCATTGATCTCTTTACTATGATCATCCGGATCGCTGCAGCATAAGGAGTCTGAAACTGAGCCCAAAGGCATGAGATCACAGAAAATACCAACTAGGAATGAGCAGGTATTTAGCTCATGGAACTAAAGTGGAATTATCTAGTGAGATGGAGAAGATTATAGGAAGAACAAGACTGTAACAGAAAGATTAGAAATCGGTGCTGGGCTTGCTTGATATACTAGGTAAACATCTGGGTAGAGGTGTTGAATAAGCAGCTGGATATGTGAATCTGGGTTTGGGAGGGGATGTTTGGGGGCCTAAAGATGCCTGTTTGAAAGCAGTCAGCATGTGGATGGATTTAAAGCCATGAGACTGGATTAGATCACCAAGGGAATGAGTGTGGACAGCTGAGAGCAGGGGCTGAAGGACTTACAAAGATTGAGGAGATGAGGAAAAGCTAAGTGGTTATCAGGAGTAGGGTCCTGGAAGCAGTGAAGACAGGACATTATTCTTCCCTTTAATCTACCTCAGGCATTCTCAAATTTTAATATACTTAAGAATATCTGAACGTACTATATAAAATTGGGTTCACTGTACTGGATTTACAATTTAAGGGATTTTCAATAGTTATTTGTACTGTCTGCCATTTTTCACATTGCTCACTGCCTTGAGAATCTAACCTTGCTCCTCAGCCTCTGAATTAGAAGTGAGTCCACGATATTGTCATCTGGATATCAAGATCATAGAAGGGGGACTGTGAAAAAACCAGATATCATGTTTTCTTTTCTGAATCAGAAAGAATGTCAGTATTAGGAGCTGCAGAGTTTTATGAAACAATTCACACATTTTCCATTATGAGTCGGGGCTTCTGCTCACCTCTCTCCACATTGACAGGCAATTTGTTGCTCTTTCTAGGTAAGTAACTGTGGGAGACAGTGGGCCAGGCACCACGTGTGGGACATTTGCCAGACTTTGATGGCATTAGTCCACAAGCCGCTGGTTCTGCCAGGACAATGTTGGAAGCAAAACAGCCTTTAATGAGACCCTGGAAGCTTCGTAGCTGTAGATCGGGGTGAAGGGCTTCATGTGGACAATGACTCCTGATTCCACGTGTCCGTCCTGGATTCCAGCTCCGTCTCCTGGAGAACAAACCTATCACCATAGTAACTGCATCCACATAATGTACCTCCCAGTGGCCCTCGAATCCTTTCAGTCGCTTCTCTCCCGTGCCAACAGCACTTATTAATTGAAAATCAGATCTGACAATTAGCTTGTCTTCAGGAGGCTAATATCTCTTTAATGCCCACTGTTGCCCTTATGACTAGAAGCTTCAGGACCCTCAGCACCGTTTCATGAAGAGTTAAATGACATTATGGCAGCAGGAAACTTCTGCCAATAAAATAAAAATCTAAACCGGTTGCCTTTTATTATCACTTAAATTATTCTCTCCACTTGACATGGATTTATTGGTCAGTTTAGATTCTCTGACAGATTTGGTTGTAGTCACACAGAGCGTGACTAACAGCCTTGACTACACGCCTGTAAATGGAGCATGATGTGCGTGTACATTATTGCCATCTAATAATATCTGTGGGCTAATTATATAAAAGCTAGAGTAAATGAACACCGAAATGAACGTGACTGTCATGCACGAGTCCAGATGTGCTTCGGAGGCCAACCTGGGCTTTCAGGTGGAGCTGGTGTAATTGTGGAGTCAATGACCTATGTCTCGAACCGTTTTTTAGTACCATTTCTGAGGGTGGTCACTTGCATCTCTTTCTTGATGATTCTTAATCTCCTCAAAGTTAATTTTAGCCAAAAAAAATCGATGTAAGGTTTCTGGCCTTTTTAAATATGTGTAGGCTTATAATACAGCACATGAGGTAATCCAAGGGAAACCCATGACATTTCTAGTCATGTATTTGGTGTACATTTGAGACTGGCTGGGTGCTCAAGGAAGACCCCTCCCCACTCACACACTGTGAGCACAACAGGGTAGGCCATGTGAATCAAAGGTCCCCAGATGTCACTGGAAGGAAGTGAACATTTGAGAACACATCGCCACATGGGCTGTGTGGAGGGGAGGTAGCTCTAGAAGCAGAAGACCTGGCTTGGAATCCTGCCCCTGACACTCTGAAGCTGTGTGACTGGGAAGTTTACAAACCTCTCTGAGCTTCAATCT
>NW_011888793.1:4886359-4891737 GCF_000151845.1 Pteropus vampyrus | reverse complement strand
CTTTGAATGTATGCAGATTGCCTTTGTATGCTTTATGAGGAATTCTCTTCCTTAAAGTCATGGACCCTGTTGAAAGTAGCTTCATTTTTTAAGGAGGTAGTAACTGAAATTGAAGTGTCTTGTAACTCCATCCATATCCACATCCAAGCCCCACATGGACCTTTACTTTCTCCTCTAACCTCCCTGGAACTCACATACACTCAGCTCTTCCTCTCACCTGCTTCCACTTCCTGCCTTCGCGCAGACCCATATCCTCTGATTATGGGCACGCAGACACATACAGGTCTATGCATGCTGAGGGAAAGGAAGTGGAGCCATCACTGGTCATCCCAGTGGGACTCTGTGGATAGTGCATTGTAGAACATAAAGCATTAGAATTGAAAGAGACCTTAGAGATAATCTGAGCCAACCACCCAATTTTATACATGAGAAAACTGAGGTCCAAGGTCCAGAAAGTTCAGTGGGTCTACAGAGTCAAATAGCTGCAAATGAGAAGTGAGTGATGATGAACCTGAGAGCAGGAAAAGTGAACTGGCCAATGGGAGAGGGGGCGAGGGTGGCTGCCATGAGATGAGAATGTGGTGCCAGGTAGTAAAAGGTAGTTCATTTGTGACAAATGTTAAGATTCCCTAACTCATAAGGTAGTTGGCGTCTGGGGGGAGGCGGGGTATGTTTCTCTGATATCTTTGTGTAATTTACATGGGACCATTGTCCCAATTATTTATGTTAGCAATATAAAGAACAAAATTCTATAAAATAAGAATGTTAAAAGCAGGAAATAGTGACCGACACAAAATATTAAAAGCATTTTTCCAAGGACATATGATGGTATGTATGGTATTTTCCTTAGCAAAATCCAAGATTAGATTCTTAAATTGATCACTTTTATAGAGATAAGAGTTCATGATCGTTAGATGTTAACCCTAAACAGTTAATTTTAGAGATCACTTCACCCTTATTCTTATCCCGATCTCTACCATGACATTTTTCGATTTAAGTGAAACATTTTAACTAAAAAATTCTCCCTATTGTTTCTTTTAAAAAGTTCCAGTTCTCTGAATTGCACAAATAACACATATTTTTACCATGTCTCATCCTTTACATGGCTGCCGCATTCTTGGCCTTCAGGTTTCAGCTCAGATGTCATTTCTTCTGAGAGGTCATTGCACTCCTCTCCACTCACCTAATCCCTGTAGTCACTTTCCTTCATATCACCCTTAGTGTGTCTTTCATGGCGCTTATTATCGGCTACAATGATCTCGTTGACTTAGCTGCTCCTTTATTTCTCCCCTATTAGGATACAAGCTCCCCTGGGCCGGGAACCACCCCGGGTGACCACTTGGCAGAGCAGTTCCCCAGTGAAAACAGTGCAGGGTTACCGCTGGCTTAGGTGAGGCTAATTTTCAAAACTCAAAAATTAGTAGTGACTGTGTTGGCTTAATTTCCTTTTAAGTTTAGGTACTTCTTAACAGGGTTATCACTACAGTAAATGTGTTAAAGACCACCAATAACTGCCTGAGCAAAACATAATAAACGCAAATATAATATTTCCTCCAATCATGCCCAATTAATATCTTGAGGATTCCGACAAAACCTAATAAAGAAGGTAGCTTGAAAACGGAATAAACTGCTCTGTTAAGTAAATATGGGCCAACTATACAAAAAAGTAGCAAAAGCACATTTTATCTCTTAAAATTAAATTGTGATATGTATACTTTTGCTATACTTATGGTAATATTTTGAGTAGATTAACAATAAAATGCTTTCGAACTTGCTTTATGGTAGAGTTTGAGTAAAATAAAAGTTTGCTTACTAAAGAGTAACAGAAAATGATAAGAAAAATTGGTTCTAACGCTTTCATAATTATAGTTTGCCTTTTTATCTTGCAACTGCTCTTTACAGTGGTACCAGTGGAAATTGTTAAACGTTTAGTGCACTTATAGAAACGAAAATGCATTTTAATGTGGGTGAAGCAATAACCAAACAACTATGTTGTCAGCGATAATGATAGTGAAATCGTAGGATGTTGCGCTCTTACAAATGGGAGAAGTGATGGCCTCTGTCTTTGTTATAAACTCCTGAAGGGAGTTTAGTTGTCTATATTGTTCACTTATGGGAGAGTCAAATGCTTGCTGACATTTCTAGATTTAACTGAAACACTTTACTAAAAATTTCTCCCTATTGTTTCTTTTAAAAATTTGCAGTCCTCTGAATTGCAAAAATAACACGTATTTTTACAATAGCTCAAATAAGAGTGAAGTATCTAGATAAAATTCATAGTCTTTGCTTCCCCTTCTAATTCTACTCTTTTCATATAATCTATGATAAATTTTTAGGTTATAAATTGTATATTTTCTCCTTTCTTATATAAATGTAAACATTATAATAATAAAAAGAATAGCAAATAACACTCTTGCAGTGCTTAGGATACATTAGGTATTTTTTTTTGAGGATCGGACATATGTCTTGCTATACATCAAATCCTATAAGCACAAATATTAGCCCCATTTTATAGATTAGGAAGCTGAGGCACAGAGAGATCAAATAATTTGCTAAAGATCACACAGCTAGTATGTGGCTGACATAACATTCAAATGTAAATTAGTCTTAATTACCAAGCTACACTTAGTAATCTTACACTTAGCTTTTCTGCTTGGTATATGTAAAAGCGATTGTACCATGTGTTTCTTATAACTTTTTGTATACCTAACAAAATATTATCGACCCCTTTCCAGTGCATTGAAGGCAGATCTGAGATATTTTTGTGGTTGGTGGCACTCTTTTAGTCATGTGGATGTATCATTCGTTAACTACTCTTCTGTGATAAGCACGCAGATTGTTTCCATTTTCTTGCCATTACAAGTAACAGACAATAAACAGCCTTGTACATAAATCTCTGTGCACTAGAACTTCTATTTTTTTCCAGAATTATGCTTTTGGGGGTCAAAGACTGTGCACATTTTAAATCCTAATAAATACTACCTGTTTATCTTCCTCAAGGGTGGAAAAAATTTATAGCTGTATCAAGAGTGAATCAGGTTCCTTGCTCTCTAAACCCATTCCATGACTTTTCTCATTACCTAATACTTTGAATAATATTAATTTTGTGAATATGTGTCTTCTATGACATCTCTTTTATAGTTTGATATCATGTCTTATTCCTGAGAAAACATTGTGGGCTAGTCATAAACCGATTATCTAAACACAAGTAAAATAGTTAATTGGTGGAATTATAAATGGCAGTTTGGAATTTTCCCCCTTTTCCTGATTTCAATTGTGCAGTTCTTGTTTTTCCCTGCCAACAGTGTTCATTTCTTATTATTCATTCTCTTCCATCTCTATCATGCTCCAGGGAAGACCAAGAGGGGATAGACCACCATCTGTCCTGGATAGTTTATACCAGATGATCTTTCAAAGTCCCTTCCAGCTCAATGATTCTGTGAAAACATGAATTAAAAAAAAGTCAAGTTACAAACTCCAGGATGCTGGCTTGTGATTTTATAGGGCTTGCGAGTGGTTCTATATATATATTTAAAAAATGTAGCCACGCTACTAAAACAAGTGGAGTGTGCCCATATCTTGGGAAAATAACATTTCTGGAAATATGGCAGCAACCAGAACTATCTGGAGGTTGTGTATTCAGGGTTGTTTTAGGTGACACAGGACACTTGGACTTTTTCCACTTTGTCCTACTGTTTTGACTCAAATGACACTTTAAATATAAATATTTTAATCAGAACTATAACAACACTGATGAATTTTCATTGAGAAAACTCTTCCTAAATGGAATTCATTAAAGCCGATGTAAATCCTTCAATCAATTTTCCATATGATGTAGTTACATCATATCTGTTTTGTTCAATTATAATTTTTATTTAACTGAAATTGGATTAGATTCAATTCTTTTCCATTTAAATTGAACAGATCAGATTCTTCAGTTAATTTTCTGTCTATGTAAAATTGTATTGATTCTATCTTCTGTCATTTTTTTGATGGCCATTATTTCTGCAAAATTTATTTTTTGATTCTACTTTTGCGAGTCTAAATTTTGTAATGAATATTTGGTTCTTTTGCCATTTTTATTCAACATCAATTTTACAATGTACAGTTTTAGCCTTTTGTCAGTTTTGTGTTGATTTTTTTCAACCACTGATCTTCACTTTTTAATATGAATTTGAATAAAAGATTGGTTTACATTTATCTCCTAGCTAATCCATGATAAAATTGTAAACACTTTTTTGATAAAGAGGGAGAGAGAGAGCAATAGAGAACAGAGACTGAGAAAGCCAGTAGAAACCACCTCGGTCTGAGGAATCGCTGTTCAGCTCTTGAATGCACAGAGGGGCCAACATACCCGCAGGTATAAAAGGATAGAGGCCAAGGGTCTTGGTGTCAAAATGGCAGAATCAAACCGTCCTGTTTTATTGTTGCTGAAGTGAATGCAGATTTTAACTCTCCAACTTCTCTCCTTGGAATCCTCTCTCCAGGGTTCTTTACCAGAATAAAGTCCCATTCTGTCGGTCTTCCAGAAGTCAGGAAGGTAGGGGTGGGGTATGTTAATTAGGATTAGCTTCGGGCCTTAGTGACAGAAAATCCAAAGCAACTAGATGGAACTTTTCCCCCTCTCCTACAAGAAATCGAGAGGAAGGCAGTCTAGAGTGTTATGTAGAACCCCGAGAGCCGAGCTGTGGAAGCGTGTGCTGCCTGGGAGAGGGACCCTGCCACAGCTGGAAGCAGCCTGCCAAGACCGAGAGGGAGTGGGGAGGAATATTCTCACTCTGCTCGCTCTCTTCTCACTCCCTGGTCTGCTATTGTGTTTTACTGGTGGTATCTTGGTGTAACTAAGCCAAACGGCAAGGGAGTGTGGCAGAAGCTGCCCATAGGGATCAGCTTCCAGGGCACAGAGAAAGGCAGGGAATGGATTTGGGGATGTGTGTTCAATTAAAGACTATCCAGGAAGGAAGACATAAACTGACTTATCAACAAGACGAGACAATGCTCAATGAGTACCACAAGAAAAGTATCAGTCTCTATAATAATATTATTAGCTTCCATCGATTGAACCGTTGTTATGTGCCTAGTGCTCTGCTAAACATATTCAAGGTAGTATTCCATTCAGTCTTCATGATCATCTAGGCATAACTGTCCTTATTTCAAGAGATGGGAAACCAAGGAGGAGAGATGTAAGGACTTGCTGGAGTTTATACAGCAGGTGGTAGTGACAGGCTCTAAATAAGTCAGTCCGGCCCCAAGTCATGCTCTCTACCATCAAGTGATTTCTGGCCTGTTGTAGGTCAGCAGGACTAGATGACTTCAGGGTGGAGGTGTGCAGCTGCCTCACTCTAACTTTCTGTCAAGGGTAAGGCCAACCTGTTTCC
>NW_011888793.1:4884044-4885384 GCF_000151845.1 Pteropus vampyrus | reverse complement strand
CCTGTTGTAGGTCAGCAGGACTAGATGACTTCAGGGTGGAGGTGTGCAGCTGCCTCACTCTAACTTTCTGTCAAGGGTAAGGCCAACCTGTTTCCTCCCATTTTTCCAAAGAAGAGAAGTTGGGGGCCAGGAATGGAAAGCTGTGTGCTTGGATCATGAACCAATTCCAGCTTTCCCCCTTCCATTCCTGTTTTCTTCAGGAGGCTCTTATAGTTTCCTCCCTCAGCATTGGCTTAGCCGCCACTTTTCAGAAAATTCTGAGCCATGGGCAGGTCCATCTCATTGGTCTGGTGGGATTTAGGAGAAGTACTTTGCCTCTTGCCCGCCTCATAGCCTACTTTCAGGCAGAGATCTCTGGATAAATCAGTTTCCCCATGACCCTACAGGAAAGAGAGCCTATTTGTCTGGGGGACCTTCTTGAAGACAGGAAATAGTTAAATTTGTATTTAAAATTGTAAAATCTTCCCTGCCTCTCAAAGAGACCAAATTGAAAACAATACTGATTTAGTTCTGGTGGTTTTCCATTTTTTGTTTCTGTCAGCAACTACATGCAGTTGAGCTTCTAGACAGGACGTAGGAAAATGAACAGTGCTGAATAATTGTATTATCTCAGACCAGTCCAGTGAGTAAAAGTACTAAAAAGCATTGGTACATTAGCTATAATGGCTTTCCAGGGCAAAGTGCAATCGCTATGAAGACATACAATTAGCAGTCATTTGTTCTGACGGACACTACTGGCCAGCGCTTCATACAGGGACAGAGTGGTCATGGAGTTGCTTTTCCATATGAAGTTACCTGTTATCACTGGAGATTCTCACAGGCGCATGTCCCTGTATTCACAAGGAACCTGAAGATGATCTACTTTCCTTTCCCCCACGGCTCCATCTCTCTCCTATTCAATGACAAGGTGTCTGAAAGAGCACTGGGCACTTGGGGTCTCACCCTATTTCCCATTCAACTCTCAACTCTCTGGCAGGTTGACCTCTCCTCCAGCCTCCCCGTCTCTCCATTGAACTCATTTCACTTATGACCTCGGAAGTATTTGTCATCGTCCAACACTCCTTTATTTCGGGATTTCTCTTTCCTGTTGGCTTTCTCTGACAGCACCCTCTTCTGATTTTCCTCTGCTTGCCTCTCTTTCGCTAACTTCTCCTCTATGTCTGCCCCTTAAATGTTGACTTCCTGTTTCTTTCCTTGACTGTTGACTCACCTCACTTAATACCCTTTATATATTCAGTCTCAGTTACCTTATCTTCTAGTCTTTACCCAACAAAAAGATTAAGAGCTTCTAATCTCTAGCCCAGATTTCTCTGCTGTGTTCCAGACTATAAATACCTGGC
>NW_011888793.1:4882068-4883994 GCF_000151845.1 Pteropus vampyrus | reverse complement strand
CTCCTCCAGCCTCCCCATCTCTCCATTGAACTCATTTCACTTATGACCTCGGAAGTATTTGTCATCGTCCAACACTCCTTTATTTCGGGATTTCTCTTTCCTGTTGGCTTTCTCTGACAGCACCCTCTTCTGATTTTCCTCTGCCTGCCTCTCTTTCACTAACTTCTCCTCTATGTCTGCCCCTTAAATGTTGACTTACTGTTTCTTTCCTTGACTGTTGACTCACCTTACTTAATACCCTTTATATATTCAGTCTCAGTTACCTTATCTTCTAGTCTTTACCCAACAAAAAGATTAAGAGCTTCTAATCTCTAGCCCAGATTTCTCTGCTGTGTTCCAGACTATAAATACCTGGCTTCCTTACTGGATGTAGCATATAATGCTGATGCTCTGTCCAAAACCCCTTGAGACCCTTTTAGTATTTCTGTGTGTCACAGCTCCCCACCCTGCTCCTCAAACTTGACCTTGTGGCTCTTTTTCAGAGGACTTATCTCAGATTCCTTGAACAGCTATGCCTACAGGCAAGGAGAGTTGTAACTTCCTGGGAGTTTATGTGCTTGCCCACAGGTCTGTTCCATTGCCAACTCCTTGTTGGGTGGGGAGTATGAGCGTCCAGTTCCCTTGTAGTGAGTGGTTTGTTGGGTCTGCCAGGAAGTAGATGCCAAGATGAAATTAGAAGTACGAGTAATTTTTGGAGGGTAATGCCTATGAAAGGTAAAGGACAGAGAGAGCAAGACAGAAAGTTTAGATCATAACACAAGTCTGACAGCTGTGAAAAGAGAGAAAGAAAGGAGGAGGATTGGGTAGAATGAACCTCACACTGTGCAGCACTGAGGAAGTCTTGGCCTGTCCGGTGGGGTGCAGGAGTCCCGGAAGTAGCGAGTCATTACAATTATACCTCTGTGCTCAGTTGTTGGCTGGAGGCTGCCTGGGAGGCGCATGGTCTCAGCTGGAAATCTGAGGCTAAAAGCACCAACAGCTAATTGTTAACAGCTAATCTCATTCCTTGTGGAAGGTTGTCTCTTGAAAAGAGATCTGAGCTACTTGCTAGATTCCATGGCTGCCACAGGTGAAGAAGCTGTGAGAGGTATCCTGCCCATCAGAATTCAGGCTAAAGCCTGTGTTCTATGGAACTTTTGCCAGAGATCATATTCTTATTTCCCCTTCCCTGTACTGTTTTCCTCCCTTCCTTACTACTTTCCCTTGGTAGCACTTCCTTTATAAATAATTTGCGCATGATTCTTGACTCAATCTGTTTGGGGAACCGAACCTAAGACATGGACATGTCCGTTTAAATATTCTACATCAGTGGTCTCCAACCTTTTTAGCACCAGGGACCGGTACTCCTATGAGAGTTTAATGCCTGATGAGCTGAGGAGGAGCTGAGGCGGTGATGCTAGTGCTGGGGAGTGGCTGCAAATACCGATGAAGCTTCGCTCACTCACCCGCTGCTCACCTCCTGCTGTGGGGCCAGTTCCTAACAGGCCACATACCGGTACCAGGCCACGGCTTGGGGGTTGGGGACTCCCGTTCTACAGAATCTCTAAAATACAGCCTTATCAAAACTGACACATCATCTTCTCACTTAAAATTTCCCTTCTCCACAGCAAGGGGCACCTCCACCCATACATTCACCCAAGCTTGCAGTCTGGGCACCACTTTTTGATCCCTATCTTCATTCTGTACAACCCAAACACAAATCCTGTTTCTTTTCACTCATTAATATTTCTCGAGTCCATAATCTCCTCTTCATTCCTACTGACATGGGTACTATACTGATGTCTCTTTGCTGGACTATGGCAACAGTTCTCTCACTAGTCTTGGCCTCCAGGATACTGACCCCCAAAACATCCTCTACACTGCAGGCAGAAGGAGCTACCTACACATACAGACAGAAGGAGCTACCTAAACATATGGGGCGGGCGG
>NW_011888793.1:4879240-4881428 GCF_000151845.1 Pteropus vampyrus | reverse complement strand
GGTACCAGGCCACGGCTTGGGGGTTGGGGACTCCCGTTCTACAGAATCTCTAAAATACAGCCTTATCAAAACTGACACATCATCTTCTCACTTAAAATTTCCCTTCTCCACAGCAAGGGGCACCTCTACCCATACATTCACCCAAGCTTGCAGTCTGGGCACCACTTTTTGATCCCTATCTTCATTCTGTACAACCCAAACACAAATCCTGTTTCTTTTCACTCATTAATATTTCTCGAGTCCATAATCTCCTCTTCATTCCTACTGACATGGGTACTATACTGATGCCTCTTTGCTGGACTATGGCAACAGTTCTCTCACTAGTCTTGGCCTCCAGGATACTGACCCCCAAAACATCCTCTACACTGCAGGCAGAAGGAGCTACCTACACATACAGACAGAAGGAGCTACCTAAACATATGGGGCGGGCGGAGTGTACCTCGTGGAGGCAGAATCTGTAAACTGTTGGAAGAGTACAGTGGTCATTCTGGAGGCTGCAAACAGTTTTCCCATTCTCCAGTAGGAAATGGAATTTACTTTGAAAATAGCCTATCACTTTGTTCTGGAAAGAAATTTTTAAGTTGTTTCCTTTGGTTATATAGATATAAGGCAAGAATCAACCCACTGTTTTTGTAGAAGTCAATGTGATGGGCACTTATTGACTCATCAAAGTGCTAGGGCTTAGATACCATCGGTAACTATAATAGGCAGCATTCCTTGTTTCAGATAAGTCTAATCAGAGCTCCAACTGGGGTGGGAGGATATTAAGTGGAAGGAAGGCTCTTTTTCTCATGTTTGTGCTTGAGTCATGGCTTCTCCAACTCTGGCTTATGTGGATTGTCTTGTCCTCTTAACAATTTCTAAAAATGAAAACTACCTCAGCCTTTTTTCCCCATTAGAATAGTGATTAGATAAAACAGAAAATAAGATCAAGGCAATGATTGGTTAAGGTGGATATTCTCTACCTCAAACTTTTGGAAGCTGCTAGCCTAGCTACACTTTGGAGACCAGTTAGTCGGAGAGATATCAAGATTCAGGTTAATGGTCTCATTACAGTCTTTTCCCCCAACTAGAATGTTAGCTCCTGTGGCAGGGGGTAGGGGTCGGGGAGGATCTTTGTCTGTGGCAGTTTTTATTCCCCAAAGTTTCTAGAATATGGTGAGTGTTCAATATTTTTATCTGATTGGTAATCTGACTCTTTCTACTCCATGTTGCAAAATGCTTGTACTTCAACTGCCACAAGATAACACCAAACTTGAAGAAACAAGGAAAATAGGAATAATCTTATAACTTTGTAAAATAATTTAGCTAGCTTTTAATGTGAATTTAGTGGGCATTATTTGATCTGCAGAATTATGTTCTACTTTTTTTTTTTTTTTTTTTACTTTTGGAGCAATAAGTACCCTTATGGACCTGTTTATTGATCAGTGTGAGATGAGTGTTTTAGCTAATCTTGTTTCAATCCTTCTGTGGTCGTCATTGCAAAAGAAAAGTGACTCATAAAAATCTCCGAATGAATCAAGAAAATAGATCAAGAAGGAATGTGGTCGATACATTTATTCACATTAGCATTATAGATAATCTGAACTAAGTAGAGAAAATCACTTGTTGCAGAAATTCAGTCTGTAATGTATACCCAGGTATTTACATAGTGTCTGATTAGTGACAAACTAGTTTTAACATGTTTGGTAGGCTGCAATGATGGGCTAAAGCTAGCAATGTGAAATTCAATGTGGACAAATGAAAAATACCAAAATCCAGGGAGATGTAGTTTCACTTAAATAGACAATTTAAGAGATTTAGTTTATTCGAAGCTCGATAAATCAACAATGCAATTTTGTGGCTGAGATATCGAATTCTATCTTAAGGTACATTACTAGAACTATTGTGCCTGAGAAAATGTGTGGACTGGTTGTAGTTTCTGTGAGCATATCAAACCATACCTGGTGTGGCTTTTAAAGATAGACATTGACAACCTAGAAATTTTTCTATGTTGAATGGGAAAGGTGAAGAGTGTTCAAATCCACTGCAATTGCTATCAGTTAATGGGAACTGTGGTGAGGTGCACTCTCTGCCTTGTTTGCCTGCCTTTGCCTCTAGATAGAGGAAGTAGAGAGATAAGATAGGTCTCTTAGTCAAACCATAAACATCAACAGATATTGGATGAGAAGAGAGAGAACCTAGGCCT
>NW_011888793.1:4874460-4879190 GCF_000151845.1 Pteropus vampyrus | reverse complement strand
TAACTTTGTAAAATAATTTAGCTAGCTTTTAATGTGAATTTAGTGGGCATTATTTGATCTGCAGAATTATGTTCTACTTTTTTTTTTTTTTTTTTACTTTTGGAGCAATAAGTACCCTTATGGACCTGTTTATTGATCAGTGTGAGATGAGTGTTTTAGCTAATCTTGTTTCAATCCTTCTGTGGTCGTCATTGCAAAAGAAAAGTGACTCATAAAAATCTCCGAATGAATCAAGAAAATAGATCAAGAAGGAATGTGGTCGATACATTTATTCACATTAGCATTATAGATAATCTGAACTAAGTAGAGAAAATCACTTGTTGCAGAAATTCAGTCTGTAATGTATACCCAGGTATTTACATAGTGTCTGATTAGTGACAAACTAGTTTTAACATGTTTGGTAGGCTGCAATGATGGGCTAAAGCTAGCAATGTGAAATTCAATGTGGACAAATGAAAAATACCAAAATCCAGGGAGATGTAGTTTCACTTAAATAGACAATTTAAGAGATTTAGTTTATTCGAAGCTCGATAAATCAACAATGCAATTTTGTGGCTGAGATATCGAATTCTATCTTAAGGTACATTACTAGAACTATTGTGCCTGAGAAAATGTGTGGACTGGTTGTAGTTTCTGTGAGCATATCAAACCATACCTGGTGTGGCTTTTAAAGATAGACATTGACAACCTAGAAATTTTTCTATGTTGAATGGGAAAGGTGAAGAGTGTTCAAATCCACTGCAATTGCTATCAGTTAATGGGAACTGTGGCGAGGTGCACTCTCTGCCTTGTTTGCCTGCCTTTGCCTCTAGATAGAGGAAGTAGAGAGATAAGATAGGTCTCTTAGTCAAACCATAAACATCAACAGATATTGGATGAGAAGAGAGAGAACCTAGGCCTGCATAAAGCAATATATAAAGGGCTATTTATATGTAGTAACATACATTAAACAAGTCTAAAGAAGAAAGCATCAATTAGAAAGGTGGAACATGGAAGAAAATGAGTCATAGAGAAAACGGTTGGTCATGCCTAGACAAACCCACTCCAGGGCAGAAGGGGGTCTAAAGTCACAGAGTTTTGCAGATAGTCAAGGACATATTTATTATGATTGAAGACTACAACTAGCTCTTGTGGCCTGAATCCATTAGATATTTAATCATCGAGTTTCTTGTGTCCTGATTATGTGCTCACCAATCTACCTTTTGTTTAAAACTGACTTCCCATGTAGGCTTGCCTACAGGGAGGAAATGTGCTGGTGTGCCATCTGAGTATGCTGGGATGTATGACAGTGATAGCTGTCATTGTTAACAAGTCTGTTGGCACTGTATATCATGGGCTTGGCTAATGTGAGTCTGTCTCAGGGGGTCAGAGCTGCTCTTGATGTGCTTATAGAATCTGGTTTTAGAAACTGCAACGCTGAGCCACAGACTCTGGATCATAGCAAATTTGTCAAAGTAACAAATTCTACTTCATCGAGAGTTCTTGAGAAACAGGAAACTCTTCTGGACATCAGAACAATAACCTTCTTGTGAATACCTGTAGCAGGTATTATCATTTGATTCTTAGATATTGCTTCATTAAACCTTGACTTCTCTCCTTGAAAGAGATGAACTTGATTTATTTTTGTATCATTTACAATATCAGGCACATAGAAGTTTCACCACCCTAGACCTGACTATCACTCTTCTTCAAGTTCATTGCTTATTTACTTTTTCATCCCTCTACCTAACTGAAACAAACAGGACTAGCCTCTACCTCAGCACTTACCTCACCCCACTCAAGCGCAGTTATTCTACTGAGTACTACAGCCATCTCTCCAGGCTCCTTATACGCTACGCTGCAGACCCCATGCTCTTGTTTCTGTTCCTGAGTCTTTGTACTCATATTCTCTTCCATCTGCTAAGTACCCTTGGCTTGCTGACTTCCATAAGATGATCCACGATACCATCTCTTCCATTGGCTCTACAATCTGTGATCCATGGAGAAGTAGTGCTCTGTCCTTGAGTCTAAGTCAATATTTTATACCCTCAGATATTCCATTTGTTTTTTATTTCCAGCCACACCTTAGAGCTTCTGAACCTCTACTTGTCTGGGATAGTGATTGGGTAATGCCTTCTATAAAGCCCTGTACATGGTAACCCTTCCTCTAACGTTTGCTCATTGACTGAATAAATTAACCACATCATTTGAATAATCTATAAATATTTTGGAGAAAAATGAAACAGGGATGAGAAAGCTTAGGGAGATGCAGTTGAAGTTTTCATGCAGTGAGTGTTATGTTTTGTGAAGAAGGAATCATGTTTGTTATGCATTGAGCCTGAGGGAGTGGCAGATAGAAGTTTCGTGGAGGCAGAGAAGAGTGTACATGTAGGGGCAGGGGTCTGGACTAGATACTGTCATTCTTCCTTAGAACACAGTAATGCAAAGACGTTGGTAACAGTATTGCTATTATCACTACTCACAGTAATATTATTATTACACTGACATTAAAGTTTGTTTAGCACTTTATAGTACATGAAGAGCTATTTATATGTATTAGATCATTTTATCCTCCTGAAACACCATGAGGTAATTTTTATCGTGCTTTGCTATTTTACGTACAGGGAAACAGAAGCTCCAAAAAGTTAAAAATAATTGATCACGGAGTCAGTAAATGGCAGAGATGGGATTCAAATCAGGTCCTCTGGCTCTAAATCTCCTCCCCTACGTTTCTCTTTGGCTGTACTGTTCACACAATAAAGCTATAAAAATGAACTCTGTTTGGAGACCCAGCTCAAGTTGAGATCATAAGTGTTAAAAATCATTTAAAGTAAACATGCAACAAAATAATTTCCTTCTTCTGCTTTAGTGTGGACTTCCTTTGTGCTACAATAAAATGTCCATAAAGAATTTAGCACCCATATTTTCTTTTCTTAGAGACTGCAATTTGTTTCTCTTCTTCGGCAGGCTATCCACATGGAGAGTGGGCCTTTGAGTATTTCCCAGTGCGCTGCAAACTGCACGCACACCACCCATCTGGGTGAATTACACTCACTCAGGAGCCAAGGCAAATGTCAGACATTGGTCCCAAAATGTATGCTTGCAATCTTTCCGAATTTCCTTTGAAACATTATCCTATTTGGGTGTCATTTCTGAGCTAGGTTATGGGATATGGTTGCCATTTTCAAATGAAGATTTGAAAATAAAAAGCTTTATTTGAATCCAGCCACAGAAAACCATTTAAACTCATCTCCGTGAAACTGATGTTAAAATTTAAGAGCATAATTGTACTAACTTTGAACAAATAAGAAAATAAGACAGGAAAGCCTTTTGCAGAGCATAGCTCTATGTAAATATGGGGGGGGGGGGTTATAATTATAAAAATTCACACAGAGTTAAATCTTCAAAATCTATCTTTGCTGCTCCCAAAATCATTAATGCTGAATAATTAATCATCCAAAAGAATATAAACTGGAATAAATAATAAATGATTCTAAAAACAGAACTTAAAATTTCTGTCAAAATTACAGGTTGGAGGGAGGAGATAGATATAGGAATATAAACCAAAATAGGAAATTTCATTTCATAATTTGATGCCGATTCAACAACACGTATTGAATGGACTATGTGCCAGATCACGTCTTCGCATTTTTTGCATTTGTTTTCTTAATCAGTTCTCCCAATAAATCTGTGAGGTAGGTATTATTTCTCTCATTTTCATATAAGAAAGCTGGAGCATATATTTCAGGCATCTTTTTCAAAGTCACATAAATAGTAAGTGAAAAAACACCAAAATCAGATTCTAAGTCAAATGTTGGTTCCCTATGACACACTACTTTACAAACAGATTATGCAGATTTAACCATCATCTTTCTAATGCTGGCAAGAACTGCTTCAAAACAGATTAACCTTATATGTATTTTGGTTCAGAGGTAGCTATCAGTTGGAGAGTCTGATCTTTTGCAAACATTTATCAGTCTCCACCGGCAGGGCGTGTGGATCTTCCCGGCCATTCAATCGTTGGTGAAGCCAACAGCTAGGGAAGCTGTGTGTCTCAGGGAGCCTCTCTGCATTTTGGATTACAAGGCTGTACCGTGTCTCTGTCAGACATTTTTGAAGAAGCAGCTAAAGATTAAAATTCAGGCTCAGGTTTCTTAAAAATTAAGGCAGAGAGCCGTAGAAGAGTCAGCTGACTATCCCTGCTTTTCTTTCGTGTACACATACACACTGTCACGCAGAATTTAATCTGGCCATATATGGATAGAAAACTAATGTTCCCTGCTTCCCTCTCAGGAATTAGATAAGATTTATCCCCAAAGATGGAGGGCAGAGGATTACCCAAATCATCAAATGGAGAAGATTAGACTTGACCCCCCAGATGCAGAGACTTGCATTGTGGAATTGACCCTGAGAAAGGATTTGCGGATCTATCATACACAGTTGCTGGTAGAATCAGGATTAGAGGACCTCAATTTCTCATTTGTACCTCAGAGCTCAGATAGCTTCAGACCCTGGGAATCGATGTTCCATACGCTGGGAAAGTGGACTTCACAAACAGACTTTTTGTTGTTCCCGTTTATAGTTGCCAAATTTTTTTTGTCTTTAATCTCTAAAATATAAGAAGCGTCAGAGCATCATTTACTTCTATGAAGTTAAATAAAATTAAAGTATGGGAGATAACTGGTATTCATCAATGGAAAATACTAAACATTAACTCTAGAAAAGATACTAGGGACTAAAGGGGAAAAAAA
>NW_011888793.1:4822869-4873035 GCF_000151845.1 Pteropus vampyrus | reverse complement strand
ATAAGAGGTTGTGGGGAGAAAGCTTCCTAATGCTTTGGTTATTGACCACCTTGGAGTCTTTTATATTCTTTCTGCACTATGACTTGGACTTAGTCTGATGTAGTTGAATAATCTGCCCTTGCTGGATGAAAGCCTATATAAAAAAAATCTTAGTCTAATGTGCTCCACTTGGGGGCGGAGAAATATGATTATGACCTAAGTAAGACGGAAAAGGCAGGCTACAGTTACTAAGACTCTTGATCTCCATGGCTGAGATTCGTGCTAAAGAAGTGGTTTCATTAACTGATGCTAGAGATGGACCTTAGAGGTCATCTGGTCTACCCACTCACTTTACAGTAAGGAAACTGAGGTCCACAGAGTTAAGAGTCAGAACGTTGTACAATATTATGTTACGTAAGACTCTGTCTCATTAATCCAGGAAGCAAGGACAGTCCAATGTCTCCTGGGTCAGCCCAACTAAGCTGGACTCAAAGGGAGGACTTTGGTATTTGAGAACAAGAAAACATTTTACTTTATAAAGAATGCAAATTCCGCATTACTCATGTTAGCATGTTTTGTCTCCTTTGTATAGGAAAACTATGTTATAAGGAAGACAATTTCGAAGTGTGCATATTATAATACATGGATGAATGTAACTCTTTAAAAATATTCAAACATAGCAAATCTTGGTTTTATTCTATGGGTATAAGCCATTTAGCATTTTAGTTACCCTCTCAGGGACAGAAATATTAAATATTATAGAAATGTCTTATAATGGCCAATGTTGGAATTTTTTCAAGCATTTTTATAGCTAATTCTTGGGAAGTTTTCCATATTTTTTTTTTTTTTTTTATTGAAAGCAACTGAGAACATAATGCAATGATAACTCTCAAAAGGAAAATGTTAATTATTTTACTCTGTATGACTTTTCTGAAAGGAGTTTTTTTAGCCTCTCAGTGTCACGTTAATTTAAATGTTGAATTTCCTCTCAGGATTTCCGGTCTGAGTTTATGCTTCTGCAATTTCACATGTATTTCCCACATTTCCATTCCCCCTGTCTGGAATGTCCTTCCTGCCTGGCTAATGTCTCTATTTCTTTACAGACTTAGCTCAGAGGTTGCTTAAGAGACCTTCTCTTGGCTACTCTTGCCTCTCCCCTTGGCAGCGAGAGTCTTTTTCTTTTGGGGTACTTCTAATATGAAGCTTCTCAGGCTCTGCTAAAATGACCTGAGGATTGTATATTCCCTCCACTAAGTCTTGAGTTCCAGGATAACAGTGAATATCTTCTTTATTTATTTCTACATTTTCTGTGCCTAACAAGAGTCTAGAACATGGTAGCTCCTGAAATGTATTTTTAGAGAAACACGAATTATTTTTGTAGAACCTTATTAAAGAACAACTAAAAATATCCCAAAGTCTAATGTAGACTACTTATAGTAATTTACTATTTACTTTAAATGATCAAAAGCTGTTGCATTAAATAAACCATTCAGTTGCTTCAAAAGAAACATCCTGAGTTTGATTCATTGTCAACAGTGTAATATCAATAAGTCAACTCTGCTCAGAGATTCAGATCCAGCTGAGAGAATTCTAGGTAATTATCTTTTGAGAACACAAGTTGTTAAAACTACAATAAAGTATTGGAGAGGCAAGATGATCCTCTAGCCTCCATCTCTTCTTTGAAAATTGTTTATTTTGGTCTGTTTCTATCATTTTACATTAATACCTATAGTTCAAAAGGAATTATTACTTTAATATCCTAGAATTCTTTTTTTGTCCTAGGCAGCCATGCAATGCATGCTTAAAAAATGTAGTCCCTTGCTAAATTTATTTCATGCCAATTTCTCTCCGGATGAAAAATAAATGTTTTAACCTATGATTCCATGTTTCTGATCCTGCTGGGTTGGCACATTATAGATGCCTATCACTTCTACATTAAAATTAAGGGAGAAAAACAGCTATAAATATTATGACCCAGATAAAAATCATATTTCTTTACATAGCCTTTATCTTTATAGCTTGATAACTTGAGTTCTAAGACTTGATCTAAAAAAAAAAAAAAAAAAAAGCAAAAAAACCCACCTAATTTCCTCTTTACTTTTTGTGGATTTCTTTCCTTTTCTATTTTTCAATTAGTTTTGGCAGGAAAAACAAAGATCTACCAGTGTGATGCTTATGAATCTCTTGTATTAATTTAAACCTAAACCATTACAAAATTAAAACACTGCCAATGTAGTACTCACTTAAAAAAACTTTAGCATAAAGTCTTTCCCACTGTACTCCACACCCACCTATAAAACTAACAAACTCTAATAAAGAATATACTTTCATCTTCTTCCCAAATATCCATTATGCCAATGATAACTTTTTTAAGAAAAAAGTTTGACCTTTGCATGTTTATTTCGAAGTCCTTTTACCATCCCCAAAGACTAGATTCGTGATTATAAAAAGTCTCTCTCTAAGTTTTGGCATGTTCCATTTCCACATAGAACACTTTTTAAGTCAAGAATAAGGAAGCTGGAACTAGAAAGAAAAAATAATCTATGTCATTCATGAGTTCATTCATTGACTCATCTAGGGGAAGCATTCTTGTCATATACAGAGAGGAATCTGATTCCCAATCTCCTCTCAAGGGTCTTATGAGATACTAGGGAAGGAGAGACGTGTACAAGCGAAGCTATATTATAGACAGGAAGTGAATCATGCAGGGGAGATTTTCAGTATGCATAGATACAGCCCTATCAAACATTTAAATATTCCCATACCGATTAGTGGTAGCAGCTTCCCAGGTCTTCCAAGCAACAGTCTTGTCCCTCAGCTCCTGGACTAAGACACCTTTCCTGTGACCTCTCCCAAAGACCAGCAGCTAAAGGCTGAACGCTTGTGTCAACCAGAGCTCCCACTCTACTCCTGCTCTGATTGACCTTTGCCTGGGCAGTTCTGCCTGTGACATGTTTGGCTTATTGCCGTTGGATAAATAATCCAAAGAAGAGAACAGAGTCACTGGGAAACAGTCTCTGACAGGATCTCAACTACCTGCAAAGTTAGAATTATAAAACATGGAGGAAGAGGAAATAGTTGAGACTCCATTTTGGGGCCCAGGTTTGGGGAATGTTTTCAGAAAATTCTGGCTCTTATGATACAAAGCCAAAGTTGTATACAGGGCTTACTTACTACTAAGGCATGTCTGTTTTTACCGATGAGGTGGAGCCTCTCAAAACAGGCATGGAAGTTTAGTTCCTTTGTTTGCCACCCATAATGTTTAGCTTGCGTTGTCAAATTTGCATTTGAAGCTGCTATTAAACACAGCATCAAAATAACGATGACAGTGGCTGCAAAATATAAGAAACCAGAAGAAAAGAAAAGGAAAAAACCCAACCTCTGAAGAGAAGAATGGCTCCAAATGCAGTAATTATGCAGAGCTGTGAAGAGCCTCATTCACATATAATATATACTTCCCCCAAGGGAGGAAGTGCTGTACAAACAAATCTGAGCAGAACCTACAATTCCCATCCACCGAACACTGTGCAGGGGCAACTCCTGCAGTCTAGACAAGAGTGACTCAGAAAAATAAGTAATTTGTAGTGGAGCACAGGCACTGGGAGAAATCTGTCAACATCAGTGAGGAAGTTCTAACAAAAGGAAGATAAATTTGGTTTGCCTTTGTTAAAGTGACTAAACAGAGAGGTGGGACTCTGTTTCTAACTGTTCAGCATTTCCTGTTTGTTTATTCTGCCTGGAAAAACTTTGATTCTTAGAGATTTTGATGAAATCTGGTATGCTGGTTAAAAAAAAATTTAAACCAAAGTAATACATAGTTTCTCTTTTCTCTCTTTCTTATTTTTACTGTACCAAACAGTATGGAAAATAAACCAGTTTCTTTCCATTCCTCATTACTACCTCCCAGAGGCAACCTATTTTCACTTTTTTCACTACCTTTTTCTTTGGGAATATACAATCTTTCCACATTTCTCACCAGCATGTTGATAATGCTATTCCTTGTTTGGTCAATTTTAAACATTATTTCTTTATGTTATTAAGTAATCTAACCCATTCCCCAAACTCTTGAAAAACAAATCCCTCAAACTTTCCCATATTCTATAGATTTGGTTAAATCAAGAGTCACTGTTTACATTTTTTTATGACTAAATATTACTACTGAGCTAAGGAGTGTTCAGATTGCAGATTTTTTTTTTTTTTCAAGAGTTAAGAGGTGCCTTCCACCCTCTCCCTGCCCACCTTACATGTAGGTCCACTCTAAATTTTTCGAAAGATCTGTTAAGTCACCTATCATTAATATTTTCCAAATATTTAATCACATCAGATAATCTAATTTTTCTAATCTTCTCTCTTTTATGGAACCTTTTCATGACCCTGTATCTTGCTATTCGAATCTTGACTGTTTTTCTGTAAGCCTGTTATGTGCTAATGTCCAGGACTTCCCTACATCTTTCTTTTGACTTGGATCCCCTGTTTCTTGTGCTCCATGTCCCCCTCTTTTGTTGATTTACCCACACCCCCAACCCCGCCTGCTGCTGAGGCGACACCGAAGTTCAAATCACCCCTAAGGGTAACACTTCGAATATGGAAAAGTGTCTTTTTCTTGCCCCCACACTTGAGTTTTGGTATGCTTGAAGTTTGATGTTAAAATGACTTCCTCCAGGATTCTGAAGGCATTACTCCATTCTCTTTTAGCTTTCAGATTGCTGTTGAGAAGTCTGATGACATCTTTTTATTTCTGATCCCTTGTATCTGATCTTATTTTTTCTCTCTGAAAACCGTTAGTGTTTTCTCTTCAGTCCTAGTGTTCTGGAATTTCACGTTGGTGTACCTTATTGACGGGGCTCTTTTTCTGTGCTGGGGCATCAGTGGCGCCTTTCAATTTGAAGACTTGTGCTGTTCAGGTCTGGGATGTGTTTATTATGTGTTAGATCTTTCATGCATTTCCCTCCTCTGTTTCTCTCTTTTGGGACCTTTTATTAGTCAGATGTTGGGCCTCTTGAATTGGTCTTCTTCTTCTTTTTAATCCTTTGTCTCCTATTTTCAATGTCTTTTTGTTGTTATTTTTATTCTCTTTTCCGGGAGATTTCTTCAACTTTACCTTCCAACTCTTCTATTTAATGTTTTTATTTTTGGCTTTACATTTTTAGGATCTTTCTTGTTCTCTGATCCTTCTCCATAGCATTGGGGCATATATATCCTAAGGTGACCAACTGAGTCACCCTCTCATATAATCTCCTACCCTTGAATTGGAGAAGATCCCGTGACTTGCTTCTAGCCAATAGAATATGGCAATGCTGATGAGACAGTCGTTCCCTAGGTTATGTTATGCCATACTGTAAAGGTAGAAGTAAACTCCTAGAACTATGTTGTGTTATATAAGACCGTTTTACCAGAATGGAGTGAGAGATTCTCCCAGTGGCTGCTAAGAAGGAAGCTGCCATTTGTGAGAGGGCCTGTGAGAGTGCCACCTGGCAAAGAACCGCACTTGGCCAAAGTGCAGTCCCCTGCTGACAGCCAGCAAATACAGCCTCCTACAACCACAAGAAACTGAATTCAGCTGATAATCATATGAGCTTGTAAGAGAACTCCAAGCTTTAGAAAGTAACACAGCTCAGCTGACACCTTGACTGCAGCCCGCTGAGACTCCGGCAGAAAACTTAGCTAAGCCATGCCTGGGGTCTTGACCCAAGGGAACTGTGAGATAATAAACAGGTGTTGTTTTAAGCTGCCAAATTTGTGGTGATTTGTTATGCAATAAAAGATAATACAGCAATCTACTGTTCCGCCCTATGGTCATAATATTACCTCTTATCTTTCTGAATATTTCTTTGCTCTCCTAATTATTTGTTTCCTCTATCTTTAAAAATAAGTTTTTATTGCTTTCATGTTAAGGGTTTTCCACAAATCTCTGATAAAAGTTGGATATAATTAAAATAAAAGAACTAAAAAACGACTTGACAGTCTTGTAGAACTTACTGACCAGGAGTGATATAGCAGCTTTTTGTTCGTTTGGTAAGGAACTCCAAATGATACTAACTATAGATCTTTATCTTTGGGACCATTTTACTTTCCAGAGATAAACTTCTAATCTCCTGTCTTGTTACTGCATTCTGGGGCAGAGAAAGGGGAAGAGGTTAGTTTGAAGGGCTTACCATTGATACAATGATTTAAATTTAACCTTTTGATTTTTTAGTTCTGAGCTTTACTCTTGGCCTTCCATAACAAAGAAAAGATTCACCCTAATTTCTGATTTTTGTAGATTTCCATGTATAAATAGCCTCCCTTAGCTGATTTCAAGCTCCTAGATGTGACATGAAAGTTGTGAATAGAGTTGAGAAGAGATGTGTACAGTCTGCTCTTGTAAGCCTTCATGCACCGTCTCTAGCACACTATTTGGTCTCAGATTTCCAAAAGTCTCCATTTCAGTTTCCCTAGAGAATAAACTTCTGAGTACATTGTATGCGTATAGGCGACTGCAGTAGAGAGCTGGACATTGTGAAGGAGAAAAATACATGGAAAATGAATTTAGAGTTAAAATTTTCTGTGTCCCAACTCTTAGTTCAACTCTGAAATCACAGGACCTCAGAGGCTGAAAACAAAAGAATGAAATTCCAGGGTGTGGCCATGAGTTTTCTCAAGACATATAAGTTTTTCACGTTGGTGCTTGTTCTCTGGAGTCACCTTGGATGACTGAACTAAATCCGGATTTAACCTTCTGGGCACAATCCCCAAAGAAACAGCAGCTTTCATCCTCAGCACCTTATTTAGAAGTCTCACACATGTGCCCATTAGGAGTTAAGAGACTTCCAAATTAAGGGTGTACATCTCTCTGACCTGTGGTTAAAACCTGTCTTTCTGGAGTGTGGTAAACACCATCAGTGTAAGTGACAGATTTGCTGGGAGCTCATTATATCTCCCTCCTCTCCTAGCAGTTCAGTTAGTCCCTCAGTCAAACCAGACCAGGGCAAAATCCTGGGCAAACTAGCAGTGTCCCAGGTCCTTGCCTGATGACATAATTCCAAGGCAGGGGCCAGTTCCAAAACTTCTGTTCCAAATTTGAGAGACATGGCTACAGTACTGTTTGTGCTTTCTCTCCCACAAAGGGAAGGACAGCAGAGACTGGTTTACCAAGGCAACAAAACTAGCTTCTCTGCTTTCCCTGACTTTAACTTAATCTTTCTAAAAAGATCAAGAGAGAAAGTAGAAGGGGAGGAGGCTTGCTGAGAAGCCTCGCAGTGCTGCGAGGGGAAGGGAGTCCTGCCAAGAAACTAGTTGGTGTTTCTCTCTCTCCTCCTCTCCACTGGAGGGTCTCTGTCTGAAGCTTCTAATCTTTGCAGAGTCTGCCAGGCAGCTGGGCAGCTGCATTCCAAGGGATAAGTGCCTCTTTGAAGTCAGAGGCTGTGGATGTCTTGCCCTGTGTGGGGCTGCAGCACAGAGTTAAAATTCTGAAGAATGATCAGAACAATTGAGACCCAGGCTGCATCCCTTCCAATAGCAATAGATGTTTCCTAAGGCAAGATGATATACGGCCACATTTTATGAGCCCTCCAAACAAGCCAGTTGCAAGGTTGTTGCCAGGTCTAGTAAAATCCAGACGGTGTCTTCTGCATTCCTAAGGTACTTTGTACATATATGAAGCATAAATTTTTTAAATCTTACCATATTGGTTTTGTCCCTTCCCTTTTTTTGAAAAGTAAAATTTTGAGTTTTTAAAAAAATTATGGAATACATATGCATTAAAGAAAATTAGAGAATGCAAATAAGTGGAGAGAGAGAGAGAGAGAGAGAGAGAGAGAGAGAGAGAGAGAGAGAGAGAGAGAGAGAGAGAGAGAGAGGAGAGAGGGGCAAGCCACCCTGAGAAAACCATTATTAAGATTTTAGGTATTTTTCCAATCACCTTTTTTCTGCTTCATCTTTAAAAAGGGCTTTTTTAATTGTGGCAAAATACACATAAAATAAAATTTGCTATTTTAACTATGATTAAGTGTTAACATTCAAGGACATTAAGAACATTCACAATGTTGTGTTACCATCAATCCCGTCTATTTCCAAAACTTTTTCATCATCCCAAACAGAAATTCCATAATCGCTAAGCAATAACACTTTATCCCCTACTCTCTCCAGCCCCTGGTAACCTCTATTCTACTCTCTGTCTCAAAGAACTTGCCTATTTTAAATAGCTCATATGAATGGAATTACACAATATTTGTCCTTTGGCGTCTGGTTTATTTCAATTAGCGTAATATTTTTAAAGTCTATGCATGCTGTAGCATTTATCAGAACTTCATTCCTTTTTATGGGTGGATAATGTTCCACTGTATGTGTTCACCACATTTTGTTTATCCATTCATCTGATAGATACTTGAGTTGTTTCCACCTTTGGCTATATAAATAATGCTGCTACGAACTTTGGTCTCTAAGTATCTGTGTGAGTTCCTGGTTCCAAGGCTTTTGGGTCTACACCTGAGAGTGAAATTTTATTCAGCTCGTCAAGTTGTTCTTCAGATGAGTACGGCTCTGCTACAGGGCACTCATAACAGTGGGATTTTCACTACCTTCTAAGGCCAGCTTTCTCCATCATAGGCTCTACCTGGCCAGGTCATCTTAGTAGATGATGAAATCTCAGGTGGGCAGCACAGGACACCTTAGTGGGAAGAATATAAGTTCTGTGCCAGATGACCCAGGTAAAAATCATGGCTTAACCACTAACCAATCAGTTGTTAGCTCATGGGCAAATATTTCATCTCTTTGAGCCTTGTTCATCTGTAAAATGGGGATTGTAATATTTGTGGTATTGGGACCTATAACAAGAAGTATATATATTTGGTTTTCTTTCCCAGTTCTGGCACAGAGCTTCTAAAACCTTTGGAATTTCCTAAGTGGTAACAGCAATAAAAGTGAAAAGAGGGTCTGTCTTTTGTTATTCATAACAAGCCCCTTTCAACCACAGCAGAGTTATGCTAATGAGGTGATTTTTGGAAAGCCCAGTAAGGATGGGGGCTGGTTGCCAGGGGAACCAAACAAGTGATTAGAGGGTTGGAACTTTCAGTCCCACTCCCCAACCTCTGGGGAGAGGGGAGGGGGTGGAGACGGAGTTCAATCACCAATGGCCAACTATTTACTCCATCATGCCTGTGTAATGAAGCCTCCATAAAAACACGGGAGGGCAGGGGTAGCAGAGTTTCTGGGCTGGTGCACATGAGGTGCCGGGAGAGTGTTGTGCTCAAAGAGACCACAGAAGCTCCAGGTCCCTTCCCCCACACCTTGCCCTACGCATCTCTTTCATCTGGCTGTTCCTGAGTCATATCCTTTGACAATAAACTGGTAACCTAGTAAGGAAACGGTTTTCCTGAGTTCTGTGTGCTGCTCTAACAAATTAATTGAAACCAAGGTGGGGATCTTGAGAACTCTGTTTATAGATGATGCACAGATGAGAACTGGGATTTGGGATTGGTGTCTGAAGTGGAACGGGCCAGTCTTGTGGGACCGAGCCCTTAACCTATGGGCTCTGACGCTGACTCTGTGAAGATAGTATCAGAATTGAATGAAATTGTAGGATACCCAACTTCAAAATTGCTTGATGTGTAGAAAACCCACACATCTGGTGTCATAAGTGAAGTTGAGAGTTGTGTGAGAGTAAAGAAGAAACTCACAAGGGTGTGTTTTTCTTTTAGAATAGCATTTTCCTGGTAGGGTTGCTGTGAGGATTAAATGAGGTACTGTGCCTAAAACAGATGCTTGGCGTACAGTGAGCGCCAAGTAAATGCTGCTTTCCTGCCCTTCCCCTGCATAAGGTCATCCCTGTGAATTAAATATATTTGCCTTGACATGAAGTTTGAGAAAAAAAATAAACCTTTTAGAAGAACTTAGGAGATTCTTTGCTTCCACAGTGACTCTGAGAAGTCCATGATCTGTAATTTTACTAATAATTACAAAAATCCCAATGCCAAATGACAGCTGGCTGCCAGTGCTGTCTTGCTGGGACACTTGCCAGTCTCAAGGTATGTACAAAAGGGAAGACAGAAATGCAATCTAGGAGACCAGCTTTCTCAGAGACTACTTCAGGAGAGAACCACGTGGCAGCTTGCACAATACTAGCATGGACAAGACCCCTTGCAACTGGATGGTCTTGTTGGTTTGGCCTGAGTGTGAAAAAGTGAACTACTATCTACACCCCTGTGCAAATGGTTTGCTTGCTGAGCTTTGTTTGGTGGTCCTCCTTCTCTTGAGTGTTAACCTCTTGGGTTTGTTATTATATAGTTTCACAGGTCATTCATGCCACAGATGAGCCCTAGCAGACCACTGATGGAAGCTGGTAAAATCATGTCTGGTTAGGCTCTCCAAGAAACATAGGCAGGAATGGCTGATTCCAGGTACCATCTAAGGCAGTGGCAATAAGGGGCATGGCACCTAAGGTGAATGTAAAGGTGGACTCAAAAATCCTCATTCACTAAATAAATAAGTTCCTTCTTTTTCTTTTTATTTATTTATTTTTAAAGGTATAAAACTATGGGCTCGTCTCCAGAGTGGAGAGTCCGTCAGCCCTAGTTTTAAAAAGTGGGATAAGTTTGCTATAGGGTAACTATGATCAGCGTTTAGGTGAAACTCTCCTGGGGGTAATGACGATTACTCCAGGAGTTAATAGCAGTTTTGATAGCATCTGTCTTCTCTTCCACAAGATGGTCCTGCCTTTGCCCCTGCTCTCTTCTGTCCCTTACGTCTGGAGAGAAGCATGGTAGGCTCACAGGTTCAAGTCTGGAGCAGGAGGAAGGGAATGTAACAGGAAAGGAGCTGAGAAGTTGGTGAGAAGGTGAGGAGTTTCTTCTGGGGTAGATGGGTGGGAGAAGCTGAGAGTCAAGAATGGCCTTGGAGCAGCTGTGGGGTTGGAGCCCTGGTGTACAGATAAACTAGATCTCTGGAAACCCAAATAGAGACCTGATTTGTAGTGGTTGCTGAGTCCCATGGTGTAAATAAATACTCCCACCACGAGTGACTGCAAGCTACCGATGTGAAGTCAACCGGCTAACCCACAACTAGGTGGGAGGGAACTAAAGAGGAGAAAAAAGAAGACTCAGTATTTTAATCGCCTTTAACGTTCTTTAAGAAATAGAATTGGAGTATCCTGTTACTTTGGGCTCTTGAACACTACATTTGCAATATAACGGTATTCTGAATGGTCCAAATAAGTCTCCTGGTTAATAAGGGTAACTCTCAGAAGGAAAGAGGGAAAGAGACCTAAATTTGTTGAGTATTTCCTTGTCGGGCATTTCATGTACTTTTTGCCATTCACACCTCACAACAACACTACGAGGCAAGTGTGATTGGCCTCATTCTACAGATGAAGAAATGCAGGCTCAGGATTCAAAGTAACTATTTCCTCAAGTCATACTGCTAGGAAGTGGGTGATTTAGGACTTGAACTGGTCTCTCTTGGCTCCAGGGCCCATGCTTTGTTCACCACACCAACCTGCAAAAATCCCTGTTTTATTGTGACCCGGTGCAAAGACCCCAAACCAAGGGGGTCATTAAATCATTTTGTTTCCCTTCCATTGTTTCCACTCAAGGGAGAACTTTCTCCATCAAAACCTCTGTTCCCATGTTCTTGCCTTTGTCTCTTCCTCTCCTACAGTCCTCCTTTTATTCCAAAGTCTAATACACGGTGTTGATTCAAGTACATGGCTAACTTTCATCCTGGTTTTAGGAGTACAAACCTTGCATCAGGCAGAAGCTACAAGGTTTTTGGCTCAAGCTACTGAGGGAGCTTTGCCAAAGTCTCAAATCCTGAACAAGCCCCTGAAGTGCCATGGCCCACAAACTTTTGTCTGAAGGCTCTTCTAGCCTTTTATGAAGGCTCTAAACCTCCAAATGGCGGTTTTTATTGACTTAGCTCAAGGTTGCTTCCTTGGTCCAAATTGAGCTATTATTTGTAGCTGTCTTTTGGATATCTGGGTAAGTAGGTGCCTATCTGTCTTCCACTGCCAATCTCCACGCCTTTAAGCATCATTTTTCAGGTGGGTGAGTCCATGAATTTTAGGTGAAACACACACCCCTGCATCCAGCTATTATTCTGTCTTCTACCAACTTCTTGTTCTGTGCGTGGTTTCTCTCTAATTATCCTGCAGGACTGTCCATCCTAGATGCAGATCGCCTCCATGCTGGAAGGATCTGGACCCTTTTCTACAGGGTCCCCAGTTCAAGGTTCATATTACACATCTGCAAGTTAAAGGAAATCACTGGCTTATCTAGGAAAAGCCCCATGAGCTTCGATGTGGTAAAAAGTTAGAAACTACTTGGATTAGTACTCAGAAAGACAGAGAGATTAGGTCCATTAGACTGTGGCTTTGGAAACAGAGGCTCCTTAATTTTCTTTCCATTTAACAGCTGATTAATCTTCATATCTCTCATTCTTAATCCATAATATGGAGCTATTAATGGAATGTATCTACAGGACTGCCTTAAGGGTCGAATGTGATAATAATGCATGTTTAATGCTTGTTTCTTTAGTACGTAGCATTACACATGATATTTCACAAGGTGCCTTTGACATCTCAGATGCTCAATAACCATTCGCGCTTTGATTGCTTAGTTACACATTAACTCGGAAACATCAGATTTATGCCTCATGGAGCATCCTGACTCTCCTATAACCAAGAGATTCAGATTCAGGTGGGGGAAGGCAGTGAGGGTAGGAGAGGACGACTTATGGGCTTAGCATCCCAAACTTGTCCTGTCCTTGAGGGGAGAAAGCGTGGGGTGTGGGTAGAATAGATTCTTTTTAAATCAAAGCAGAGCTTAGATGTGTCCCCAGTAGGGTTTTTCTGGGATACATTATATTCTCTCTGCAGGACTCTTTCGCTCAAAATCTTCCAAATTTTACACCTTTGAAAAAGCCAGAAGCTACCAGCACCCTACAGTGTGCACCTGAATATTTACATTTTCCACTAAAGATAATGTAGAAGGCAGTCGCCATGTAAAGTGGAAAACCATTCTTTCTGTGTTGCTCTTTTGTTACTCAAACAACACTATAATGATATTAAATAAACACTTCAGCAAAAGAGGTATATACTGCTCAAGTTTCCATTCCTATAAGTAAAGATTCTTCCCCTACTTTTTTCATATTTCCCTCCAGATCTTGTCCATATATAATAATAAAAATATTTATTATATTTATATGAGTACTCATGCTATAAAAACAATTTTGCATTTTTCTTTTAAAAAAATTATTACATCATGAACATTTTCAAGTCTACTGTAGTTTCAAATGTATTATTTATAATGCCTGAAAATTATTTAATTGAGAGACTTTACTATAGGGTTCATTGAATGTTTTTCTAATAGATGACATTCAGGTTGTTTCTAATCTGAAGATGATATCACAAGGAACATCTTTGAATATTTATGTATTTAGATATAATTTTTTGTATATGTATGTATACACACATATTTACACATATATTTCTTCCATTTGCATTATTCTCTCACAAAGAGTTATATTTAGGATTATTACATCAAAGCGTGGGAACACTTGTATAGAAGCCAATATTTCAGAGCATTCACTCATGAGGATTAATGAAATGACAAAGGTCTTTAAGATCTTGGAATAAAGAGAATTCCAGCTACACTAGAAGCCTAATATATCACTCTGTGAAAGAAAGCTATGTCCAGCTCCCAGGAAAATCAACAGAAATAAGTAGCATTTCCTTTTCAGATCAAGTATCTTTTCTTTGCCTAGAGAAGCTATCGTTTATACAATTCTGTTCGTTTGAAATTGGCAGAGCCCTTTAACATGGAGTGGGACTCTTTCATGTGTTGACAGATGTGTTGACCCTGCAGGCTTAGACTTACTCCTCTCGTGGCCCCGGGAGCGTCTGGTCAGCTGTGTCCTGCCAGTGCGTTCTGGTGTCGCAGTGTCTGCTCAGGAAGCACAACGTCAGCTTGCTAGGCCCAAGCCTGCAGCGAAGCGGGGTCTGGGAAGGCTGACAGAAACCGAGCTGCTTTGGGGTCTTTGTCCAAATCTCTGGAACTGTTTACTTTTTCACTTCTGTGATAAAATGGGACACTGCTGCAATGAAGGCAAGGGTCAGAGGCTCGGCTGGGGGCCTCGTGGCTGGGACACAGATGTCCTTAGTAAAATATACACGCACTCCCTTTCTGCTTCAGCCGCCACTTTGAAAAGAAGCAAATATAGCTGTTACTTTATTAGAAAATGAAAGGATTAGCAAACTCGCTGGGGGACACAATGGTTTCACTCCAAGCTGACTTTACTCTAGGTTCCAGAGATGCCAGCCGATGACATGAAAGATAGTTGGAGATAGCTGAGCTACATTGGAATGTAGAATTCCAAAGACTAAGAATGCTCAGTGCCCAGGAATAACTTTTCTGTCCCTCAGGAGCCCTGAGTCCTGCATTTCTGTTTGAAATTCTCAAATTCTCTCCTATTATGGTATTTATTAGAGTGCCCTTGGGATTGACACAGTTGTTGCTCCTTTGGAGAATGCATGACTCTTGCTGATTCCTATCCTTCTGTCACCTTTCTATATGCTGTGGAAACTTCCTCTCTTGAACCTGCAGGTTTTTAGGTGACAATGTGGGGCATATCGGCCAGTGATAGGATGATACCGCACCAACTAGCGCTCCTTCGTCACCGTGCTTGACTGTGCTTGTCTTCTGAACACAGTAACAGATGACTCAATGGGGACGTCTGAAAAGTGTCAAGCATTTGCTTACTTAAAAGAGCATTTTAAAATGTGATATACTTTACGTGCCTAACATATGCGTGCAAACAGCAGAAAATATGTTATAATACAATTTAATATAATTGGATTGCTAGGCTAATTCCATGCTTAGGTAGCTTAAAGGATGCCATGATAAGAAGAATTTTTTTTTTTTTTTTTAAATAAAGCCTCAAGCTACAACTCAGGAAAGGAAAGGCTTTGCTCATGTTCCCTCCCTGGTTCTGTTACTTTCTTGATGTGGACAGTTCCTCTCTATACCCAGCAAGCCACCCACAGGCACCATGCACCCACGATCACACAGAATGTGACAGGTGCGAGTACAGAGCTCAGTAAGACGCAGTCCATAGCATCTTCTCTGCCTCCAGTGGTCCCCCGTCACGACATCCTGCAAAGTGTATTATTTCCCAAGAATTACAGGGTCAGTTCACTTGAAAGAGTTCAGGTACTACAGGAGAGAAGGGACATGATTGCTGTTACTTTTATTGTACATCTTTCCAGCCACCGCAAAACTCTGACAAATGCAATTCTCTATTCCCATCCCCAGTTGAAACTGGGCCTTATGCATGCCATAGTTTCTAGATGGATTAAATCTTCAAAAGAACGTGCTATGTCACAGAAGTAAGCATGGCCTATCATTGTTGTTCTAAGTGTCATTTTTATCCTCCTCTCTATTACCCAATTCCTATTTTGGACTAAAACTAAAGCTTTGGTAAATATGGAGTGCAGTGGTATTCATTTTAATGGTTGTAAAATAGGGCAGGGTCACCAATTTTGCCTATAATGGCTTTCACGTGAAGTATATGTTTCAAAATTAAATCAGTCTCCAACATTCTGTAAGGCAGGTAGTGAGCAGCAAGGATGAGGACTCTGGGACAGTGATGGATACCGATCCACCGCAGGCTGATTTTGTGACCCTACAATGTGTGACCTTAGAATGGATGGGTCTTGGACCCAGTCAGTATACCATCTATAAAATGGGATAAGCATATATTCCATATACTCAGATACAGTGTTGTTACAAAGATAAATTTGATTTTATTAATGCCTTTGCTACTTGGCAAAAAACTGCTTTGACACCATAGACTTAATGTTTTAGTCCCCCTTCTTAAGTTTTTATTTTGAAGATGATAAGGCAAATACCAAACACAAACAACCTCTGATATATCACGTTACACTAAGCACTGCCATTTGTTTGCTTTTCTCGGGCCAAATAAAACTAGAAAGCAGAGTGTAACAGTTCATTCATGCTGCAAATTTTTGGACTGTAGCCTAGATTAAAAACAACAACAATAACAACAAACGAAAAGGGTACAGTTTCCCCAGCTACAGAAATTTGTTTTATGGGCTCCAATAAATTCTTGGCAAACAAAGAGTACAAAGCAATCTGCAGTCTTTGTTTGGCAGAGGCCAAAGGTTACCCGTTTATGGGGATGGAGGACAGTGTTCCTTGAAAGAGATGAGTACCCAGGTTTGAAAGAAAGGGAAGAAAGCTTGGGAAGCCCACTGATGCTGGCGGCTCAGCGGGGTTTCTGTTCCAGGCTCTGCTAATCCTTCAGTTTTCATAAGCAAGGGGGGTGGGGGGACCAATGGCAGTGCTTCAAATTGCACCCGAGAGGGGACGGCTGTCAGGCTTGCCTGTTGGCAATCAAAGCATGGGGTCCATGCAAAGCTGTGGTTTGCAACACTGAGGATTTCTCTTTATCTCTAGGCATCACAAGAGAGGTTTATAAACCAAGCTATTGAAATGCTCCAGTCAGTTGCTCTTCGTGGGCATTTTTTTTTTTCCCATTAAAAGAGAGAAGAAAAAGAAATACCTTCACATTAAAAACAAACAAACAAATAAAAATGGAGAAAAACAAACAAACATGTAAAAAGCCCAAATGGCTTTTTCATCCAAAGATAAATGCTGATGGAAACTTTACTTTCTGTATTTTCTTTCTTCTTTTTTAATTGAAGGGCTTTCCATGGTTGACCTGGTATAAATTTACAGCTCAGCCTACCAGCACTGAAGTAAATCTACATACATATTTTATTGGAAGTCACCTTTAAAATTGCTGAAATGGCGCTGTTTACCCTGCTGAGGAATGCGGCAAACCGAGAGAAGGGAGGAGTACCAAGGAGAGATGATGTGATTTATTCGGCGAGTCGGAGGGATGGGTGGCCTGAGTAGGGTAGCTTCTGGGATGCTGTCCATAGGCCACCAGCATCAGCCCCCTGTCCCCGCAACCCAAACAGGACTCATGAAACAAGGGTCGAAGGTCAGAGGGGTTATGGCCAGCACTCAGAAGCCTGTAGTCCTACCAGGGTCACACTTCCCCAACTCTGTACAAAGGACAAAGTTTCTGCTCCAGTGCTCAATAAATGTGCAGGACTGTGGACTGCCGTTTCATCATGTAAAAAGATGAGAAGTCGGCACAAAAACAAATTTAAGGAAATGAAAGTAGAATAAGAAGAATATAGCATATTTAATAGTCTCATCATAGTTGAATACTTTGTACAAATTCGCTCTTAGGTTTTTGAGGTTTTCAAGGAGCTTAATCACACGCAGACCAATTTCATAACTATATATATGTAGATATATACTTTTTTAATGCAGTTAAATGTATGAAACAGTCATTTCATATCTCTTCAGTTCATGCCCACAAATGCTTTTAATTGAATAGTTTTGTAAATAAGCCAAACATATCACCAGCTTCTTTACGGCCTCTGTGTATAATTAGAAGTTAGAATTTGAGTGATATTATGGAACTGAAGGGTAAAAATGAAAATTGAATAGATTTGTAAATAAGCCAAACATATTTCCAGCTTCTTTACAGCCTCTATGTAGAATTGGAAGTTAGAATTTGAGTGATATTATGGAACTGAAGGGTAAAAATTAAAAGACCTGAGAAATAGTATGTTCCATCTCCATATACAGCATCGCTGGTGCTTGGAGGTCAGATAGACCTGTTGGTCAAGTTATTAATCTCTCCGAGTCCCAGTTTTCCTCATTTTTAAAGTGGGGATTATAATATACCTACACAGGATCATTTTGAAGATAAAATAAGGTTCATAACTCAGAAAAAGAGCTCTGTGAAATGTTATTCTTTTAACACTGAACTCACAACTTACTCATGACATCCTGTTCTGCTTTTCACGTTTTCACCTTGTAACCGCTTCCTTCTCTGTTCATGTCCCGGATGATAACAAAGTCCAGGGGGGAAACGGCGGGCTCTCCTGGAGTGGGTAGTTGTTAATGCTGTTCACCACATATTTCGGGCTCTGTTTTCTGCGTATATGGAAGGATTTCACCTTCTGGATGCTAGTGGTTGGGTAGGATCACATAACATTTCATTGTTGGTGTAAGACCCCCAAATCCCGGTGCTCTATCTCAGCACATACACTAACTTTCCGAGGACATGTAGCACGAGTGAGAAAAAGTCATTGGGCTTCTTTTGTTTTTATTTGTTCTCTTTCTCTTTCTCTTTCTCTCTCTCTCTCTTTCTCTCTTTTCCTTCCTTCCTTCCTTCCTTCCTTCCTTCCTTCCTTCCTTCCTTCCTTCCTTCCTTCCTTCCTTCCCTCCCTCCTTCCCTCCCTCCCTCCTTCCCTCCTTCCTTTCTTTTCCTCTCTCCCCCCGCCCCCTTTCTTTCTTTAATGTGACTGTTCTAAGTCATTGAGGTTTGGGGGTTATTTGTTACCATAGCATGGCCTAGCCTATCCTGACTGATACACTATCCAAAAGAAGATACTGTTATTTTTACTGGCATCTTATATTAACAATGAATTATTCCTAAAACAATAGCCCCACTGTATGGCACTATGTCTAGTCCTAGAGCTCCTGAAAGGAATCATCCCTGAACTCAGCCCTCATATGTCTGATCATCCCCTTGGTAATCTTGGGTGTGGTTATGACACTGTCAGAAAATGAACAGTCTTCCTGCTCTGCGCCATTTGAATACAAGAGAAAGGGCCAGAAATGCTAGGTTGTCCCAAGGCTTGGGAGCCCCAGACTCTGTTCATAATATTCTAGGTCAGCTCTCAGGAGAGGAGAAAGTGCAGCTGGCTTTATGAGACAACTTGTCCTCGGCTTTTCCTCGTTCTCACCACTTGAGAGAAAAAGAACTCCAGATTTGATGGAGGAGGAGATGGGATACAGACTTCAGATAAAGCCTCTCTGGAGTTGTGGGGCAGCTATAGGTGCAGAGGAAGCTCTATCCTAGTAGAAGGAGGCACTGCTGACCACGAAGAGGCCTTTCTTGACGGACGATTATGTTTGGATTCTCTAGCACATGTACATTGAAAGCATTAATTTTGACATGGTTTTCTGTTCTTTCAAATATATTTTTATTTTTAAATTTTCTTTCTTGGTAGATGCTACCATCACTCACATAGTCACCTAAATCAAAAATCTGGCAGCCATCATAGACTTATCTTTTCCTCCCCTCCCACACTCCAATTAATTCTATCCTGTTTACCGCCTTCCTCTTCATCCTCACACCATTGTCCAGGCCACTGCATGTGCTGAGCAGTTTGTTCACTGCTCAGCACATGAACATGAGGATGGTTCTCACCACCCTCAGCACAAAGGGCCTGGCTGAGGGTGGTGAGAACCATCTGCATCCTAGCCAGTCGGGCTTCACAGCCCAGAGGGGGCGCCTTCTTCTAAATCCTACAAAGGTGCCAGGTAGAAAACTGTAGCTCTCTTAATTGCCTCCCTGTCTTGTCAAACACTCTCTGAACTCCGTGTAGAACCTGGAACAGGCACTGTGGTTTTAATCCTGGAGACCTTTGTCCTCTGTACCTGCTGCCTAGAATGTACCCCCACCCACGCAATTCCTGGGCTTTCCTTGGAAATGCTTTCTTTTGAGACTCAGCCAAAGTATTATACCTTTGATGAAACGTTTCCTGGTCATCAACAAGAGAAATGAACGACTTCTCTTTCACAGCCTCATTGAACTATTATGGCACCTGTACATTTTTAGTTTCTACATTTGTCTGTCCTGAACTGCGTGAGGGCAGAGTCTGTCATGCCTTATTTCACTTTGTGTCCCTTGCACCTAACACGACAGATATTAAGTAGCAGGCCCTTCTAAATATGTTAAATAAATGAATACATGAACAAAATGCTGTTCCATTTTATTATCAGAGGTTGAATGAATAGTTTTTCAGTGAAACTTGACAGAAATTGAACTTATTTTAAGCTTCCACCTCACCTTTTAATTTAAACACAGTGATTTAAACTACAGAATCGCCTTTCTGAACTTGGTCACTTTCAAAGAACTTGCCAGAATTGTAAAGTGTCAATCTGAGAGGAGTTGGAGATGAAGGAGATATAATTGAGCATGCATCTCTTCTCTCACTTGATCCCCCCGAAATGCAAACAGATAAAACAATACTGTGGTTAGGTATCTAAGGCAGCCCCATAGATGGAGTGAAGAAAAGATAAAGGTATCCGCCTAGAATTCTTAAGGGACACCGAACTTCAAACAGCAATTAAATTGTTATCAAACAGGAAAAGGAAACTTTAAGATGAGAAAATAAAAGTTCATATAGGAAAGGACATGTTATAATTTGACCCGAGAAACCATGATCAGAACTGATTTACAGTTGCAAGGGAGTTGTCTTCCATAATAAACAGAAAATTTATGCCTAAAGTTCTCAACAAGTTGCTATAAAAAGGAATTTAAGTTTCTGCATGCAATTATCCTCCCCACCGCCTGCCCAAACCATACTGTGCTGGGAGGCTGCACTTCGTAAGCTTTGGAGCTGCACTACTTGTATTCAAATCCTATGACATTTCCTAGCTGTGTGACCTTAGGTAAGTTATATGACTTCTCTGAGCTCCAGTTTCCTTATCTGTGAAATGGGTATAATAATGGTACCTACCCCATGGGGTTTTAGTAAAGATTAAATACAAATAAGCTTAGAATAGTGAGTGCCTCAGTGTTGTCGTTGTTTTTATTGTTATGGTTATTTGAGGGCCAAAATTACTAAAATATGCAAAAGAACACAGCTCCAGTGGTCTCTGAACTGTTTGTTTTTTTTAAATAAATGATTCTGTATAACATCCAAATTTTTGTTTGACTGTTTAGTTTTATATAATCAAGTACATTCTAAATATCAAAAAAAAAAAAAAGTAAAAATGGTCACATTTACTTTTTAACTTCTTTTTGATGACTGACTCCATTCAGCCTGGGAATGGCAGGACTGGCCAGTGGTTATCTGAAATAGGACCGAAATCCTTCAGTAGTGGCTCCTGGCTACTCTAGCCAGGCAGTTTGTTCCATGGCAGTAACTTCAAACGCATGCCCTTCATACTCTGCTAAGAATTGTTAAGTTCAACCTGTGGGTCATGTCAATCACCTTAACAGAGAATGAGAATTAATGAAACGGCTTTCAAATAGGAATACCTTTAAAAATGTCTA
The DNA here is from genome assembly GCF_000151845.1 of Pteropus vampyrus. Classification (NCBI taxonomy): domain Eukaryota; kingdom Metazoa; phylum Chordata; class Mammalia; order Chiroptera; family Pteropodidae; genus Pteropus; species Pteropus vampyrus. The sequence continues at coordinate 4,851,915 of NW_011888793.1, read as the reverse complement.
TTGTTTTAAGCAAAATTGGAAATGCATGCCAAAACTAGAGGAAAAAAATGTTTTACACAAAATGAATAAACCTATTGATTATATAATTTTACAATGGTAGTCTGATTAGTAATTTTGTATATAAATTGCCTGAATGTGCTTTATTATCTTATGATTGCTCTGGATGAAGTGTCTAGTTCGATATTAAGTGTTACTTAAATACTCTCTATGGCCGGCAGTTTAAAATATGGAAAAATCCGATTTTGAGGACTTCACCTCAAACTGCTATTCTTATACATCCAATAGTGTCTGTTATATTATATCTTGCAAAATTTCAGAAATGAAAACTGGAGATTTTTTTCTCAGTATATAAAGTAAATCTTTTTTTGTTGTTGTTATTTATCAAAGTGACAAAGAAATTTTGCCTCGGTTAATTTCTGATTTACTCTCATGACCTTTTTATTTATATAACTTAAAATTTAGTTTTTAAAAAATTTAAAAATTTAATACTTATCTGGCTAGTCACAGAATTATAGAACTTTAGAAACAAGGGGAAAATATTCTATTACAACGTCTTCATCTGAAAGAGAAGATACCATGTTTAGATAAGAGATTTTCTTGGCTAAGGAAATAATTTATAGGTTTTCAGATATCTGATGCCACCGATAGAGAGGTTTTAGTGGCTACTGTTTTGACTTAATTAATTGACCCCAAGAACGCTTTTAATATAAGCATTTCAAGTCAATTACACCAACATTGAATAATTTGGGTTAAGAAAGCATTTTTTTTTTCTGTAGTGAAAACCATTAGGGCAATTTAATCCCCTGCTTAATTCTGTATAGAGTGCGTTTAATAGTCGTTCATAGTTTTCCATTTTCATTTTTATTTTACTGAAATTATTTTCACCAGGATTAATTCTTTCCATTTAAATTTTATATCAAGAATTCATTTTTGTCATTGGTAAGTTATTTTTTAAAGGATTATGGCTTTGGCCATAATGAGTTTTTTTCTGATGGCCATTATTTCTATGAAGTACAATTTTCATGGGTCAGTTTTTTTTATTACTAAGTTTTCTCAGGAATATTTTATTTTTTCACTAATTTTTAGTTCATAAATTTTATGGAGTACAATTTTAGTACCTGTAAAGTTTTGATTCTAACAGTAGTACTAAACATTCCTACCAGGAATAGCTCATAATAAAATTAATAAATGACTTACAATTTGTGTTCGTTTTGTAGCTAATCCATGAGAAAACTACTAAGGACTTCTGTGGAGAAAGAGAGACAGACAGACAGACAGACAGACAGGCAGACACAGAGAGACACAGAGAGAGTCAGAGAATGAATGAGGGAGAAAGAGAATGATTCAGAAATCAAAGGAAATGTAAGAGAAAGGCAGAGAGGAGAGGAGAGAATGACAGAGTGGGACCCAACGACACAAGTGGAGGTAGAAGCAGAGGCTCTTGTGCTATACTGATGGGCACCCTTTTTGATGAACTGTTGGGGTCAAAATATACCTTAAAAAAAAAATAGAGTGGGCTCATCTATGCTAATTTGGTAAAATACTGGCAGAGGCTCATTTTTTCATATGGGTTACTTATAATCCTATATATATTTAATGAGCACCTAGTGTCTTAGGCACTAGAAAAAAAACCAGTGTCTGTGCTCTGGAGGGACCTAGCCATGTAGAATTGTGCAGTGAATGTACTGTACAACTTTCAACAGTCTCACCTCTAACATACATAAGAACTGGGACTGTCAGCCCAGTTCCCAGAGCTTGACTGTGCTGAAGGAGTTATTTTTCTAGAACTTTATGAAATGGTTTATCCACACATTGAAATGTGAAGAAGCATTTTGCTTTTGAATTACATTTCTGCCCTGCTTATATAGACTTTCTACCAAGTAGCCCACACCCAGTCACTGATGTTTTTTTCCCTATAAACTAGCTCCTGGGAAGAGAAGCTCCAACTCTGAAAACACATTACAACCTTTGTTGGTATCTGAAAGGTGCTTTTAGTTCCCGCAAGAGTGTTTCTCTAATATTATAGATGTTTTCATTTTGGGGAGGATAATGGCATTTGTTTGCAAAATGACCTAGGTTGTTTGAAAAAGAGCAACTGTATGAGGGCAGAGACCATTATTGTTCCATAGTTAAGGAAGGAAAGATCAGACTAAGGAGATGAGTGACCTTCTTTGGGTTCTAAGGGAGCACACTAGCCAGGAGAGCTTGGGCAAGTCAACTGACCACTTGAGCATACTTCTTTGGAAATGGAGATAATAATTCTTATCTTGCCTACTTATTAGGGTTAAGAGAAAAAAGTCATAAGAAATATGAAATTGTTTTGAAACCTGTGAGGTGCTATATACATCACATGTGGAGGTTAATATTCAAAAACACAAAACACCTACCACGAAGGGTTAGGCTGATTTCCAAACCTTTCCTCTGGGTGTTTCTCTGTGCTCTTTGTTGAACAATGACCAGCATTTTATGTGTCAATGTTACTGCCTTATTTAGAAAACCAATTTTTAATTAAACCACTTTCAATGCAAGCAAAGAACAGCAGTAGAGATTTTGAACGCCATTCCAGACCAGACCACTGGTCCAAGCAAAGGATGAAATGTGTTACTTATAATGGCTCAGAGTAAAAGACACCATCCTCCAGCTTTCAAAAAGTCTGCCGATAGATTTAGTTTCAAGCTCCACATGGTATGTGTTTGATATGGAAAAGACATGAATACCCTAATGAAAACAGAAGAAGGTGATACATCTTTGGAGACATCCAAGTGTCTCTGAACAACAAGAAACCAGCCTCCTAGAGAGAGAAAGAAAAACAAACTCAATGAGTTCTGAAAAGAACAAGAAAAGAAAAAACCCTGAATCTAATTTAGAAAAAAAAAAAAACAGGGCACAAAATTCATAAAATCTTGGATTCATGTCTTGATAGTGAACAAATGAATAATTCTTGTTTTTGACGCTCTAAGTCAGTTATCAATACCTATCAGCTCTATCTCTGAAATGTATGTCATATCATCCACTGCTGTTTACCACTGCACGTCACCATCCAGTCTGGACAGCTCCACTCCCATGCCCGCCCCTGTGCCATCTCTTACCTAGGGGGTAGGCTGGTACAGAGCGCCAGCTTCACAGACAGACAAACCTAAATGTGAATGCCAACTTTGTTGCTTACCAGCTGTGAGACTCTGGGTATGCTTAACCTGTCTAAGTTTGGGATTCCTCATCTGTAAAATAGAAATAACAATAACATTTCTGAAAGTTATCGTGAGGACTAAATGAGACCACGTTTAGGAAAATGCGCAGTACAGTATCTGGCATAAGCAGCCTCTCACGGCCTGGGTCCCTCCATCCCTCGTCTCTGTTTCCACTCTCTCTCTACTTCAATTCTCCCTTTACATACACATGCCTGCTCAGGGCGTTCCCCTCCCTGCCTTCTATGTTTTTTTCCCACCATTTATTGGATAGATTCTAATTTCCAGAATGTGGCTGGATTAGTTAGGGTTCAGGAGGAGCTGCTGTAACAAAAAGACTGAAAAGTACAGTGGCTTAAATTGGATAGATGTTTCTCTCTCACATAATGTTCAGAGGTGAGTCATCCAGGGCTAAGTAGGGTAACTCTGCCACCTCTAGGTTTTACATGGCTGCTTCTGTCGTTTCCATTTTTAGCCAGTGGGAAGGGGACTGGGCCAGGGGAACTCATACCCAGGCTTTTTAGTGGAACATTTTGGAGGTGACACTTATCACTTCCTATATCTCATTGGCTAGAACTAAGTCACAGGGCCACATCAAGCAGTCAAAAGGCCAAAAAACCCCCCAAAAACCAAAACCAAAACAAAAACAAAAAAAGAAAAGAAAAATGTAGTCTTTAGCTGGTTGGCCACAAGCTCAGCTAAAACATGGCAGCTCTCATCTACAGCCACGCCACCCTGAACAAGCCCAATCCTGTCTGATCCTGGAAGCTAAGCAGAGTTGGGCCTGGTTAGTACTGGGATGGGAGACCACGTAGGAAGACCATGTGCTTGTAGGTATAAAAAAATAAATAAATAAGGGATTGTAAGCTGACAAGGTCCTTGCAATCTGCGAGGTCAACCAAGGGTTGTCTTGCCTAAAAAAATAAAATAAATAAAAATAAAACATGGCAGCTCTCTTATTAAAGAAATGAATATTTATGAATAGTTAACAGCCTTTGCCACAATGACATAAAGGACCATCCTTTATCTTTATGTTCACTTTCTTTCCCTTCTATATACCTCATGGTGTATTAACACTGGGCTACTTATTATTATCCAAATCTGCTTGCATACTGCCAGTAACTTTGCATGTGTGGGCTCCTACTCTTTGTGAAAGGACCACTTTAAAGAGTTCTTCCTTTACAGAACTTTCTCTGATGCCTCTATTGGAAGATTTAATCACTACATTTACCTGCCCTTGGGCTTTATATATAACTTTATTATAGAACTTTATTTATAGCTCAATCTTCTCTCTAGGCTGGAAGCTCCTTAAAATCAGGGGTTTATTTTATCCTTCTTTTGAATCCCTAAAACCTAGTATTTACCTGGCTCATATTTAGTCGAGATATGACTGGTTGAAGTTTAAATAAAAGTGGAACAATCAAGCTAGGGTTTCCTCATTAACTGCTGCCAATGTTTAAGATGGCTGAACATGGGGTTCTTCCAACACTGCTGGTAAATGGACAGAGCAAGTACATGGATGAAGTAAAAGAGAAAGGAAATTGGAGTCATCATTCATGGATTTATTTAGAATACCAGTCATCTTTTGCTCACGGAGGCTCGGACAATCAATACTTAATCTGTTCATTTGTTGATGGAGAAGTTGAGGTCCAGAAAAACAAGCATTTTATCCATGCTCAGCCAGGTCTTCAAAGCAGAGCTAGACTTTTGCTGAAGTCACCCCTCCAGACTTCCTTTGTAGAACTATTCCTGTCATCTTCCACTGCTCTAAAAAGGATTTTATATGCTATTGCAAATAGTGACATATTTAACAGGTTGATAGTGAGGTTAGGTGGGTTTATTGTAAAGTATTTTGAAAATCTTGAGTAAGTTAGTAAGACTAAAACTCACTCATAATCTGACAGACTACTGCTTGAAAAGGAGGGTAAAAGGGAATGAACAGTGTTGTATATAGCAAAACGGTAACTCAGTCCAAATATTGTAGTAGTTTTGTGGCCTAGTAAAAAGTGAAATGTCTGTCACTTTTTCTTTTTACTTATGACTATTTCCATTTATATATTTTGAAGGCTAATTCAAATTTTAAGTCACGTGCTTGTAAAATGCAGAGTATCAATACCGAAGGCAGCATAAAAATTTTCAATCCACAAATTCTTATTTTACTTTAGTTCCATAAAGGTAGCAAGTGGAATCACTTGGGTCTCATTGATCAATAGCAGATCCATATTTGTGGTTTTCTGGAATTCAGTGTTTAACTCAGATGTCCTGTGTGATCACTCTGTTCTGCTGAGATTTAAATAGCTCTAGCTTGAGCCCGGATCTGACTTTCTGAGGGCCGTCCAAGGGCTTCCTCAAGAGTCCTGTGAATTCCTGAGGGCTCATGTTCTCTTGGTCCCCTATAGCTCTTAGTGACTGCTGCTCTGGATTCTCGATTGTGCTAGTCACCCCTCCCACAAATGCTGCCTTCCCTGCTTCATGCTAAGCCGCAGTGGAATTGAGTTACTTCTGGTTTTCCTTCAGACTATCCGTAAAAGCCATTTGCATATCAGATTTTACGGAAGTTTGGGTCTATGGAGGCAGCATTACATTATTGAATACGAAACCACTTAGAATTAGATATCACTCATTCCTATTCTTCAGAGCCCTCTGTCCCTCCTGCCACAGGTGGCTACAATTCTCCATAGGCTCCTGCTTCCTGCCTGTTGCTCATACCCTCTTCCACTGAGATTTCCTATATCTCTTCCCTCCTCTGTTTTCTAATCCTCGACATCTTCTGGAAAGTTGGTTTCTTTCACCTTCTTACTCAGAACAATCGTGCACCCATTCTCTGTGGCCCTGAGTCTTCCATTGGATACCCAGAGACTCATTAATGTGTGTAAGGAAAGAAAGAGCTTCAGCCTTTTATCAGCAAGGACACTAATAGAGGCTTTGAGAGCTGAGTGCCTCCTTTATCCCTTTCTCCTCAGTTTCTAATACGGTTTTGAGATTTAACCTTGCAGTCATAGGAATTACGCTACCTACCTCCTTAGAAATAGCTAAAATCAGATTCGGTTTTAAATAAAAAATGTCTCCCAGATGAGTACATACGATTTAAGAACAAATCGAGAAGAAAAAGTTTGTGAACAAATACTGGAACTGAATGAATGACTAATAGTCATAAATCCCACACATATTCAGGACAAGCAAGTTTTAGAAAGCAAAGTTTATGTATATCTAAAATTTAATTCATACAGCAGCAGTGAAATCTTCAACAGGAATATGGCACCAGAAAGAAAACAGTTGTATAAGAAAGCTAAGCATGTGAAAACACCCTCATGCCTGTTCTTTTGCTGTTTGGCCCATAAAGAGTTTTAAGTTTCTAACAACTGAAGAAGCTCGAAAGTAGAATGATCACCTATTGTGATTCTGGAATTGTTTGTTTTTGTGTTGGCTCCCCCTACCATCAGATCCATTCTCCATTGTTCTGTTTTAGGCATCAGAGGCTGACTCCTGGGCTCCCTGACTCGCCAGTGAAAAGCCCAGCAAAAGTCTGGAGAAGAAAGAAGTCAGGACTCACTTTTGCAACTCTTTCCCCATTCTGGGTAGGTAGCCTTTTCTGAAAGTGGCCATGTTCCCGCATGACCACTGTGTCAGCCGGTCCCTCCTCTACGGTTCCGGCTTTCTAGGATACTGGTAACACCCCTCACGGCCACAGGCCTGGGGGGTGGTAACAGCTTCCTGCTAGTACCTGTCACGAGTGTCTCATCTTCACTCATCTCCTTAACTCTGCCCCCACTTCTCCAAGCAGTACCTTCGGTAAAGTCTCTCAGATCATCTTATTTGGGATCTGTTTCCTGCTAAAGGGGTCAGTAGATATTCTGGAAAAATGTATGTGGTGGTAGAAGTATTTTCTAATGGAGTAAGATCATGGTTCCCAAATGCTGCCTGCGGACTGGTTGGAGATAACCATGACAACGTTTTCACTGGTCTGGTATGAAATCTAAAAAATAAGGGCAATATAGATTTCCATAAAGTTGAATTTGTTCAACTTGGAGTATTATATATTTTTTTCATTAAATATCTCCTTCCTACTTTTTGAAGTTAAAATGATCCTTCTTGTATATTTTTAAAATGTACTTACTTGGCCAAGTAGAAAGTTACCAGAGAGTGCCTTGACTTTATGTGAAAATACACTGGTCTGTAAAATCCAAAAGTTGAGGGTCCACTGGATTCCATGCCATCTACAGAGGTTATGAATCAAATCCCCAGAAAGACATTTTCAGAGATTGCTGATTCTGCAGCATTTCATGAAGAAAATTACCTGGGGAAGTTCACAAGAAAATGCACTGCCACACTGGCCACAGTTCTAAGACCCGCCTGGAATAGGAGGAGGCTGCACTGCGCGTAGCTCCGTGCTTTCCTCCTGGAAGGCTGGGACTGAGATTTGGGAGTCCCAGAGAAGGGAGCTGTAGGGTAGGGCTGGCATCTCAGTTTCCCCATGCAACTGGGGGAAGGGGCTGTGGGTAGAATCATCATCGCTATTGTTCCTGGAGAGTGAGTCTCCGATGCCTTCCGAAGTGGGCTGCTCTCTCGCCTGAAGATTAATTAACTTTGTTATATGATCAGAGTTGACAAGAATGATTGTTCTCAGTGAAAGGATTCTTATTAATTATTCAAATAAACCTTAACTTTAATTCATCAGTTTGATTAACTCCACTTCCTCAAACTTTAACATAACTGCTTTTTTTTTTTTTAATCCATATGATTGCATTATTGGGTCCTCTGTCATTTATTTCATGTCCTGATTTGTCAAGCTTTCATACTTACCCTCAAGTGTAGAGTCTGTTCTCTAGACCTGCCACCACCATTACTTATCTGGTTCCCTTGATCAAGTCCCTTAACCCCTCAGGCACTTACCCTCCTGACCTTAGAGGATGTTGGGGTTGGTCAGAATGATCTCTAAGTTTTTTTCCAATTCTAAAGTCTATGCTCTCAGCCTCAATTATTTTCTAGTTCTGAGTTCATTCAGGAGTTCAAAACCAGTTCAAATCCATAAATTAATACTGGGATTTTAATTCATTTTTGCCAGTATTTTAATGCCTCTGCATGTGTCACTATGAAATTTAATTTGGCAGATTAGTAACATATCTGATTAGAATCCTTGTCAAAAGGATGCTGCGTCTCAAAGGCCTGTGTTCATCGTTTTGCAGCCTACCGTCCTTCTAGTTCTTAACTCTTTTAAATCTTCTGATTGCAGAACCGGAGGTTTTAGCCCCATCTAAATTTGGACTCCACTAGCCTGGCCTCCCTGCTTGCCATTTTGGATCTGCCTTGTTTGACGCCTGTTTTGTTCACCCCGTGTCCCTTGATTGCTTTTCTCTGGTAGAAGAAAAAGAAAATTAATTAAATCAGTGGGCTATGTCAACAAATGTCACTGGAAATTTCTTGGGTCAAATAGTAGCTTGTTCTTATTTGACAATCTCATTATTTTAACAGTTTGATGTTATTGTTCATCATCTGTGGGAAATTAACTTCCATCAGTGGTGTTGATACCATGTTCAAATAACCTCATGGAACATTTTAGTAATAAAAACTCCGATGATCTGGGTCCAGATGCATGACATGCCATATACTCCAGATGATGAGAAACATCTGGATTGTCAATAACATGTGTACGCAAAATGTGACGATGAAGTCTGAAATTTTTACCTTTAAATTCTGTTTAGGCGCTGAAACAACTTCAAATGTGTATCCGGTTTATATGTCAGTTTTTACCCATTATGGAAAGAGCACAATGGACCTCAGTTGCTGGTTTATTTGAACAACCTCCCCGCCATCCCCTAGATTGTGAGTGAGCTTCCTGGCCAGGGCATTGTCATCTGCCTTTAACTATCTTGGTAACCCCAGCTCCTGGTACAGGGCCTGGCACAGAGGAGATACTCAGTGTTGCTGGTTAAATGAACAATCTCTCTGTTGGTACCTGCATCATGTTGTTATCCACTTACGACTCAGTTCTTCGAATGAGGGGAGAGCAGGGAGAGGGTGGTGTGAGCTCAGCTCATCTAAATGATTTTCTTTGTTCCCAAGACTATATCTACTCAGAATAAGATGCTACAATCAACACTAAGGAATGTGTCTGGAATTCTCAGGCTGCCTGATACATCACTAGGAGTGTGGGGCTAGGCAAAGGCACAAGGGAGCGAGAAGAAAGAAGACAGATGTTAGCTTATTATTACATTTTATTCAGATGTACTAAGAAAATTGCCAAGAAATGAGTCACTGTTACATTTACATTTTAGGTGAATTTTTCTCTTTCAACCCTGTGCTAGGTGATGAGGCTATAGGCACTGGGTGGGGCTGGAAATGATTCAACAATTAGAAAACATAAACTACGATAAAGATTTCTCCCAACTCAATCCATGGCTTTGTTTTGGAACTGATTTTTTTTTTTAATTTTAAATAAGGGCTGCATAATATATTTTGTATTTCACATATCTTATTTACAAATATAACATGTCATTTTTATCCACAATAAATCCATATGTTATGCATTGGGCCAGCAATATTTTCTCATTTTACGGAGTAAGAAACAAATGATGGTGGGAGGAAGCTGAGGTAGGTTAGAAAATGACTTATCAAGATTTCAGCTGAGGTTCTTGAATTCAAGCCTAGGCCTCATTTCCACTCTGCTAGAAGTCAAATGGGTTCCTGGATTCTGAGCTGTGTTGTGTGTAGTTTGTCTCAAGGACAACTGAGTGCCAACTATTTTCATGGCAGATACTGACCTTACTACTAAAATATTCATTAATGTTCCTTTTTAGGTTAGGACCAAAGCAGTTCATCTTTTCACTTCTAACTTCTGGTATTCTTACTGCAAATAGTAGTGATTTGAGGGAATGATGTTTAGGCTTAAAAATCTAAAATTTCATTTTAAGGGACCGATGTGCCATGTGTCTAATGGTGGAACTCTGACCACTGTCTAGTGCCTTGGAGCTGGGTTTTCATTCCTCTCAAAGGGACAGGGACCTCTGCAGGGCCAGACATTGGTAGGCTGCCTTCCTGTGGCCCTGGTCTCCCTTTTTGTCCTTCCACATTCTGTAGCTCCCACTCCTTCCATCCTGTCATTTCTCAGGACCTGCTTATTTTTTCCTTCCCTGACACTATCAGGCATTTAAAACTTTAGTGTAAATTTATGTCTACTCTTCATCCTACTCAGAACTTGGTTCGTTTTACTCAGGGGGTAGAGAGACCTCTGGCGACCTGCAGCTGTGAGTTTGAATCCCGGCTGGTTGACTACGGACTTTGCCCTCTCTGACCGTCCGATTCCTCCTCTGAGAAATGGTGATGACTACATATGTCCGTGCTGGGTGTCATCCATGTCCTCCTTCAGGTCCACTTACTTTTATCTTGCCTGCTCATACAGATACAACAATAGGCCTCCCTGTCCTCTGATTTCTGGTTGGGTTTGGCCAGTGGAGAGTGGTTGGGTCTGGAGGATGGGAGGAGAGAAGTGGAGCATTTATTCTTCCGGCTGTCACTCTGGGTCACTCCTGGCTGGCAGCATATTTCTACGCCAGGCCACATCCTCTGTCAGGCAGCTCTCTCAATACGGCTACTTTCTGTGGGTTCTGGTAACCATTCTGAACCCTTGCCTTGCAGGCCTAGGATGAAGGCTACTCCTCACCTTTGCTAGCCCCAGGATACTGTTCTTTTTAGCTTTCCTAAACCCGGCTATACATATTTGTAAATAATGTCTTTATTAGTCTTTCTATTACTGGTTTAAGTATATCATCTCTCACCTACCAAGAAATACAACTGTGACAATTAAGTGAGAATATATTTGTAAGATATATTTCAGAATGCCTAGTATGTATTCCATAGATGCCATTTACTTTCCTATCCCACCCTCCTTTGACTCTCACCCTTTTAAATCATGTTTCTGATCATGAAACTGATGGCACTGGTCTTATGTAAATTTCAGGTACTATTGGAACAAGTTGTTGGATCCCTTTATAGTTGAAGAGCCTTAAACAATGCCCTGAAGTTACTCACGTGGGGCTGTCAGCTTAGCCTATGGTTGGCTTTGCTGTCAAGGAAGGAATAACACTCAGTGAATAATGAAAGAACATCTCTAGACAGTAAATGTGGATCCCCTAAATTTCTTGATTTGAGAGCCATGGACATCTGTCCCTCCATTTTGAGGGCAGTTGGTGGAGCAGGAGGTCAGCAGGCCCGAGAATTGCTCCGTCTCTGCCAGCAGAGCCAAGATGGGTAAGCTGTGCAGGACCCGCTCTCCATGGATCAGCATTTATAGATGTTCTCACATGCATGCAATTCTCACCACCAGCAGACGATGCCCCGGACAGTGACTAATTGAATCTCATTTGCTTCATTGCTGACTGGGTGATTGTAGTAGTTTCCCTTGAATTTATGACAGATGTTGGCCAGAGAGCCCTTCAGAAATTGGAATGTTTTTGGCATTTTAAGAGGATTAAGCTCTGAGGCTCCTTAGCTGACACAGGGTTGGAGACCTGACATCCTCTCCATTTTTCATCCCTACAGATCCAACAACACAACAGCCAATTAAATGAACAATCAGGCTTCGTGACTTATCAGGCTCTGTTTCCATCATTGAAGGACTGAGCAGACTGAACAATTTGTGTATTTGGGGTAAACAGATTTCAGAAATGAATGCACTCAGCCATCTGAGTTTATATTCAGAAATAAAATTATGGTTAAATATAGAAACAATTGGCTTCCCTCTATGCTGAAGACATTGGTAATGAATTTTCTATAGATGGGCACCAAAGCTTTCTGTACTCCAGTGACACTCAGGATTCATGGTTTATAGATTCCCGTGTCGTTCATTTGTGATAGACACAGAACCCTGGGTGACTGATGGCTAGTTTCTTGGAAGCCAGGCTCTTAGAAACATTATGTGCAAGTGTAGGAGCCACTTTGGCTATAATTTCAAGTGTCATATTCTACCTGGAATGGACCGAGTCCAATATTTTCATGACTAACTTCCTTCAATTAACTTTGCTTTATCCTAGCAATGAACATGTCTTATTGTCAGTCAGTGTCAGAAGGCAATTAACCCACTGACATGACATGAGAAAAAAATGTTCAAAGACAAAGCAAACATGTTCCAGAAAAATTACTTGGTGTTTTTCTTTTCCTAATTTATTTCACAGCCATCAAAGCCTGCCTCCAACTTTTCTTTGGCCATTTTCCTTTTTACAAAGTTGCCATTTCTTCAGCCCTGTAAACAATGGAAGCTGATGAATTAATCTAACCCCTACATTGACAAAGAGATGCAGGCAGACATCCTGGGCTTCTATTGCTTTCTGGGAACGCGGTAGGGTTCCTTTCCCCACACGGAAGCTTCCAGGGGTCAGTAGAGGGCATTCTTTGAGCACCTCCACAGTAAATTTTTGAGTAATCTTGGAGTTTTCTATGCTTTGCAGGTGAGGGATGGGGCTGGTGGGAGAGACGGTCATAGAGGCGACCAGGAGAGAATTAAATCTGTCACATCAAACCAGGAGCTCTGGATGAAGCCCTCTGGCATTTACCCTTCATTACTTCAGAGACAAATCTGGACATCCTGGAAAGAAATAAACAGAGTATACAGAAATACTATCTCCCATAATCCAACCCCCTGCTTTTTCCATCTGACTCTTGCTGCGAAGGGCACAGCAAACGTGGCCCCCTGCTTCCCTTTCAGATCTCTGCATCCAGGTAGGGAGGTCAGAGAGTGAGTGTCGACCTGTCGGCCCTCGTTTATCTTTGCTTTGCGTTTGGTGACATGCTCTGCTGAGGGGGTCCTCAGGAGCTTACTGCTCTGCTATCTCTCACTGAAAGGAGCACCCCAGGTGAGGCCCTGGAAGCCCAGGGAGGTGGAGCTGCTTCCGAGGCTCACATAGCTGGTTGGTGTCAAAGAAGGCTTCCTTCAGATTCCCTACTTTTGCTCAGGTTCTGGAATATCCTGAACTGGGGTGGTAGATCCCTAGGGAGTGGGGGCCCAAATCAGATTAATCCTTTAGGTATGCTGGGCTGGGGGAAGGAGATACCTCGTAAAGAGGGCAGTGAGGGGCGCTTCCTGGTGGAGGCTTCTTTCAAGCGCCATCTCTTCTGGTGTGTCCTCCCTCGACACCGAAGTCGGGCTAAGTGCCTCTCTGTGATTCCACTCAGACATCCACCCCAGTATAGTCAATTTGCCTGTCTTTTCCAACTGATTAATATTAATGCGTCATTTTTTATTAAACATTTATTATGAGCCAGGAACTCTTCTAAGTGGTCTAAAATGCGATTTCTTTTAATTTTAATAACAATCCTGTAAGGAGATTTCTATTATCCTTATTCTATAGATGAAGAAACTAGGTACGAATCTTGCTTGTAGCTAAGACGTGACAGAGCTCAGACTTCTCATCCCTTTCAGTATAATAAACACTCAATATTGTTAGTTTGTTTCCCCTATTTTTTTTTTTAAAGTCAGGCAAGATCACGGAAGAGAACAGAGACTATTTCTGCTCTTTAGGTGAGCACGTCACCAGCCTCCCATCATTTCTTTCCTGTTCCTTCAGTCCAGTATGGACGGAACATCACACAGGGACAGCTGCCCACAACCTGTATTAGGAGCGAAGGTTTGCACAAGCTGTTAAGTAAACAAAGTGGGGGGAGCCCCAGACTGCCCTGGGGCCCTGAAGGGTGTGTAGGAGTCCTCCGCGTGCAGCAGGGCACAGGGTGCCCACCGGGAGAATAACAGCTTGAGGAGGACGTGGTGGCAGGAAAGGGCCTGATGCGGTCACAGAAAGGAGAGGTTTGGTGGTGCTGTCAGGTGGGCGATGCAAAATAGGGATTTTGAGGACAAGGAGTGGAAGAAAGGGATAAATCCAGTCATGAAAAGACCTTAAACTGTGTTAAGAAGTTAGGCAGGCGTATTCAAACTATATTTTATAGTGTAGGATAGAATTATGAACTACTTGAGAATTTTTTTTTAAAAAAACCTTATAACCAAGATATTTTCACATTGAAAACTGCACTGCGTACCCTGAAGTTCTCCCGTTTTCTTTTTCTCTTATACTCTGGAGTTTATGTTACAATGCATTAGGGTAGGGTTAAAGGTTTTACTGCTTTCCAACAGAACGGAGCCAAGCACCTTTGTCTCTATTATCCTCTCTGACTTACATCTTCCTGCCAAGGTATGGTGCGCTTTCGTCGTTCCTGGCAATGGTCAAATGAACGCTGTGCAGTCAGTGAAATCTCTTTAGATGAAGTTGGCTGCACTAAAATGAAACAAGCTGAGAATATTCTCAGGGTTCTGCTTTCAAGTAGAATCTAGTTAGCTTCCTCTGATCTAAAATGCCCGTGAAGACAGGAAATTCATACCAATACCAAAAGCCAGGATTAATTAGACAACCAGAATCAACCATAAGGCCCAGAGAACCTGACTGAGAAATTCAGCTGGTCTTTCACTCATAACGTGGTGCATTCAGTTTCCATCAACTGAAAGCTGACGGAAGCTCCTTGAACTCTCTTTATTTGGGGGCTTCTGTTTTAGATCTGAGGCGTCTGATCTCAGATCTCTATACCAATAACTGGGGTCTTTCCACATCTGGCTTACCAAAACTCCTGAATTAGAATCTCCATGGGTAGTGCACAGGGCAGAGAAAAGGCGGTGAGAAAAAGGTTGTGCAAAATGCATTTGGGAGACACCTTCCCTACAGGAATAGCAGAGAGAAGGAGGGTCCTGGTATCGCACGCACTGGAGATTATTGATTTTCGTGGACTGCTTCTCCTCACCAAGTCAAAAACAACAACAACAACAACAACAACAACAACAACAACAACAACAACAGGAAATGAGACCTTCACATCACATCAATGGTCTCATTTTAGTCCAGCAGAACCCATACAAAATGAAAGTTTTGCTATAGTGAGTAAGGGGACAGCAGCTAGGCACACCCACCCGCTTTTGCTGCTGATGTGAGAAAGGATCGTGACCAGCCTGCAAGCAGATGGAAAGCTGGGCCAAGGGTAATCCATATGCAATTTCTACTGGTGAATAGTCAATCGGGCTCTGGAAACCAGAAGAAAATTTTAAAATACCATTTGGGGCTTTTAGTAAGGTCCAAAAAGATATAGCCTCCAAGAAACAAGAGAAGAAAGTATAAAGAGAGGTAAAAAGAAAACAGGAAGAGATGAAAAGGATACAGGTAAGGTAAGCCAAGATTGCATGAATGCCAAGAACACAACGGCAGAATGAAACCCATATCGAAGGCAGTAAAATCAGGATCGAAGTTAAAAATTAAGTGCTGGGCAAATTTGGGACATCTTCGCAAGATACAGAGGAAAGTAAAAAAGACAAAAATGACGAGAGAGACAACGACAAATGTGGAGAACAATAAATGGAGCTCCCACGTAAAATTTATGTTTTCTTGGAAAAGAAACCAGGTGAATTAGAAGTGAAAAATAATTAAAGTCATCATCAAAAAAAAATTTTTTTTTTTTTCCTGAGGTAAACAAATATTTAGCCTGAGATGGTGCTCTGGGAGACAGATTTAACACACAATAAAGAGATGGAGTAAGCATAGATAGGTAAGGACGCTGACTGCTCTAGATGAATGGCAGGTTCTAGTGATTGGCTCCTTATACACACTGAGCTGGGGGCATGAGGTTTCTGAGTGGGTTGGGGTTTGACTTCTCAATGTGGCAGAGCTGTACCAGACTCTGAGACACATCAGAGCTAACGACACCTTGCCAGGACCATGTTCTTGGACCTGCAGTGCGGTCACGTATCTGCTCACCTCCTGCCTCTACCCGGGTTCACCTTTGTCCTAGCAAAGTTTGGGGGCCCTTCTTCTAGGGTTGCGAGATTTAGCAAACAAAAATAGAGGATGCCTACTTAAACTTGGGGTTCAGATAACAATTTTGAACATACTTACACTAACAAGTTGTTTATCTGGAATTCAAATTTGAAATCCTATATTTTACCTGGCAATAATACCTCCTTCATCTGCCCTAACTTTTCCCTAACACTTGTCTTCCTTTCCCTCTGTCCTAAGGATCCTGAATACATTTTTTAAGGGTTGTGATTCATTTGCTGGTTCTTACTCGAATAATGCTAGCATGAAACAAGGGAGAATATCACTCAGTAAATATTTACCATGTAGCAGTTTTTCACAGTGTATTCCTTTTGTCGGAGGTTCTATGCCAGCTCCTACGTGATTTCTAATTCTGCTATTAAAGTTTTGCCAACGTTTTCTAAAGCCTATCATTAGAATACATACTTTTGGTTAATAAAATGATTAGTACATATGTGTAAAGTTTATCTAAGAAAACTGACATTTATTTAAAATTATATATATTTGCATGTCAAGTTGTTTCGAAAAAATGTTTTCCAAAATCTTTACAGTAATTACCTCTGGGTAAGAAATTTTTTTGAGTAACATTTAGTTTTTCCTTTATGGTTTTCTAGATTTTTGAAGTGTTAACATGAGAATGTAACATTTCATAATAAAAATAAAGATACTTTCATTTTAAAAAGTCAATTATATTTTAAGATGACATATGTCTCAAAAGTCTTGCGAGTAGTTCCTGAACTTGGTTTGTGCATCAGAATCACCAGCGGGGCTCTTTAAAAATGCAGATATCATCTGGGTTTCACCTCTGACCTAAGGAATCAGAATCTCCAGAGCTGGAATATATGTTTCTGAGAAGCTTCCCAAGTGTTTCTGCTGGAGCTGAGTAGCATTTGCCCTTGGACTGGCATTCGGGAGCTAGTGACTTAAATTCCCCAGGTGTGGAGAGAAGCTGCCTCCCTCTGCTGATGTGCAGGTGATAACTCTAATGAGGATAAATAAGCTCCTTTCTGAAGTGAGCTGCTGCCCAGTAAATTTCCTCAATGCTAGTACCTTCAGTAATGTCACTCTGCTTGTTTTGAGAAGAGTTACTGAAGTCTTTTAAAAAGGGTATTTGGAATCTGTGGTGGAAAGGATCTGAGCCTCATCATCCTAGCTGAGGGCAGCAGCCGTGGTTTGCAGTAGAAGGCCTTAGACAAGCCTCAGGCCCTGAGGGGAGATGGGATTAGTCCTTGTTCCAGCCAACCCAGGAGCAGAGATGAGATCAGCAAGTTGGAGCCATCCTGAGTGAGAAGAAGGTTGAGCCGTATAGCATCCTTGGGTGCTCCGCTTAGACGTCATCCATTTATAGTAACTTAGGCTTAAATGTTAATAAATATCTTCTTAAAACTGCATTTTATAAATTGAGACAGAGGCATGAAGGAAGAATAGGGTTCAAGAATAGGATGGTCAATTCTAGGCAGTTTTTTAAAATTTACTTTTATTATTCTGATTACATACGGAAATGAAGGTCCAATGTTGAGGCTAAGCTAGCTCAGCCTTCCAAGCTCGCACAGAGAAGAAAAAGGCACAGCCCAGTGACCTTTTGTTTCCGCTGCTGTTGCTGCCCTTTATCTTCTGGGGCAGGAAAAAGGATGATGATTGGGGGAATAGACAGTGCTGTGGACAGAAGTACCTGGAGAAAATGTCCTTATCATTCAGTTTCTCTTATCGGATTACCTACATGTTTCTTTACGAAACCGCAGGCTTATTTGACAGATTTAAACTGAGAAAAAACCAAAGCAGATTAATTTGTTTCTGGAATTTCAAGGAACTATTTATCTTAGAGCTAAATGGAGCAGCCAACCTGAATCTTATATCCTTGTCCTTAGGTCCACCTGTCCATCCATCTATCCATCCATTCATCTATCCATCCATTCATCTATCCATCCATCCATCCATCCATCCATCCATCAATCCATCCATCCATCCATTCAAAAACATATAAGCACTGGGTAAGTAGAGATGATGATTAAGAAATTGTGCCCCTTTTAACATTTCTTTTTTTTTTTTTTTTTACCTTAGCAGGAAAGATAGAACTATAAAAAATTTAAAATAAAACATTTTAAATGCTAACACATAGGTTTAACATTAACTTTGGAAAGTTAAGTTGCTATAGTATAGCTGTTAAGAGCTACACTATTGTACCAGACTGCCAGGTTCAAATCCTTTCTCTTTCATACATCTTCTGTGTCAACTTGGGCAAAATAATAACCTTTCTGTGTCCAGTTTCTTATATATAAAAGGGGAATAAGTGAGTTATATGCTTCTTAGGAGGACTAAATGAGTTAACATATATTTATTTCAAAAACTCAGAAATCATAACTCAAAAGGCAAAAATATAATCAAACATGGAGTTTGAGCAAATATTTCTAACTTCTGCCCAATACCATTCTTGAACTTCTTCTATGTCTCTGACCTCCAGCCTACCAAGTAGCACACACCGAGGTTTGAGTGACAGCAGGAAGGCAGTGGTGAGTACACTGGTTATAAGAAAGGATTCCTCTGTGAAAAATTATCGAATTGCCTCTGGAACAGTGTTTTTCTCCCTTTTTAGGGTCATGGATTCTTTTGAGTATTCATTCATTGATTTAATAATTACTTGGTGAGCACCCATTATGTGCTAAATATTCTAGGTGTTCAGGGAACAAGGCAAAGATTGCTGCCCTTGTGGAATTTATATTCTGGGGCAGGGGGGACAGACAATAAGCAAGAAGCATAATATACAAGTGAATTATCTAATATGTAAGAAGTGATACATGCTTTGGAAAAACAAAAAAAGCAGGAAGAAGTGAGTTAGGGGTGCTGGTGGGTGTGGAGGGATAAGGTACAATTAAAAATAGGGTGATTGGAGTAGCACTCATTGAGTTAGTAAAATCTGAACTATGATATAAAGAAGGTAAGGGAACTGGTTGCACAGATATACGAGGGAAGAGTGTTTGGAGCAGAGAGAATGGCCAGTGCAAAGTTCCCAAGGCAGCACTTGCCTAGGGTGTTTCAAATAAAGTCAGTGTGGCTAGAGCTGAGCAAGGCAGGGGGTGGTGGGAGATGAGGTCAGACCTGAAGAAAACTATCCATCCCTTCTCTGGAGAAGAGGTTCCCAAACTTTAGAGCGAGTCAGGGCTTGTGGTGGCCACACCCCAGAGTCTCTAACATGTCTAACAAATTCCCAGGCGATGTTGATGCTGCTGGTCTAGGGACCAGATTTTGGGAACCTCTCATCTAGAACAGTTACTTTATTTTACACGTTTTAATAGCGTTCCTGGGCTCCTAAAGTCTGTCTGGGACCACGGTTTAGAAATCCTGGCCCTAGGAAACTTTAGACTAAATCCCTCACACACAGATGGCCCTGAGCACCCTGCATCGACCTCATCTTTCCACAGGTGAAGAGCATGGTGTGTGACCTTTAGGCTAGAAAAGCTTCTGATAATGTCTTTGATTTAACTCTCAGCTGTCATGGTGGCTCTTTGGCCCTGCTATGATCACATTTTAGTCTATTCACTTAATAAGAATTTGTGGAGTGCAGTGTTACAAACAGATTTGGACATCTTAAAAGATAATGTTAAGAAGCACTAAAAATCTTTCCATAGCGTACAAATTGGCTCAACCTATCACCTTCTAACACAACACAGGGCTCTGTTTGTATCTCGAGAGGGGAAGAGTTAAGCCCTGGAGTGCCATGGTGTGTCCTCATCAAGGTTGGGACTCAGAAGTTAAGGAAAAGGAGGCAACAAATCCCCTAGACTTCAATTGATAAAATACTTTTATGACCATTTTTAAAAAGAAGCTGAAGTAGCCCTCGAAAAACAAAGTATTTGTTGCGAAGAGACAGTGAGGAGAATATTAAGTAGGAAACAGGAAAATGTAAAAGCTAGAATCAGATAATTTAATCATCGCAAGATGAGGTCTGAATTATGTTGAACCTACTTTGTATTTACTTGATTTTGCAAATTAGATTGGAGTTTGATCTATAGGCTGGACATGAGCAATTATGCATTGCTGGGACACATTAGAGAAGAGAGGTACTCAGTGAGAGAATAAAGAGGCAATTGACACGTTAAGAATGCAAATAACGAAGACACAGGTATGCTCCAATGGGCAAGAGAGGACAACTGGGGAATGATTAAAAACATGCACAAAACTAATGTAATCATTTCTTTATGACAAATGCTTACTGTTCCCACCATGGAGAAGCCTAAGCAGCCAGAAGTATTCATTGACTCAGAGATACTGATTTCCAAGTATGACTGATTAAGGAATACAAGGCCTTAGGGAGATTTAAATTATAAAGCAGTGGCTCATATTTGGAAGCAATTACCAAGTCATTTTCAGACACACGTTTCTCTTCATTTTTCTCTGCTTTGTTATACTTTAGGTTCAGAGATAGTTCTGTTAGGTAGCTAGTCAGACTTGAGCGACAAAGGAACGAAGGAATAGAGGCCCGGCTTAGTAACCATAGAAACTTCCCTTGAAGACCTTCCTTAAGGACCTCCCAGAAATATCTCCCTTTTAGGGCTATAAATTACCCCAAATCCTAAAGCTCTAAGGCCATATAAGCTGCTGGCCTAAACCAGCTACAAATGTATGCGCAGAAAGTACTGCCCATAACTTCGGCCTCGTTATACCATCATTTTAATATCATGACTATGCCTGGAAGTTCATGAACTAATTATAACAGACCGAATTCTGGATACACATATGCGCACTAGGCAAAGTTATTGACTAGTTTCAATTAGGTGTCAATCAAGATGACCCCATGTGCCAATCACCTAGGAATGCCTTTGGAACCACTCATCACAGCCCAAATGTAAAGCAGACATTCCTGCTTCTGGATCCTTTTTGCCCTTCCAGGCTCCCCTTCCTTTTTGCCCTCTGGGCTCTCCTCCCTTTTTGGTGGTCTTTTGTGGCCTCTTTGCCCTTTTGTAGTCATTTTGGTCCCTCTGTGTTGGTTACAGCGCTGGGACCATGTGCCTCCTTGGGACATTCTTTGTCTTTCTAAAATATACTTTGAATAAAACTATTAACTCTCAGTGACCTGTGATTCTTCACTGCCATCATTTGTGGAAGAACTGAAGAAAAATGCTAACTACACGTGCTCCATCATTATCTCTCTCACTTCCCCCACCGTTGGGGTGATACTGAACTCCGATAGGCCCCAACAGTGACAGCTCCCCTTTTCCAGTTGAAGTCAAGGGATGATATACCATCCATTTCAGCTAAGCCCATATCTCAAATAAATGTCCATACTGATGAGAAGAAATAGTGGAGCACTGCCTTCAAAATATATTCATCCTTTGTGACGGTATTGCCATAGGAATATCAATTCCCAATGAAAGCATTATACAGTCAGTGTATTACTTTGTGTATTTAAAATATTCACCCACAGGTAGTCAGTTTGGTGACGGGGAAAAGGCTATGGCACATAGGTTAGAGTCTGCTGAATTTCACAGCTGTGTAACCTTAAGAAAGTCACTTACACTCTCTGGAAAATCTGTACAATGATTCCAGTTAAGGGTTTGTTGGAAGGTAAATGTTGACTGCTATAGATGTGTTTTTAAATCCTAAAGTGCTGCACAAATTTTTGACATTAATATTCTCTATATATGAGGATCAAAATTTATGCACTTTTGTAGAAATGTTGCTGAAAGATGTACAACTTTTAAATAAATAGACTTTTTACATATCAATGAAATATTGCATTAAGAGTAAAAACTGAGTTAACCAATTGGATGGTGTGCTTGCTGATTAAAACTGAATATAAGCCCCTGTATCAGAAAAGAACAATTACCAACTATATTAATTAACTCTAATGTGCATTTAGTGAGCTGTCCTGAATTAAAATTAGTTCCCATGAGTTAAGAATAATGGCTGTGAATTTTAAGAGTATGCTTTTTTTTCTTTAAAATAAAAAGTATGTCATATATAATATCTGTATATTTTACAACGTAGACCTGACAATTTCAATCTTATGATTTGTTGACACAAGAATTCAGACTGTGACTTAAGCTACCATATGATTAATCTTCAGAGTACAACTATAAATAGAACCCTTATTTCTGAATTTACAAATTGTTCCCATCTGGTTATATTGCAAAATTATCTAGATAATCTAGTCTTGTTAAAACTGACTAGATAGTTGACCGAATTTTGGCTTTGCATCTGCATTTTGACTTCACCAATCATACTCAAAATTAAAAATATAAGGCTAAGTGTTATGTAAATATGACCCACAATTCAGTTTTAATTTACATACTAAAATAATGAATTCTCCAATTTGTGAAGATTTTGTAAAGAAAGAAAACTCCTCAATTCCCCAGTAATGTTTTCCACATAAACGCAAGTTCATAAAAAGAATAGTGAGCTCTATATGAATAAGTGGGTTGTAACACAAATAATTTTTTTTAAAGTTAAACCTTTCATTTTAAGGTAATTGTAGATTCACATTCATTGATCTATGTCTATTCCTCTGCCAATTTCACCAAGTCTTGATTACTGTAGTGAGATACTAGGTCTTGAAATTGTGTAGACTGTTGCCTCCCATTTTAGTTTTCTTTTTCAAAATTGTTTTAGATATTTGACTTCCTTTCATTTTCCACATACATTTTAGAACCATCTCTTAGGAGGGAGATGTGGAAGTCCCAGCTCCTGCCATGGTGTCCTCCGCTATCATGCGATGGGGGAGGGGGTTCTAGCTACTGCTAGTGGGGATGGCAGTCCAGCACCCTACTTGGCTTGCTCTAATGTATTGAGATGAAAGTACTGGGCTCCTCTTACAGCCTCGGGAGGGTAGAAGTGAGTCAGCACGGGGCAACAGTTTTTTCAGTAGTGTCAAGCTGGAGCAGAGTGGTTATCATCTAAAAGTTTTCTCTCTTACTAAAAGTTTTCTCTTTTACTAGGTTGCCCCTTGCTATTCCTTTGGCTAGAGAGAGTAGGCCTTTGTTGAGACTTTGGTGTTCTTTCTTTTTTTTTTTTTTTGGCCTGCACCCATTGGTGTTCAAGGCTGCCAGTTTCTTTAGCTCCAAGTCTGGGACAGATGAGGCAGAAAGAAAACTCAGGGAACTCAGCACCATGCTGTTCCGTGGGTCCCAAGGTCCTTAGCCATTCTGCCTTCTTCTCTCAAGTGGCTTCTTGTGTTTGTTTTATGTATCATGTCCAGGGTTTTTGGTTGCACTTACAGGGAGGAATAGGGATAAATACATCTACTCCATATTTCCAGAAGAAGTCCTCTCCCAATAATATTTAATACTTGTCTACAAGAAAATGTATCAATGTTGCTTAGATTTAACATGAATTGTAAAACAGAGGTAGTAAAGAGGAGTGTACAAGGCAGACTTTTCAGGGCAATAGGTTGAAATTCTAAAAAGAAACAGGTTTCAGAATGCCCTGTCACTCTGCCCATGAGATATGGCATGAATGCTAAATTGGTTCACATTTCTGGGAACTATTATGAAAAGTGTTATGAAAAGTGTTCAGTAAGGAGTATTATTTCATGCGTATTATGAAAAGTGTTCAGTAAGGAGTCCTGGCTTTGACTCTATTTCTGCCACAAATTTTTATTCTGGAAAAGAAAATCACCTCTTAAGGAGGTGCAGACTAACTCTGAGCCACTGAGGAAGCCACTGGAGATCACTGGGCACTTGCAACTTCTATCTCAGCTCCAGACAAGGTGGCTGAATTCTGCTGCTCTCAGAAGAGTGACAAAGGGTACCAGTTGCTGAGGCTCTGTCTTGATCAAACTGAATTTCCATGGAAGTGAGCATCTTTTCTCTAGCCTTATTTTATCTTACTATTTTATTTTTGTTGTTGAAAATATTTGATAACATTTCTGGGACATTCTGTATTTCATCCAATAAATATTTTATGAGCTACCTCAACAGCCTTGTAAAGAGATAGTAGTTATTATTCTATTCTGGAGTGTCTGAAGCAGCTCCAACTCTCTGGGTCAGCCCTCGCCATCACAATTTAGCACGGGCACTGTCCTCATTAGCTCCTTCCTCTAGTTGGGACAAATTGCTATCTAGTCATGTGAGCTCCAGTGAGAGGCCCTATGTCTGTGCAGGTTCTGGAAATGCCTGGCATTATGGATGCTTAATTAATAACCATGACAAAATAGGTCTTTGGATTTTCAGGCTGTTCCCCACAGGTTTTTCAGATTGGAATCCAGGTAGAGCCCCAGGGATAAAGTTGCTATTTAATAGATGGATGGATGAATTCATAGAGAGGACGATAATGTGGATCTATGTATAATTTATAAATATGGAAATTTGCTGCAAGAGTGATGTATTTAGACCATAGCAGAATCTTAAATATTTTGAAATGTATAGTAAGTTAGACTATGTACCTTCAATACCCTGAAAACCAGGCAGTTTCTATTATTTTGACAAGCTAGTTTATGGTTGTATTCCTCAAATTTAAGCACAAGTTATTTTGTATTGTAGACAAATAGTATGGGGGGGGGCATGGATACTGCAATAATTTCCATTCATTCTTTTTCTCCCTTGCCCTCATTTGCTGTGTCCTTTACCCCCTCTATTGATCTAACCTCCAAGGTTAATGTTGAAGAAATGAAAAATAAATAAATAAAAAAGGGAAACTCAATGCTACCAACCCCAGTATTCAAAAATGTGTCTCTTAAACAAAACAGGAGCCATGTAATTGTTTGGAATCAATGCCTAAGGTATCTAGATCCATTTCTATTCTTAAAGACCCAGGTTATATTTTATTTCTTCCAAGGAATTTTCCCTGATCGTTTTGAGCTTAGAAGACCTTACCTTGAGAGTACAATTATTCCTTCCTCTCGAATCCTTATTATCACCACCACACAGGTGACAGTTATCATTTCCTATTTGGGATGTCTCCCGTTGGTGTTCATGTCTTATTTTTGTGTTAAATTGTGAGCTCCTAGAGTACAGATATATTCAAGCCCTCCCATAATGCCTTGCATATAGCAGCACCCCCCAAAAATATTTGAAGATATTTATGAATAATTTACAAGATAAATCAGCCCGAAAAGATACTCTAAGTCTTTCAGATATATTATGCTATAATTGGATTATAACTCATCTACCAAGACTTTGTCCTTTATATTCATTAATTCTTTACATTCATTACTCCTCATGTGCCAATTAACAGGGGTAATTAACCGAGGGCCATGAAAGTCTCTTGAATTAAAAAGAGAATCTAGGCATCTGGAATTTTGCCAATATTTACCACAACACCTATTTAAATGACATTGAATCTATGCTAAAATCAAAAGTACTCCACTTAAAAGTAAAATTAACCTAATGTTTGGCATTAGGATACTAAAATACTAAAATACTAATATATTTGTTTTATATTCCTGACTCCATTTATATAGCGATTAAGGCACACAACTGACTATGGTTTAATGAAAAAATAATGTATTATGTATATCAGTGCTGGAAATGTGGTAGACAAAATGATGTCCCCCACCAAGACGCCATGTCCTAATCCCTGGAATCTGTGAATATGTTATCTTAGTGGCAGGAGGGACTTTGCAGGTGTGATTAAACTAAGGACCTGGAGATGGGAGATTATCCTGGATTATCTAGGTGGGTCGAATGTCATCACAAGGGGCCTTATGAGAAGATGATGTAAAGACAGAAACAGAAACATGTGCATGTGTTTGTGCATTTGCGTGTGTGTATATGAGAGAGAGAGAGAGAGAGAGAGAGAGAGAGCGAGCGCCCATTTGAGACTTGAAGATACTGTGCTGCTGGCTTTGAAGCAGGGGCAATTACCCGAGGAAGGCTAGTGGCCTCTAGAAGCTGGAAAAGGCAAGGAAACAAAGTCTCCCTTAGAGCTCTGCTGACACTTTGATTTTAGGGACTTCTGACATCCAGAACTGTTAAGATGGAAATTTTTTGTTGTTGTTTGAAGCCACTAAATTTGTGATAATTTGTTACAGCAGCAACAGAAAACAAATACAGAAACAATGTAAGCCCTAATAGGAGCCACATATAAAATTTTAAATTTCCTAGTAGTCATATTAAATAAAGCAAAAAGGTGAAATTAATTTTAATGCTACATTTTAGTTAACCCAATATATCCAAAAGATTATTTCAACACATAATCAAACTTTTAAAATGATATTTTATATACCCTTTTCTTTAAGCCATAAAAATTCAGTGTGTATTTTATAATTATACCACTATATAGCATATTTCAATTTGGATTAGCCACATTTTAAATGCTCAAACTCCTTATGTGGTTGGTGATTATTTTAGTGGAGAGCCAGATCTAGATTATTTAAATATAACCCATTTCGCCTCAGTCATTTGAGTCCTTGTCACTCAAAGTGAGGTTCACTGACAAGTTCATTAGGTAGAATCTCAGCTCTTCCCCAGCCCCTACCCCATCTATGGAAGCAGAATGGTTATTTTAACAAGAACCATGGGTGATTCATATACTCATTAAGTTCTGAGAAGCACTGATCTAGAAATTGGATAAAAATGTTTTTTTTTTTTTGCTTTAATTATCCATGTAAATAGTTGCTTAAATATTTAGTTTCAATCATTTCTTTCTCAAATCATCAGTACTTTCTAGTGATTTACTTTTTTTTTTTTTTTTTTGCAAAATATTAACTGTTTTGGGGAAAAATCCAAGAAAGGAATGAGTTTTAGTCTCCCTTCTAGCTGCCTGCAAGGTAGAATAGTGAATAAGTCTATTCAAAAAGTGGTATGACACACTGGGCCAACCTAGAGCCACTGAGTGAGAACGCATGAGAACAAAGCTCCCAACTGTTTTCCCTAGTGTGACTAAGTATTCCATGAGAAATCTGTGGCAGAGTTTCTTCATTCCAACCCTACTGTTTATTTATCCACACAGAAAGGACCTGTCAATAATGTGAAGGCTCAAATAGTTGTACTTTTTCTAAGTTCTTTAGAGTAACCAGCGTCTATTCTCTAGAATTTTATGACTTTCACATCTTGAGATGTGTGATTCATCAGCAAAATGAGCACAATAAATTTGGGTGCTCAAAAATGTTAGTGGAATTATTTGACAAAATGAATGCCATTTAAAACTTCAGGTGAACTTCAGCAACTGGCCAAGATAAGGAGCAGAGTGTAGTCCCACAGGGCTCGCCCTTCATTCTTTGCCTAGTAATCTGTCTTTTGTTTTGGGTTATTTTTGGGGTTTTTTTTTTTTTTGGCTCTTTGGTTGAGGGGAGAAGTTGAGAAATGAATCCTTAGCTGACGGTGGGAAAAAGCAAAGTTCTATAACATTTTGTAATATCTGAAAAGTGCTTTGGAATAATGACAATTTTATTATTTAAACATGTGAACAAGACAATAGAAAGAGCTGAGGAATTTTCAAATTATAATTAAAAAAAAAGCGAGTTCTGTTTTTGGAGATATCGTAGTGTAGATTTTTCATGTGTACTGTTCAACTACAAAACACTTAAATGTGCTGAATAAAGTGCAAGAAATATCTTCTCAAATGTGTGTACCTGAGGTTACAGGAACCAAGGGGAACCCCAGGGACAAAAACAAAAAGTGGTTAGAGGAAGCTGCAACTGCTCTCAGGGTATGCACCTCTGTTAGTCAATGAGAGTGTGTTTCGACAGATGTCTGCAGAAGTGAGGGGAGGTACGGAAAAAGAGGCAAAGACTTGGGCCCCCTGAAATTAAGAGTTGAAACTGAGACCCTTTCATAAAGCCATGATTACAGAAGGGTCATACTTCATTGAAAGGATAAACTAAAAAATTCTGTCTAGAGGCAAAAGAAGGTAACAAAGTCTCTAATTGGAGAAAATAAAGATTCAAAAGGACACTGACTGATAATTCTGCAGAACTAACAAACAAACCGGACCCTTAAAATCAGGAACCACAACAAATCCTGGGCACATAAATAATAATGAAACTACATGTAGACACATTGATATGTAACTGTAGAACATAAAAGACAACAGAAAAGATCAAAAAAGCAGCAGGGAGGAAAGATGAATTATTTCAAAGGAATAGCAATGAGACTGATAGTAGAATTTTCTAGAGTAAACATAGGAGCCAGAAGACTGTGCTTGGAGTGCTAAGAGAAAATGTCTGTCAACCTATTATTCAAGAAAAATGGTGTAATAGTCATATTATGGTAAAAAAAAAAATCTGTGAGGCAAGCACTAAATGAACCCCTAAAAAACGTATTCTCTGAACAATTAAATTGACCCTAGAAGGAAAAATGGAGGTATAGGAAGGAGTAATGAACAAAGTAATTGGAAAACATGAGGTTAAATATAAACAAATTCTGATTGTATAAAACAATAACAAAATGATATCAATGGATAATTTATGGTAGGAAAAAAGGCGGCAAGATACTGAAAATCAATAACATGAGAAAGGGAGGAGGATGATCAGAGTTGATTATTGTTAGGAGGATGTGGCATTGTCAATGAATTCAGACTTTAAAAGTGAATATCCCCAGCAAGAGGAGGAAAGAAGGCAAACAGAAATAAAATAATTGAATTTAAATAGGGAGGAATAAAATGGGGGGAAACACAGGAAATTTCTGGGAAACTAGCACAAAATAATATAGTAGAAAAATATTTAATAAAAAGTACAATGAATCTACATAGTCTGAACTTGCTAACGAAAAGACAGGTTGTTAGCTTAGATTACATGAAATCTACCTGCAGTCTGCTTTTGAAGGATATAGCTAAAACACAGGGACACAGGAATGTTGAAAGAAAAAAGATACAAAAGAATACATTGCGTAAATTCTAACTAAAAAGGACCTTTGGTGCTAAATTAATATTAGATCAAATAGTTTTTAAGGTAAAAAGCATGATCAGATGATGGTTAAAAAATTACAGCATAACAATAAAAGTCTCGCTTCACTAGAAAGATATAACATTTCTGACTTGAATAGGCCTAATAATAATATTCAGTTAACTTTCTAACAAAGATAAAATTTACATACTTATAAGGAGAAATTGACAAATCCACAATTGTTGAGGGAGATCTGAATATATTA
>NW_011888793.1:4820967-4822819 GCF_000151845.1 Pteropus vampyrus | reverse complement strand
GTAGAACATAAAAGACAACAGAAAAGATCAAAAAAGCAGCAGGGAGGAAAGATGAATTATTTCAAAGGAATAGCAATGAGACTGATAGTAGAATTTTCTAGAGTAAACATAGGAGCCAGAAGACTGTGCTTGGAGTGCTAAGAGAAAATGTCTGTCAACCTATTATTCAAGAAAAATGGTGTAATAGTCATATTATGGTAAAAAAAAAAATCTGTGAGGCAAGCACTAAATGAACCCCTAAAAAACGTATTCTCTGAACAATTAAATTGACCCTAGAAGGAAAAATGGAGGTATAGGAAGGAGTAATGAACAAAGTAATTGGAAAACATGAGGTTAAATATAAACAAATTCTGATTGTATAAAACAATAACAAAATGATATCAATGGATAATTTATGGTAGGAAAAAAGGCGGCAAGATACTGAAAATCAATAACATGAGAAAGGGAGGAGGATGATCAGAGTTGATTATTGTTAGGAGGATGTGGCATTGTCAATGAATTCAGACTTTAAAAGTGAATATCCCCAGCAAGAGGAGGAAAGAAGGCAAACAGAAATAAAATAATTGAATTTAAATAGGGAGGAATAAAATGGGGGGAAACACAGGAAATTTCTGGGAAACTAGCACAAAATAATATAGTAGAAAAATATTTAATAAAAAGTACAATGAATCTACATAGTCTGAACTTGCTAACGAAAAGACAGGTTGTTAGCTTAGATTACATGAAATCTACCTGCAGTCTGCTTTTGAAGGATATAGCTAAAACACAGGGACACAGGAATGTTGAAAGAAAAAAGATACAAAAGAATACATTGCGTAAATTCTAACTAAAAAGGACCTTTGGTGCTAAATTAATATTAGATCAAATAGTTTTTAAGGTAAAAAGCATGATCAGATGATGGTTAAAAAATTACAGCATAACAATAAAAGTCTCGCTTCACTAGAAAGATATAACATTTCTGACTTGAATAGGCCTAATAATAATATTCAGTTAACTTTCTAACAAAGATAAAATTTACATACTTATAAGGAGAAATTGACAAATCCACAATTGTTGAGGGAGATCTGAATATATTAGTCTCAGTAATTGATAGATAAAGCAGACAAAAATTTGGCAAGTATATAGAAAATAACATGATCAACAGCCTTGATCTACTGGACACACACACACACACACACACACACACACACACACACCCCCCACAGATTTGTACTTCTCAATTAAAAAACAATTTGTTTCCTTAAGCAACAGGGAGTATTAAAAGGAAAACTGACCACAAAAATTAACAAATAAATTCCAGCAATCCCTTGGAAAGGGCATCATGATAATTAAAAAATTCATCAATAAAATTTATCTTATCAAATTTAGGAAGTAAAACCATAAATGATCATCTCAATAAAAGCAAAAGAGGCATTTGATAAAATTCAGTATCCATTCATGATAATTCTTAGTGAACTGAGAATAGAAAGGAATTTCATTAAGCTTATGAAAGATATCAATAAAAAGCCTCCATAGTAAGTATACAATGGTAAAATGTTAGACTCATTCCTTCTAAAATTAGCAGTGAAACAAAAATACCCCCATCTCTGCTTCAAGATTGTACTGAAAGCCTAGTCACTGGAGTAGAATGAGATAAAGAAATAAAATGTATATGAGTCACAAAGGAAGAAATAAAATTGTTCTTACTCTCAGGTGATATAATTTTCTACAGAGAAAACCCAAGAGCATCTATAGTAAAATGATTAGAATTAATAAGAGAGTTCAGCAGGCTTACTGGATATTAGATCAATGTAACAAATTGCATTCCTATTCACCAGGAACGAACAGTGATAAAATACAAAAATATAAAAAG
>NW_011888793.1:4819074-4820917 GCF_000151845.1 Pteropus vampyrus | reverse complement strand
AGAATTAATAAGAGAGTTCAGCAGGCTTACTGGATATTAGATCAATGTAACAAATTGCATTCCTATTCACCAGGAACGAACAGTGATAAAATACAAAAATATAAAAAGAAGCACCATTTACAATCAACAGCAAAAATGGCTCCAAAGAATAAATCTAACAAAAGATATGGTGAGAATTATAAAACTTGAATGAAATTAAAAAATACCTGAACAAACCAAAATATGCCACATTTGTAATAAGTAGACTCAATACCATAAAGGTATTAATACTCCTAAATTCAATGCAATTTCAATAAGAATCTCTAGAGATTTTCCTGTCGAACTTGATGAAATGATTTTAAAATTTTCAAGGGAGAGCAAAGGGTCAAGAATAAATAGCAAGATAATGTGGAAGAACAAGGTGGGGGAAATTGTCCGCCTGTCCAAATGTACATATTAAGGTTTATTATAGAGCTGTAGCAGCTAGGATAATGCAGTACTGTTGCAGAGAAAGAAAATATGAGCAACACGAGAGATTAAAGAATCCAGAAAGGTACCCACACGTATATGGAAACTTAGTAAGTTATAAAGCTGCCATTTCTCTAAAGAAAAAAGTGTGACTGAGACTTGTTGGCCATGTGGCAAAAGAAAAAATATCTCTATCTCACACCGTTCCAGAGAGACGAAATTCTTAAATGTAAAAATGAAAATTTTAGATCATTAAGAGAAACTATAGAGGCAGCAAATATTTTATGTACAGGAAAGAATTTCTTAAAGAAGACAAAAGGTGTAAACGATGAAGGAAAAGACTGTCAGATTTAGATACTCTAAAACAGAAAACTTCTATGCATTGATAAACACCATAAGAACAAAGTAGAGAAGCCCCAGGCATGAAGAATACAGTAGCAGCAGATTTAACTGACAAGAACTAATACTCAGAACATATTAAAAAAAGTCCACATTAATAGGAAAAAAAAACCCCCAACATATTAGAAAATTAAAATGTGAGCAAAATTTACAAAAGGAGAACTCTGGAATGACCAACAAGCAGATGAAAAGATCTTCAAACTCACTAGTAGTTAAGGAAATACCCACTGAAACTACAATAGATATAGCATTTCATATCTATCGAATGACTCAAGATTTAAAAGACTGAAAATACAAAGAATTGGAAGGATGTAGAACAACAGGAACTCAAATAAAAGCTCACGAAAGTATAAAATTGTACTCGTATGAGCAATTTGGCAATATCTAGCAAAATTGCAGATGCTCATATCTTATGACCCAGTGACATCACTCCTGGGTTATACATCCTGAAGAAACTCTCGCACATATTCTCACGGTGACGTGGCCTTCTGTGGTCTGCTCCTGATTACCTTTCTGGTGCTATTTTCTACAATTCTTTTCTCATTCAGTTTGCTTCAGCTGTTCGCCTCCTAATTCCTAGAACGAGCCAGGCACGTTCTACCTCAGAGCCTTTGCACTTGCTGTTTGCGTGGATCACTCTTCCTCAAGGTATCTCCATGGCTCCTTCATTTCCTCCCAGTTTTTACTGGAATGTCATCTTCTCCTACAGCTCTTCTATTCTCCATTCTCTTCCTCAACTATTTTTTTCACCTGAGCACTTATTAACATAATATAGAGGCATACCTTGTTTTATTTGCGCTTCTCTTTATTGCACTGTGCAGATACTGCATTGTTTTGCAAATCCAAAATTCAATGCGTGAGAACCCCGCATTGAATAAGTCTATTGGCACCATTTTTCCAACAGCATTTGCTTACTTTGTGTCTTTGTTGTTACAGTTTGGTCATTCTCATAATATTTCAGACTTTTCATTATTATTATATTTGTTAATATAATAAT
>NW_011888793.1:4815882-4817941 GCF_000151845.1 Pteropus vampyrus | reverse complement strand
CCAGTTTTTACTGGAATGTCATCTTCTCCTACAGCTCTTCTATTCTCCATTCTCTTCCTCAACTATTTTTTTCACCTGAGCACTTATTAACATAATATAGAGGCATACCCTGTTTTATTTGCGCTTCTCTTTATTGCACTGTGCAGATACTGCATTGTTTTGCAAATCGAAGGTTCATGAGAACCCTGCATTGAACAAGTCTATTGGCACCATTTTTCCAACAGCATTTGCTTACTTTGTGTGTTTGTTGTTACAGTTTGGTCATTCTCATAATATTTCAGACTTTTTGTTAATATAATAATTATGTTTATACTATAGTATAAACATAAATTTTATATACACTGGGAAACCAAAATATTCACGTTACTTGTTTTATTGTGATATTCACTTTTTTGCAGTGGTCTGGAACCAAACCTACAACATCTCCAAAGTATGCCTGTACATTTTATTTATTTACTTATTTATGAAATGTAAATTCATAAAGGTAGAGTTTGGGTTTGTTTCTGTTTACTGCAGTGTCCCTAGTACCTAGAACAATACCTGGTCAATAGGTGCTCAATAAATATTTGTTATATGAATAAATGTGCACAAAAATGTTTATTACAGTATTGTTTATAATACTTTCTGAAAGTATTACAAACACTTTATGAAATAGAGTAGAATAAATAACATCCCTATTTGTGCAATGAGAGGGAACAGAGAGATTAAGGAGAGAATACAGAGAGATTAAGGAGCTTGCCCAAAGTCAAAGGACAAGTGTCCAGAGTCTCAAGTGTATAAAGTCTGCCCTATCTTTGGCTTAAATATATTCCTCATTCCAATATATTCTAGTAAGAAAAATATTAGAATGACAAATCAGTTTATTCCCTTAAATATTATGTAATCTCTAGAAAATCTATTACTTTGGAGAGAATTTTTCTTTTTATTTCATAAATAAGAATTACTTCAAGCAAAATAGACTGCAAAAGGCTCTCAGTCATGCTTGCCTTGATGTATATATGGGAAGTGGTTACTCTACTGTGAATTTTACTAGTGGGAATTTTAAGAGTAAGATGCTCATTATATGAGGCATGTGAAGAACGTTGGGAATATAAATGTTATACATTACATGCACTTACTGTTACCATATAATATGGTATCATTTTATCAAATGGGACTTTATATTCCACTTTGTCTAAAGCCTAAAATGAAGGAAAGAAAAAATATATTTTAAAGGGAATACAATTTAGCTTTTCTTTATAAAATATAGAGGCCTGTATACTCCATAAAAACACCTAATGGCTTTTAGTGTCAATAGAACTTATGAGCCCATGTAAAGATGAAGAAGACCTTTTAGTGTAAAGACATTTAACTAGTATGATCTGTCTTTACCCATAATTGTTGTATCTCCTTGTGGAGAAAAAGAGAAGGGATGGGGGAAAGACAGAATCAACATGTTGCTACTATGGCAGGAAATAGGAAAATGGGCTGCTAGAAAGGTAGGGGATACACCATGCCCCAGGCAGAAGTTCCTAGTAAGGTATTAATGTCATATTAGAAATGTCTAAAGCTGTGTTCTTCAAGACAGGTAGAAAGGGGGTGGATGAGTTGAGAAATTCTAAAAACTTAAATAGTATAACATTCTTGCTCTCAAGGAGTTTATACCTGATTATGACTATATCACATGGACAAAAAAATGACTTGTCTTTTCACTAGCTGGGATTGATGAGAGGAAGTAAGCTATGCTAGCTTTTAAGACATGGAAGTTATACACCTTGAAGAAATGTACTCATGGATACATGAGTGGGTGGCTACCTACCCACAGGCTGAGCACTGGGAGTTGGGTGTGACGTGGCTGTT
Source organism: Pteropus vampyrus (assembly GCF_000151845.1). Classification (NCBI taxonomy): domain Eukaryota; kingdom Metazoa; phylum Chordata; class Mammalia; order Chiroptera; family Pteropodidae; genus Pteropus; species Pteropus vampyrus. Next base: position 4,816,102 of record NW_011888793.1, on the reverse strand, counting down.
CACCAGGCTGGGTGTCAACACTGAATGCCTATGACTTACCAGCGGGGGTCTCCAGCTTGAGAGAATTTAAAAAGCAACACAGCATGTTTGGAAAACTATTTCAAATTATGTATTAAAGCCAAACATAAATATAAATATATGACCTAGCAATTCAACTCCTAGATATACTTAAGAGAAAAATGTTCTTACGTTCTCCAAAAGACAAGTGTAAGAGTGTTCA
>NW_011888793.1:4810795-4814552 GCF_000151845.1 Pteropus vampyrus | reverse complement strand
AAAAAAAAAAAGAATTTAGGATTTTAGAGGTGTGGCTTGAGGAGCAAAAGATTTTAGCCATAGGCTAGTTACAATACCAATGGATGGGTTGAGTCACAGAATGAGATAGGATGAAAGACCTCCTGGAAAAAAAAAAGTAAAACCTAAGTTCATTAATTTTTCTCTCTCTTAGTATAATTTCCATATCTTCTTCCATGTTGTTGTGTTTGGTGGAGGAGAAATTGGGAGCAAACTTGTAAAGTTACTCCAAGTCGAGAACTCATAAAATCTTCATGGAAGTTCCTCCCAGGCATGGACTAAAGCAATAGTTAACTCTCATGGTTTGGGGTACAACTCATGTTATCAATAAAATCTCCTGAAACCTGGACACTCAAGGTCTCTGTCTTGACCTATTTTTTCATAGGAACCACAGAGCGCAGCTCCAAAGAAAAGACAAACTCGCTCCATCCTCAGTTGTTTTTGTACACAACTGTGGATAATCGAGGGGTCCTCCCTTCCTCAATAACAGTAGCTCTGAAGTCCTCGAAGTTGGCTCTGGTGAAGGACACTTGCCTACACTGGAGATGGGACGAGCCCTGTGACATGATTTGCCCATATCCTACACTTTCCCTAGCAGTGAAAGTATTTAGAAATACCTTTCTCAATAAGGGATTTTTTATTATTTAGATAGTAAATTCTTTTTTAAAAAATTAATTAATTTATTTTTAATTCTTTAATGTCACCACATATTTGACACTTTTTATAGAGAGCAAATTCTTTAATGAAAGTGGAATATGGTGTCAGCTGATGAAAGTAGAGAGGAAGTAAATAATCCAACGGCAGGGCAGTTGTTTGTCCGTGAACTGAAAATGGGAATTTAAAGTTAATTCCAAGGTCGTCAGTTAGAAAGTACAAAGCCTGCTTAAGGACCATTCAGAGACTAGAGGTAACGTTCTGAACCTCATCTCAGGAAATGAGGGGAAAGCACTTGTGCACCCTTGTATGCTTAGTTCAAGGGTATTTGATGCTCATGTGGTTTGTTAGAAAAGAATTCCTTGTGCTTTTCACAAATATAAAGCTCAAGTTTACTCTGAGGAAACAATTACTGGGAAAGGTAAAACCACCATGGGAGAGGGAAGGACCTCCTTTTCGCTTATCAACTCATATTAATGGCAGAATTCTATTGTGCCAGAGAGACTAATTTGTCCCTTTGTTTCATTGAACAGTTGCTGGGATCCCCCGGGTGGTTCAGAAAAGTGTGTCTCAGACCATCATCTACTTAAGTCCATTAAAATTGATGTGTCCTTCACACAAACTCCTGCCTGAAGTCCTAAATTTACAAATAAAGTATAGATTGTTTGCATTATGAAATGATTCTTTACACAAAGATAAACTTTTTCTTTAAAAAGCAAAATATCCTGGTGTATTATACAATAGGATTTCATGTGCAGTAATTTGATCTACATGCAATTTTTCTAGGAGAACATCTTCAGGGTCAAAGGTTGAATGCCTGTATATTCATGATGGTTGTTGATATGGATAAGTATCCCAGCATACAATGTATTGGTGTCTGATGAATTATTGTAGTAGCAACTTCCTGACCACTGCAGGGTGTTTACGAAAGATATCGACTTCACAGAAAGCTTAGTAGTCTAACTACTGATCTAGGGGAGGAAAACTCAGCAGAAAAGGAGCAAGGGTAATGGTATATTAGTCTTATTATATGAGGTGTTCTCCTGGTTAGCTTCTGTACTAAGTATAGCTGTTCTGAGGTATTCTCTCACTGGATTTCCTGAAGACATTTTTGACTTAAAGTTAGAATCATGAAAATAATGGCTACGGTCACTATTAGACTCCAATGGGAAAATGCACGAAAGTGCATTTATAAAGAATAGTGCTAGACAAATATCAGTAATTATTATTATTCCACCCTCCCAGTGTTAATTATAACAAAATATTTGATTCTGGTGCGTAAAGTGAACAAACACTGGGTTTGCATCTGTGTCTAAAAGATGGCACTGAAAATGAGTCTCCAACAAAATAATATTTTTCAAAGCACCAAACTCCAAGTTAAAAAAAAAAAAAAGGAAATAAAAGTGAGAAGCACATAGGTTTGTTAACCAAAAAGCTGATGAAATGTTATGAGATTTACACATGGTGACAGAGCTGTCCTGTGATGAGCATGACTGGAGTCCTACTTCCATCTGTTCTGGAACACTCACCGAGCAATGAGCCCAATGAACTGTATTGTAAGTGCTTCTGGCCTCTCAGTATTTTGAGCACAGCTTATCAGTGGGAAAATCATTAAACAGCAGGAAGGAGAAACAAAAAGCAAAATAAGTGAAGGGGGTCGACCGAAGAGCTGTGAGGAGACTGGGAAGGGTGGGCATTTACATGAAGCAGCAGCAAGTTCAATGATGGGAATAAAATTCACGATGACATGAGGAAAAGGAAACGGGGGTTATGTGAGAAAGGATTTCATACAGAGAAACCAGAATGAACAGTGATTCACTAGGATAAAGAGGAAGAATGCTATTATCTATCAGAAAACAAAATCAACAGAAACCCGTGGAAAGACCATGCAAGGGATGTAAAGACACCACAGGGGTCAGAAACTTTCCATTTAAGTCGCAAAACAATGGGCCAGAAAGCTACTTGCTACAAGTCAGTTGACATTTCAGGAGTAGAATTTACTCTCATAAGCCATTAGCACACCATTACTGAGCACAATACAACAGTAACTTCCCACCCAGCCTGGAAGAAGACTTTTCATGTTCTTCCACTGAGGAGTGGTTCATCATTTGGCAAGATGTGGTTCTTGTATTTACATATTTTTTCTAGGGCACCATAATATTATTAGTGGGTATGAGTGACTGGTCCAAAAATAGCTCATTAGTAATATCAAAATCTGTTTTCTATCGTTACGCATTCTGAGACCTGTGATCACATGGGGACCATATTCAGAAATTGAAGAATTTCTTATTTGACCTTCCATTATGAGAAAAATGAAATCACTGGTTTATCAAATAGGGACAATGTGTACTTTATTTCTTATCCAAGCTATTAGATATGAACGGGCAGGAGGTGAATATGATTTATGCAACAGAATGATTCTGCTTTTACTCACTTATCTACAACAATCAGTCATTTAGAAATGTTCAATTTTTCTTGTGTTAAAGCCAAACGTCTCTAAAGTTTGACTGGCTGTAAAGGTTCATCATCAGAACCATTATTTGCATGACTCTTTGGCAAGCATGAGAAACACTCTCATCCAAGAAAAAAAAAAATCAAAAGAATTGACGGCTCTGGGGGAGACTGGAGAGTGAGGATTGACTGGGAAGGGCATGAGAGAAATCTGGAATGACAGTAATGCTGGAGAGAATTTAATATAATATAGAGTACTATATCATAATATGGGTTAAGGTCACACAGATGTATACACTTGTGGAAATTCAGCAGATTAAAAAAATTCAGTGGATACACACGATCTGTACATTTTATCATATGAAAATTTTACATTAAAATCTATAAGCAAATATTAAATTTTAGCTAATGACATACATGCTGAAGTATTTAGGAAGAAATGTTTTGAAATGCATGAAACGGTGGGTTTACTGATGGCTAGAAGGATAGAGAGATGGAGGACATGTGACAAAATGAGCACAGTAATATATTAATGGTATAATCCAGGTGGTGAGTATATGGGTATTTACCGTAAAATTTGCTGTTTCTATATTTGAAAAATTTCATAATAAATGTTAGGATAAAAAAAATACTC
>NW_011888793.1:4804296-4809490 GCF_000151845.1 Pteropus vampyrus | reverse complement strand
AATCCAGGTGGTGAGTATATGGGTATTTACCGTAAAATTTGCTGTTTCTATATTTGAAAAATTTCATAATAAATGTTAGGATAAAAAAAATACTCTCTCCTTGAAAAAGACTCTGTATTGAAGACAAATCCGTACTCTAATATGAAAAAATTTTGAGTTAGGACTTCAGCCTTGAATGCAAATTAGAGACCCAGGCAGGAATTCTCCATCTGCACAGAGTTAGGTCTCCAACTCTTGGGAAGTTACTTTCAGTTCTGAGAGAGAAATTCCTTTTTAAAAAAATGTATCAAGCACTTGCTATCCCAATCCATCTTGCCTGCAACCCATCTTTTTGTCCATTGGGGCCATTCTTTTGTTCATTACTTTTGGGAATGGCATTTAGCTGAAAAGGCAGCATGAGAAGTATTGCTACTGTATTTATGGGTGCCAGAGATAGAGGTGATACAGAGTTGTAAAGGAAAGGAATGGGGCAGTTTCTGCTCTTGAGGGGATTGTAACAGGACAGGAGGGTGAATTAGAAAATAAAACTGAAAGACCTAATAACCAATTGCTAATAGAAAATGTTTTCTCCTACAAAGGCCTTGTTGGCTTTGTTGCATTAATGGAGTCAGGAAGCTTGGAAAGTGAGCTCTGAGGGGCTACCAAAGAAACCCCTATGTGAGGGAAGGGGCCCACTTCTGATGCTTAACTCCTGGGCTCCTCGTTCCCGTTCCCACCTATCAGACTGTAAAACTTCTCCTTTGCACTTTTCCTCAAACTTCAAGGATCTACTATCTTTATGTCCTCTCTTAACCTCAGAATTCTTAACCCCCAAGTTGGGATACCAAATTAGATGTAGTATCCCTAAATTCTCTTTCTAATTGTCCTATAAACAAGAAGCAGCAGGATTTCCTTTTAAGGCATTTGATCTTATTTACTACCAGAAAAGCAGATTAATAAGTAATAGACATGGAAAAGCTACAAAGGCTCAAGAAGCCCCACAGCTTCTCAAGGTTAAAGTTCCTGGTGTATATTTTTTGTTTTTCTTCTAGCTGATACTAAGGAACTATGGAGAAAGAACTGCCTTCATCTTTCATTCTTGAATTTGTTCTCTGAACCTCCTTATGGCTTTTGATGTTTATCTTTTTCTGACCCTTGATGTCTGCTTTCACAGGCTCCTTCTTACAGAGATATCCTAGGTGAAGGTGCAGAGGGAGCTTACAAGGTGCATCCAATTCAGGCTCACACTGTTCTCAAATGGATGGTTACACCTTGGGGATCCCTGCTCAGCGACTCCCTTCTCGACAGCCTTCATGTTCTACCCAGGAACTGCATCCTGAAACCTGTACTCAGCTGGAAAACTTGCTTGCACAAAAGACAGAATGGATTGCCTTATTTTTATTAGACTAATTTTAATCTGGTTTGGAGAAAGGCTAATAATGTACTGTGATTTCTTTTCCTTCTTAACTCTCGGGAACATTTTACTACAGTTCAGAACAAGAGGAATATTTTAAAACCCAAATTTATCCAAATCCAGCTTTAGTTGCATGTGAATTTAGACTTTTAAATGCCTACTATCTCAGTGTTATAAGCAAAGAACTTTGTTTTCTCAATGAACCAGTTACCATACTATTCTTGCTTAGTCCTTCTGTGCATTAAACAAGGCCAACAAACAGAGCCATTCCTTGGAGGAATAAGAAGATATAGTATGAATCAATGTGGTAGACTTTCTAGAGTAATTCTTGTTTACGAAAATTTTATTCACTTTAAAAATTATGAAATGTGCATAAAACATGATTGAATTTTACACCCTTATAAGAATGATTATATAAGTAAGAGTTTAAGAGCATCTTTAAAGGAAGGTCTTTGCTATAACAGATGTCTTAGATCTTGGTTTGGGAAACACAGTCACCATAGAGATAGAAACATGTGGCCCAGATTACAACAGATCCTTGGTTTTCTAATTCAAATTATAAGAAATATGCTTGTTTCGTATCATAATATGGTTCTAAATTTTAGCTCAATTCATATTCTTTCAATAGAGAATGAAAGTCTTATTAAAACACCGGACCTACACACACATGTAAGCACACACACACACACACACACACACACACACACACACAGAGCTAGAGCGAGAGTGAGAGAGAATTTATTTGCTCATCAAGAAAGAGCACTTAGATTGGTTATAAATTATCCAGCATAATTTGTGCCAAATGATATTTAGCTTTACAGAGTGCCCAGTTCCTACATACTGTGACCATTAGAAAGCCACTCAATAGTTTTAAGAAATAGAAGCTTTCAGCTCTGAATCTTGTATAACAAAAGCCAAAGTAAAAAGAAAATGCATCAAGTCACAAACAGCAGTAAGCCTAATGACCAAGAAGACCATTAGAAAATGGGCAAGCAAAATTAACTCTCAGTGGGAGTTTCAGGCTTTCCAAGCACATGTCCTTAGCTTCATTAACTTCCTACTACAACCAGGGCCAGAGTCACTATCAATATTGGATCTTCCTTTCATCTTTGGTAGCCAGAGAGGGCAACGAACTCTACCCACTGACCTAGGGACCTAGACAGAAAAATGGTGATACAGTACTATTCTGAATACATCTAGCTGACCTTAGACTTAAAAGAAAGCGGAAGTCGGGAAAGACCAGCTATGTGGACAAGATTAAGTGCCTGTTTTTTCAATTATATTTGTATGTATATGCATTTATCTGTGCATGTATGTGTGTAGTGCTGGTAGTTATCGGTTTTACTTTTATTTGCCTTGTCCTTAAAACTTTCATTTATCCATATCAGTTCGGGTCTCTTTCTTTCCCTTTCCCTTTCCTAGGATTGCAAACTCCTTTTGATTCAATAAAGAAACGGGAGGAGGGAGCATTTGGTGGGAAGTAGGCCTTGTATTTGTAACAGCAATTTGGGAAATTAGTTATGACGGTGTTAGAACTGAAAGAGCAAGCAGGGGGAGGTGAGGCAAGACCAGGACGAGCAACAGCAGCATGCCACCACCACTGCCAGGACTGGAGAGACAAAGGGAAGAAGTGGACAGTCAAGCCTGGAGTAAGGGCCACCCAGACGAAGCTAGAACCACAGTGGATCTGCCCAGAGGATGTTGGAGCGATAGAGCAGAAGCAGCTGTTGTTAGGGTGGCCACTAAAGCATGGGGAGAGGAAGAGACAGACCTTGGCTTCTCGCTTTCTTTTGTGTCTTACCTTGTTCCACTGGCTAAAGCTACCTGGCATAGGAGCCTCTTTAACATGATTTCCCAGGGGCAGTATTTCTGCAATACAGGGCAAAGCAGGAGAAGGTAGGAAATGTATTTAGGGACAAAAAGACAAAGAAGGGCTCACAGCTTCCCTTCCTCCTTCCACTCCTTACTTGAAGACCCTAGTTATGTAAAAGCATTTCCATGCATAGATAGTTAGGGGAGACAGACACCATGTGTGAAATGCCATGGCTAACTCTCTTCTATGGTTTTACGACACCCAGTTTTCATCAGAACTGCACAGTTAGGATACAGTAACCTATGAATTCTAAGGAAGCAAATTGCTTTAAAAATATAACTACTGTCATGTAAGGTTGGAAGTAAGAGGAGAGTTTAAATAAAACATCAAAAAGTTAAATGTTTTATTAATAAAAATAAAGTTTTATTTATCAAAATTTCTATTTTCTCTTCCTAGGAAGAGTAACTTAATAATGACTATACATTCAAAATATCAATAAAGGTCATACATTGAATATCTAGACAATCATAAGTTCTTGCCAAGAAGAAACTCAAGGGTTATTTCCTTGTTGAATCTGTCCTCGATTTTTTGTGTGGGAGACTGAAGTCAGAAAGGTAATTTTTTTCTCTCATCTCTCATAAAATAAAAGGGTTTCTTTTTTCGCCATGTCTTTTTTTCTTACTTTCTCCATTTGAAAGAGTACTTACTCACAAGTATTAGTTTCATTTGCTCACATCGATCTAGTTGTGTTTTCAAAATTTGGCTAACCATATATCCAAATAATTTTTATGTGCCTAAAAAATATTTGTAATTAGAAATATTGGTTTATGAGAAAAGAAAATTATTTTCCTTGCTCATACATAATAGATTGTCAGCCATGCACTCTTTGAGTTTTCTAATTTGTAATGTGATATGATGGCACTTTTGGACAGTAACTAAAATGATCTATGGCCATAAAGATATAGTCTCATGGATATAAGAAAGATTTATGATTCTGGTTATGAAAGATATTTTACTCCTCAGCAACATTACAGGCATGGCTGAAAGCCCAACAAAATCGAAATAAATGTAGAGAATGAGCAAGCTTGTCAGGTAATAAAGGAAGTTCTTCAAATCAATGGTAAGGTTACATAAGGGGCTGAGGTTTGATTACAGATATAATTTTAATCCTATTTTATAATTTTATCCCAAATATTTCTAGACCTGCATCTGCTTATCTTTAGGCAAATAATTTTCCTTTAAAAAACAACTGAAAGGCAAGTAGGAGAAATTAAGCGCTTTAAAAAATACTAATCACATAATCCTATGCCCTAGCATTTGTTTTCAGGGACATGTTGACTACATGTAAAGAATGTTTCCAGAAATTGCCTCTTTTCAGCCCTAGCTATTCTACAGAATGGTCTTTTAAAACTGAATGGACTGCAATTAAAACATGGACGTAATGCCACATTTAGATTCAGGCTTGGAAACTAAAACTACTCTCTTTTGTTGATTCATTCATTACCGGGGAGTGAGGATTAAGAAACTCAAGGTTGGATGAGTTATTCCACAGTCATTGTCCAAAAATGAAGGATTCTAATTAAAATGCAATGCAGTAGCCTAAAGAAATATCTGTACATGTGAAATTACTATACCAGAAGCAAGTGTAAATCAGGTAATTTCACATTTCTCCTTTGTAGGTATAACAAAATGTCTAGCCAATAGCTAATTTTATAAATAATTTAATGCCATATTACAGTAACATCAACTGGAGACAACTTGCTCCAATTTGAATTCTGTCATCCCTAATGTGGTTTCATGGGCCAACTTAATAAACATCAATTTGACCTCATGATTACTTTTTAACAAATTTTATTCAAATTTGTTAAATCTTTCCTCTTGTGGAAAAGAAACCTACACACATTTAAATAGCAGTATAATGATAAAATTTCAATGGTGGTAAAATTTAACAAATGCCATATTTTAAAAAATATGTAAGCTTTAGAAAA
>NW_011888793.1:4801167-4804196 GCF_000151845.1 Pteropus vampyrus | reverse complement strand
AAATAGCAGTATAATGATAAAATTTCAATGGTGGTAAAATTTAACAAATGCCATATTTTAAAAAAATATGTAAGCTTTAAATACTTCTAACGAGCAACCTATGTTTTAAAATGAAACCACTCTATAGTTCATCATTAATTTAAAAATTAGTAGTAAAAAACAATTTTTATACATATTGATTTCATGGAAGAAATCTGTTTTCCTTCATAATAACAGTCTCCTAATCTTTTTTTTTTTTCCCCAGTAAATTAAAGCTAGTGATATATGGCAGGAAAAGAACTCAAGTTTATTAAAACAAAACAAAACAAAACAAAACAAAACAAAACAAAACCTGCTACAAGAGCAGGTTATTTGGGATGATTTGATTGAAATAATAGTTCAAATAATATTTAGTATGGTGCATATTATCATATTCCACTGTAAAGTTTATCTTTACCTTTCAAAGATAAACCTTGTCAAAGCAGAGTTCTGTAAGGGAATTACTTTCCCTGTTTCATTCGCTATAGGCACTTGAATTCAGATACTGATGGAATAGCAGTATTGGGTTATACACTCTTTTTCAAGAGACAGATTGAAGATTTAAACCCTCTCGAAAATGCTTAATTACATATCCACACAAAATCTGGTGTAAATTTCAACTCACCCATAACTACTAAAAGGGCTCTGAAGACTTAATTTTAACAACCCCTTATGTATTAGATAACTTGGAGTAAAGAACTACCTTTAACGAGATTTATGAATAAAAATATCTCATTGAGAATAAAAATAATTTATGGAATAAAAGAATATAAAGTTAACTCCCAACACAATAATTATTTACGACAAATAAAAATATTATATGGTAGGGGTGATATTAATATTTGATGACTTATTGGTCTGGTCTAGACTTCTCTTCTTTACTAAGTTTTGGCTTGAGATGTATGCACCACATGCTAGTCTTGTTACATGTTGATGTCTCTCAGGGTGCCATTTCCTTGTGTCATAGTTTTCCTTGTAATAGTTAATTAAATCTGCCTCTACAACTGTGATTATTTACAGTTCACCCCAAGTACAGAATTGGGCTCAATTGATTTTGCTGCCTATATAATACAGTCAACCAAATCCTTCTCTGTTTCTTGTCTTTTGTTCTGTTTTGTTTTCTTATCAAATCATGGCTTTACACTTGCTGTGGGATGTGCCTCTCTGCTTTGGGCTTGTATGTCTCCCACCAGGTACCTCCAAGCTACACATGTCATGCAAAAATGAGAGGGCAGTTTTATGGTTAGGTCTTTCAGTAGTTGGTCCCAAGCTGAAATTGACTCACACAATGAAGGAAAGATGTATTGCATTATATTTCCCTCCTTCTAACAGCCATTTCACTGCTAAAACCATATGGCATTTTCAGTTTAATACACTTAGAAACTCTGAAACTGTGTGAGAGCAGGAACTCTTTCTGCCCTGTGTGCTATTATACCCACGCTCCCTAGAGGAGTGCTTGCCACATATTAAAGACCAAACTAATATTTGCGAAAGTTATAAAAAAATAAAATGAAAGTCACTGCTTTAACATTTTACTGGTCATATTTAAACGAACTGGGTCAAAATTCAGAGAAAGATTAACGTTTGGTTCTTTAACACAAACCAAAATATGATTTTTAGTTTGTGGTTCAGTTAAGCTTGATAAAATCTTAAGGTTTAAAAAACATTTCCTCATTAAAATAAATTGGAGACTTCTGTCTATGGCAGACTAATTTTCATTAGTTAAGCCCTATCACTGTGATAAAGTAGAAAAGCTGAAGGGAAAATAAAGATTGAAAAATTGATTTGAAAAGAAGAACTTGAGAAGCTAATATTCCAGAAAGAAGGAAAGCCTAGAGAGATGAGTCTGATATTTGGCAAAGTGTTCGGCAATTTTAATGCAACAGCTAAGAAGGCAAGCAGAATTCTGGCAATCTCATGAGACTGAGGGCATAAAAAATTGGAGTTCAGGACTCACCAAATATGAGGAGCCTTGCTGAATAAACACTCCAGACATTCAGCTGCACTTCAGAAGGGCTATGCCCCATGGCTAGGGTAAAAACAGAAACTGACCAATCCTCACAAAAGCTGGAGGTCAGCTTTAAATAGGCTTAATACTTGAGTGAAAAGTAAGTGACTTCTCTTCAGACACCCTCGAGACAAAAAGTAAATCCTCATTGAAGGACAATACTATCAACCAGAGACTTAAATCATCACCAAATTTTTTTCGTATACAACACCCTTCAATTAATCAAAACTAACCAGGCAGAGGGAAAAAAATAAGAATTGAAAAATAAAAAGAGAAAGGAAAAATAGACAATAGGAAAAGATATCCAGAGGATCTGCTTATCTTGTAGATGTCAGGAAAGACATAGAAATTAAATAACAAGACGGAGAATTTTAGCAGAGAAGCACAAATTTTTTTTAAAAGATCAAAGAGAAAGTCTAATACTGAAACCCATAAAAATAAAATTAGGAATTTATAGATGGATTTAACAACAGATAAGAAAAATCTTAAAATGCTTGAGAGATAATTTATATTAAAGGAGCAACAATAACAATGACAGCAAAGTTTTCCATGGAAACAACAGATGCCTGAGCGCTAGAACAGCTTCAAAAACAGAAAGAAAAAATGGCCGAGCCAGAATTCTATACAAGCAAAAACATCCTGCAATAATGAAGGCAAAACAAAGACTTTTGTCAGACAAAAATATGATAAAATAAATTTTAAAAAAAATTAGATGAATTTGTCACCAGCAAATCTGCACTGACAGAAACACTAATAAGATCTGTTCAGGCAGAAGGACAAATGATCCCAGACGGAAGCATGGAAATACAGGAAAACCAAGAGCAACATTTGCATTGGTTAATCTAAATGAATTTTGGTACTATAAAATACTAATAGTGTGTTGTAAGGTTTTAAATATATATAGCATTAAGCACATAATAACAATAGGACATAAGGCACAAAGGGAGTAGGAAGATTTAACTTGTTCTACGGTCCTTGCATTTTCTAGAAAGTGGTAAATAAA
>NW_011888793.1:4772147-4799832 GCF_000151845.1 Pteropus vampyrus | reverse complement strand
ACACAAATATAAGCATGAAAAGCGGGTTATTAATATAGATTCTATAGTCCTCAAAAACAGAATGAGCAGATGCTATGAGAAACTTTACCATATAATTTTGAAAATTTAAGTACAATTTATTTCATTAACTAAAAGAAAAGTCTTTTTTAAAAATTACTAACTCAGTCTATGGCCATGCCACCCTGAACAAGCCAGATCCCATCTGATCTCGGAAGCTAAACAGGGTCAGGTCTGGCTAGTACTTGGATGGGAGACCACCTAGGAAGACCAGGTGCTGTAGGCATAAAAAATAAAAAATAAGGGATTATAAGCTGAGAAGGTCCCTGCAATCTGTGAGGTCAACCAAGGGTTGCCTTGCCTAAAAAAAAATAATAAAAAATAAAATTAAAAAAAATTACTAACGTATTACTAAAACTGTGATTTTATCACAGTTACCATGTATGTCTATAAATATAAGCAACAAACATAAGGAAACAAATAAAAATATCTTTTACAGGAAAAGATAGCATCAGAAAAATAAAGTGCCTATGAATAAACCTTATAAAAATGTGTAAGACTTCTATGCAAAAAATTACAAACTATTTTTGAGAAAAATTAAGAAGACTTAAGTGAGTGGTGGGGCATACTCAATTCATGAACTGGAAATTTCAGTACTGTAAAGGTGTTAATCATTCCCAAACTGATTTAAAGCAATTCCAGTATCCCAACAAATTTACACATGTATAGACATTAAAGACAAAAAAGGCACTATGTAAAAGACAATCTTTTCAATACCAAGTATTGGGCCAACTGAATATCTACATGGGGAAAAATCCTTCTGGATAATCCACAAATACCAGTTCCAGGTAGATTATAGATTTAAATGTGATAGTATAATAACGGAGCTTTAGAATATGACATAGAAGAATATCATTATGATCTTGAGGAGGCAAAGATTTCTTTAAAAAGAAAAAAAAGGCTGTATATGAAAAAAACATTGACTACATTAAAATTAAGAACTTTCATCAAAGATACATGTAAGAAGTGAACAGAATCTACAGTAATAGGAGAAGGTGTAACAACATATGTAACTAACAAAGGACACTTGTAGAATATGTAATGAATTCCCACATGTTAGAAATGATGATGTAATTTTAAAATTTGGCAAGTAAGTTAAATAGGAGCTACATAAGAGAATACTCCAATTGCTTGTAAACAAATGAAATGATGCTCAATTACACTGACCATCAGGGACAGTAAATCAATGGGATACATGATACACTTACCAAAATGGCTAAAACTTAAGCAAACTGACTATCCAATGAGTAATAGGAATTCATATACTGATGGTGGAACTGTGCTTAAAAAATAATCCTTTAAATACATTCGAATCAACAGAATTTGGAAATGGTCCAAAAATACCTGGGTCAGTTGCTTTTATTAATTTTGTTGCAGAAACAATACTACACTTGTAATCTGCACTATTTATTTTATTTTATTTTCATCTCAGTACTGAAAGATCCAACAGATCACTCAATGGGAGGCAAAACTTCATTTTCTCAATTACAGGAATCATAATTCGATGGTGTAGTTCTCAAATGGCCAGTTTAGGAATTCTTTTGTGGAATGATATAACTTATCCTTAAATATCCCATCATGCCTCATGCTGAATGGACCTGAAGGTGGCACAATTCCTGTTGTCACCAACTCAGGTCATGGATTTCTTTCAAAAGAGGCCCAGAGTCACGTGGAACAACTAAATAGCACTTTGAAAGGCTGGATAAAGGACTTTCATATACTGCCCAACAGAGGATTTCTGCATTGCATTGCTGAGCTTAGAGCTTCAATTCACTAACACAACATTAACAGGGCATTGATGCACTTTGTTTTCACTTACAAGGAAAAATAGGAGGAAAGGATAATTATAGGAGAACATATAAGAAACCCAAATACTCCCAGTACCAAAGATTCCTGGAAGCCACTTTCGTGTTGTAGCGTCATAAAGCTCTGAACTTCATCCATTAATTATATTGGACAAAGCTTCAGCCTTGAAAATGTGTGCTCTACATATTTCAAAGCAATTTTACAACTTCTTCTAATTTTATTTCTGATTTTTTTCTCCTTGAATAAACCCTGAGTTTATCAGATTTAGTTTTCCCTCATAGAAGTCAACCTGTATGGAACATTTTAACATTTGAGGAGATTTCGATTCTACTTACTTTATTTTAAAGACATTCGCTATTCAAAATTCATTAAAATTGCCTGCAAAACAGGAAAGCTGTTAATTTGGTTCAATTAAAAAATAGCACAAGTTTCACTTTTACATTTATTCCCTCCTCACCTTTCCCTACCACCACTTTTCCAGGCTGAGATTTGATCTGGAGAAATATCCATAAATCTATCAGCCACAGGGGAAATATGTCATCTTTTCATAGGATTTGCTACAGTGGATCTATGAAAGCCCATTTAAGTAACTTCACTCTAGGAGGTCATCAGACAAGAAAAAGCGAAGAACTAGTTATAACTCCCGCATTTTAATGCATTCCATGATCCAACTGCACATCTTCCATAAAAAAGCTCCTTTAAAAAAAAAAAAACAAAAACATTTCAGACCGTTTATGTCCCTGTAGCCATCTGCTCCAACTTTCTTTGCATCGTTTTAGTTTATGATCTCCAAAACTCATATTACCCGTTTTCTGAATGGGCTTGCTGATACTCTTTGCTGTCAATTTCATCTAACTCCCAAGTCCTCTGTATTTCTGATTCACGAGAGCAGCCAATGTGCCCATCATTTGGAACTGCATCAGTGGTTCAATCCTTACGCTTAACCTTCTGTTGAGTGTCTTTATTACTCAGCTCCTCAAGAATATGGCTGAGGAGTGGGTATGCTGGTTCATCTGCAGCCTGCTACACTAATGAGTTTCCAGGCAGTATTTTATCAAAGCAATGTGTCAGAGCCTTTCTGTTATTGCTTCTTGTTTTGATGGGTTAGTGTTCGTTATTAAAGGAGAACACATTTTTTTTCCTTTCCTTGACAGGCAAGTTGAGGGCTCTCGGTAATAGGTGCCAGAGAAGGAACATCTGGTATACATTTAACAATGCACTGTTGCATTGTTAACTTAAAGCTGTTACTCGCCTTGATAAATACATAATGGGCCTCAAGAAATTAAGAGAAAATTAAAATGTAAATGTTTACCCAGACCACATTTCCCTCTTCTTTTCTTCCAGTCACCTATACCTGTACCCTATATGCAAGTGAAAGGAAAGGTTAGTGCAAAACCTCTCTTTGTGGCTCATGTTTCCAGAAACTAAAAGAACCCTTCTCATCCCCCACCCCGACACCCCACTTTTTCAAACAGGAGAGATAGCCGAGGCCAAAACAGCAGCATGGTGGGCTTGCTAAATTAGGTTAAGTACTGTTTTCTGAAAATAACATAGGCCATTTAGAAAATCTGCTTCCCCTTTGGACAAAGGATCTATATGGGGTTAAGGATACTATAAATATGTTCAAAATATTTTTATCCTATCACCAGTTTTTGGCTCCGAATTTTGCTCATTTATACAGGTGATGTTTAAAATGCATTGGCCTCCTTTTAGCTACTTTGCTAGAAAAGTGCACTATATAACAGCTGTTCCTACAGTGAAGATTCACAGGTCCGAGGTGAGAAAGTAAATTTTTAGGCCGTCACCAATGACTGGCTTTTTTCCCCCCCTTAAAATGTCATGCCTGTGCGTCGTACAAAAGGAGGATGGGATGGAATCCTGAAAATGCATTAGAACAGTCCAAGAAAGGTAAAAGGAGGAAAGGTGGAAGGGATGTAGGGAAGAGGGAGGAAGGCAGATGTAAAGAAGGAGAGGTAGAAAAGGGAAAGCAAGGACAAAAAGAATCTTTAAAAAGCCACAGTTCGTAGCAGCTTTTACAAAATAAAACACTAATACGGTTGTTTAATAAAACCCATAACAAGATGGTTTCAGCAGTTTTTGAATGAAAACCATATCCTCTCTGAAATGGTTATAATTTGAGGTATGGACTGAATTTTGATTCACAGTTATTTAATTTGATGTAAACTGCCTTATATGGTTATTTGCTTATTGCCAATGTTTTGAGATATTTCAGGTCTACAGAAATAGTTAGGGTGGGGTTTTTTTTTCACGTTTTAATTCCCTGCGTAAAGTTATTATTTTTTAAATCTAAGAATACATTGAAAAAGCCTAGTAGTCGAAGTTATGAGTGTCTGCTCAAAAAAGTGTAGAGAGGATTTTAAGAGATTTTTGTTTTATTTGGTTTTGTTTTTTTTAAGTAACCAGACTGTCTGAGATAAAAGAAGGAAACCAGTTTGCATATGTAGACACAGCAGACTATGGAAAGCTTTTCTCAGGAACTAAGAGCAAATAAAATGCTTTTTCTAGTTTGAGCTTAGAGAACCTATTCAGCTGACGCCATAAAATGGCTAAGATAGCTTAATGAGTTTCTTCATCCTGCTTCCATCAATTCTGAAAGATGGTCATGCATCTTCTGGCCACTCGCAATATTAAAAACAAACAAAGAAGCAAACAAACAAAACTGAATGTTCAAGCCATTTACATTCAGGCAATGCAGCAAAGACCATTTTATATTCCTGGTCTCCCTTCCCATTATTTCATTGAAAAAGCAACTCTTTCACTTACATTTAAAGCTTTCCTTGGGAAATATGATATAGATTTTTCTTCTTTAAAAGTTTCTGAACTTGGGACTCTGACTACTTCCCCTAGATGAAATTTTAAGAGTGTCCCAGGATTTCCCCAACTTCACTGGAATGAACTCAAGATAGCTACCTGGGGTGGGGGTGGGGGGAGGGGTGTGCAAAACTAAATTTGGTAAATGAATGTGAAATCAATTTTGGAGGAGTTTAAAGATTCTTCAACATGCTTCTGGGAGAGTCTAACCCTTAGTTGCCTTATTTCAGGTAGGAGGTAGGGAAATTCCTTTGGGTAGAAGACTTCTCATGCATTCCTTAGATGATGGGAAGGGAAAATGGCCAAGGCACTGACAAGTCTTACAGAGAAATGCATTATTCTGTGCTCTTCAGAAAAATACTGTTTTATATCATAGAGACACCATTATAATTCAAGAAATGTAAAAGCTAGAGGTGACATTAAGAAAGGCAGTGAATATACTGCTGTTAAGAATTCCTTCACTGAAAAAGTATTTGATTCCAATATGTCAGAAATCCTGATGGGGAAAGGAGAGAAGAGAAAAGAAGAAGAAAAAAATGTGTGTATGTGTATAAACATTTATATATTTAAATTATACTTTGAATTTAAAGGAGATAGGTAGGGATCTAATGTCTGTCTTAATTTTAAAGAAACGTTTCTTCAGAATAACACAAAATGGCAGTGTATCCTGGAAAGGAACTATCTCTTCAGAGTCTCTATAGTTCTCACTGTAAATTACAACAAACATATTTTTTTGTTTCCTATCTGGTGTAATGTATGCGCTGTGATAGTAGTGGTGTTTTTTTCCCCTTTTATTATCTATTTCACATAGTAATGATTAAGTAAAACGGGGCAGGTGGGGAGGTCGGGGGGAGCATCCAAAGGAAAAAAGAATATGCAAAAGAAGAAAGAAACATCCAGAATGGAAAGTGAAATTTTGGTGTTGTATCATTACTAAGTCATTCTTACATGGTCCCAGGACACAGTACAGACATTCAGCAGATACCTAAGGACTGTATATCTAGCTTCAAGAATCTGCCATCGCAGGGAAGATACAGGAAGGAGGAAGGGCCAGAAAAATGTGCACCAAATATACCCACCACATTTTGCACATTCAGTGGCTCATCATCCTTCCTTCCCCCACTCCTTCCCTAATTCCATCTCAAGTTCATTCTAGGTTATGAAACTCTGAGGTACTAAATTAATTATGACATATGTATTATTTTCTCTTTTGTTTTCTCCTTTCCTTACGTGTTTAGTTTTGTTCTAATATTGCCTTGTATAGATCTATTTGCATTTTAAATCCTATTTGAAACAAAGAATATTATTAAAAAATAGTAACATGAAGTTAATTGTTGATCTTTGAAAATTGATTAGTGTTACTGACTACCAAGAAAAAACAGAAAAAAATTTCCTTTAGAGTGTAAGTAGACGCATATAAATTTTAATTTCCAGTGGGCATTGTATTTTCTTATATACCATCTTAATGGATCAATATTGGATTATAGGACAGTGATTCTGATCTCAAAGCTTAAACTCAAAGCTATTCTTTTAGCTTTAGTATGAGGTATTTGCAGGGATATATTCTGTTTGGAGGGCGTGTCCGTGCATTTGTACAACCATCTGTGGAAGAGGAGAAAAGGGTGCTACTGAAGACACAAGATCAATGGCAGATGGAGGCCTTGTCCATGAGGTTACCTTGTCTGGATAAAGCATATTCTTATAGAGGCACAGACGGCATATATGAAAGGGATTATTTTAAAATAAACACAAATGTACTGTGAAGCATCAAATATCTGTTCATGGAAAGCCATTCCAAGTTAGGTGAAGAGTACCCAATGAAAACAAAAATAATGTTGACTTTTCACTTAATAATCTGACAAGTGAATAAAATTTTAGACAGTTATACATAATGGTCACTTTCAATGTTACGACCGAAACCGATATTTAAAGACAGCAACACTGTCTGGTAGGTACAGACATACAAAACCAACGCTTTCTAAAACTTAAATACCTAAGGCTACTGCAATGCTCATTTTATCTTCTTATGGATGTGCTTTCACTATGTCAAGGTTGAAGCTATGAAATATTTCTTTAGCTTCTTGGCTAATGCATGGTATTATGTTCAGTAAATTACTGCTACTGTCACACAGAGGAAGTGTTAGGCATTTAGAAACAAAAAAATGCTCCTTAGAAAGTTCCCAAGTCTCAGTTCTAGACAAAGAATTTGAAAGAGGGCATAAAAACATCTTTTTATTTAGCTAACTATTATTTTATAAGCAATGTATAAGTAAGGAAAATAATAAGGGGAATAAAAAAGTCAATTACTTAAATTCAATACTGGTGGGGAAAAAATAATAAAACTTTCAGTCTAATGTTACTTTTTCATCAATAAACTGCACTGCAGT
Organism: Pteropus vampyrus; assembly: GCF_000151845.1. NCBI lineage: Eukaryota > Metazoa > Chordata > Mammalia > Chiroptera > Pteropodidae > Pteropus > Pteropus vampyrus. Next base: position 4,792,750 of record NW_011888793.1, on the reverse strand, counting down.
TGTTTTTGAATTATTTGTTATGCTTGAGTTATTTATGGCTGTATCCTAAAATTTCCCTCCCTTTTATCCACGATCTTGGCTAATGCTTGGATTATCTTGTTTAAAATAGTGACTTCTTATATCATATGATTTTCCTTTTTGAAGTCTAAGGGCTTCTCATTGTAATCACTGTAATTACATATATGTGATGTGCTCTGTTTTTGTGGTTTCCTTCAGAATGAGAACATCTAATTCCTCACCTCGGCAACATGGCTAATCTCCCTTGATCCACGACAGTGTATAGATCAGGTCACACAAAAAGAATGATGTTTAATAATTTGTGTCAAGAGTTAAATGAGTTTGTGCCTGCTGGCTTCTGTATTATGCATCACTTTAATTTAATCTCGGTGAATTGCCTTTAATACAATACATATATTCATTTCCGCTGTTTGTAACTGTACTTAGACTAGGGTGTTTAAAACTTATAACAGTTAATTTCTTCTAAGCCCCTTGAAAAAGTCATTCTATCGTTACAAAGATACTTTGGCAAACTTTAATTTATCTATAAAAGCTAACCTTGCACTATGATGCCATGCAGACTTTTATACTGAGGCGAGCCTTCCCCCTGCCTTCCATAGAAGCCACGTTTATGGTTTGGTAGCTGTGCCCATGTAATGGAAAGAGACACAGAAAGGACTTCAGCAGAACTCTCCAGACCAGAGAAGGTTAGGGTCAGATGACCAGGCTGTCAGATTAGGCAAGGGCCAATGGGTGCAGCATGGTAAGGTGTCTATTAGTCTAAGAACAGCAAGAATTTGTGAAAGGAAATCTGAAAGGATGAGATTAATCCAGAGGAGGAAAAACTGGAGTGTCACAAACATTATTAGCTGTGACCAGAGCAGGCTCCAAACCTGTGATGTCTCAGTAATGATGGGGTAGGGAATCAGGGCAAGTTAAAATGGCAAGTAATTAGCAGAGGCTCCAAAAGATAGGTGTTTGGCATTAAGGAGGCCTGGTGACAGGTATCCTGGTTGAAGAACACTGAGGCAAGCTGGCTGGCTAAAGGAGTAAGGACGGTTCTAACTGGGGGGATTTTCATTCAGAATCGGGTGAATTCCAACCAGCACTCGGCTTCAGGATAGGAGGTCTGTAGTTAGCAGAAATTTCATACCTCCTTGGTCTGATTTCCTTTCCTGTCTTTCTTTGATGGCTTCTTACAGCTCCCTAATATCCTGCATTCCTTCTGTTTCCCCTTCTCCTTCCCTTCCCCCTCCACCCCTTCTCCCTTCTCCCCTTCATTCTCTCTCCTCTCTTTTTCTCTTTCCCTCTCCATCTTTCCCTCCTCCCCTCCCTCCTACTTCCTTCCTCCCCCCTCCCCCTCTCTCGGCTTGCACAGGAGCATGGTAAATGTTTACCAAATGGCTCTCTGGTTTAAAAACACAAACACCACCACCAAAACCCTGACTGTAGTATTTGCTTTCTTCTGTGGTATAACTACTCTCACCATAGCCAATTTCAACATCACTAACATGACATCATTAGACATGGAGCTGGGAAGAGACGTGCAGCAACAAATAAGCTGAGAATCTGAGAAACAGACATGGGGGAAATTACCAAGAACTACTGGATGTCATAATGTGTGCTAAGCACCATCAGGGGTGTTTACAAATACATTATGCGATTTTGTTTGCCTCTATAATAACACTGTCGTCGCTGTCTTTCTCACATATGGTGCCTGCTTTAGCTGTGAATCATGGCACATAAAAGGTGCTCAATAAATGTTAAATTAAATATTGCACTCATTTTATAGTGAAGGAAAGTGGGAACAAAAGCATGAAGAGCCGTTGTGTTGCCTCTATTTCTGAGAGGATGTGTTGTGAAGCTTCTTGCTGTGAAAGGGAGAACTGGGAGAAATGTGGAACGTTTGTCAGACTTGGGGACATGGGCAAATAGAAAAGCATTCATAGATACATAAAACTGACTTTAATGTTAAGGTATGGATTATATTCTCTTCATATTCCTGATTAACAGACTGAATATAAATTTTAGAAGAGCAATTCTCCTAGATCCTCTGTGATGGAGACTGCCTGTTTCCCAAACCGTCTCCCTTTCCTCCAAGGTGCACAGCTGGACCACAGGTCCCACTCGCCCTTGCACAGCTAGGTGTGGCCATGTGATTGAGCCAGTGGAATGTGGCAGAGAGTCACATACACTCCTGCCAGGCTGGGCCACAGAACCTCCCGCCCAAACCTCCACTTTCTCTCTCTTTCTGCATCTGCTGGTTGGATGTTGGCACGCAGGGCGACCTGGGCAGGGAAGCTCACGGTGAGGACAGCAGAACCTCCACGGGCTGAGTCTGAATTACATACAGAACACAGCCCAGCCCCCGCCACTACTGGGATTTTGAGAACAAGAAATTAACTTCTATTAAGTCAAACACTGAGATTTCAGATTTTCTCTGTCACAGCAGTCAATACATTTTAATAAATTCATTCTTCTATCCTGGCTTCTAACCACTTTGCTTCAATATCAACACCACAAACACATTACTTAGTTCATCTGTTGGGGTGACTACAGATGGTGGCTCTTTCATTTTGAAAAAAGTTCAGAAGGTGGAGCAGATCATTTTGCCTTGGAAAGAAACTGACCCTTGACTGAATCCTATGATAATCCAGAGACCCGTGGAAAAGGCAAATTATTAAAAGGACAGAGTTTTCTAATTAAATGAGCATAATGGATATTGTTTTGAAAAAAATTATTTTAGACAGTTGTCCAGTTTTTTTGTTTGGTTTGTTTTTACCACGTGGACCTTGAAATTGGCTGTGGTTTACAAAGAATGAAGAGGACGAAACCATCTGTAGTCACAGAGCAGGTCAGGGTTGGCTTCTGTGATGGAGTTAAATTGGAACTTTTCAGATCTAGGTTTAGGACTATTGATAATTGGAGGGTTTTGTTACAAATTGTTCCAATCTATTTTCTCTGGCCGCTTATTCCCCACCCCCCAGCTTTACTGAGGTATAATTGACACATAAAATTGTAAGATATTTAAAGTATACGCTGCAGTGATTTGATATACATATCTCTGACAAATTCTCCTTTCTTCTCTGTTTAGCTAGAATATCCCAGAATTAGGGGTACATTTTAATTGGCCTCCGCTATGCCCACTGAAAATCGTAAGATAAAAGCTACAGAGTTAACAGCCCATCGCTGATCTGACTCTTTGTTTCCTCGGAACTGTGACCAAATAGTTCCACATGCTACTTCAGTATTCAGGGCAGAGAACAAATGTGGGCAGACAGATCAATGAAAAGGCTCTGGAGTCAGGCCAGCTAAGGTGTGAATTATTCCTCTGCCACATATTACTTGTGAACCTTGGGCAGGTTATGAAGTCTGTCTCCTCAATACCCAAATTGGAAAAATGTCTTTCTGGTTGGTTGCTGGGAGAACAAAATGATGTATTAAAATAAGTAATGTGGTGCCCAGTCTTTGATTATTCAATATTTAATAATTTAAATATTAATTAAATATTTAAATAACTGTATAATATTTATTTAAATATTAATAATCTCTAATTATTAAAAATAAAGGTAATAAAATATGATGAATATCGAATGACACATCTAAATTATACAAAATTAACTTTATCATTTTTAATGATAATCTTTCCCATTAAAGCTCAGGGGTAAGACCCAGGAACCCTGTCAACCCTGCGAGGCTTGGAAAGGTCTGCTCCTGCCTGCTCTCTGCGCCTCGGCTCTCCAGTGCCCCAGCCTCCCTCCGCTTCCTCCAATGCACTGTGTTCTCTCTCACCACGGAGATTTTACAACTGCTGTCCCCGGTTCCCTTCTTCAATCCCCTGCCCGGGCCCTACTCCTTTTCGCTCTTCAGTCTCAGGTTCCTCTGACCCTCCATGCGCAGTCAGCTTCCCGGGCTGTGAGCTCTCACCGGACCCTGCCTGCTCTTCTTCGCATCACTTCCCTTGGTGTGTCGTTTATACATTCATTTGCGCCATTATTTGGATATGTCCACTTTGTTCACCGGACTTCAAATCCATGAGACGGGAACAAAAGTTATCACTAATTGGCGACGGAACTAATTAGTAATTTGTGGCTTTTTACATGTGATAACACTTTTCACTGTTCTTTTAAAAAAAGGACTTCGTAACATAGTTGTGGGTCACAAAATAAATAATTAAAAGTACATTTTGTGATGTGGAGCTTGTTCTGGGACTCAGAATTCACTCACTACACAACCGTTCTTCATCTTCAACCACATGGCAGGGACTTAGCAGACCACTTACCCAATAGTTGTAGTCATGTGATAAAGAGTCCGGTGACCAGCTCAGAGCACAGGAGACATTCCCTGTAGGCAGTCTAGACTGAAGTAATTACCCTCACTGGAATCTGGTCGTGACATTGGAATGACACATCTCATCCTAAGAAAGCCTGGAGAATTATTTTCCTAGCCAGTTATTGGCTTGATTTTTAGATAACTTTCCTTCATGAAACCCCATTACGCTTACTTTGCTTCTGTATTTCTTCCTATGATTGAACAAAGAAAAATTAAGGGCAGCAATAAAAACAAATTTTCAAATACTAATGTTTATAGCGTAGAAAATCATGACGAAGCTCAGATAACTCACTGTTTTGCATTTGCAATGTGCACACGAGTGAGCCAAATGATGTTTAGATTTTTTTGGTTCTTTCTCAGTAATGGGTCAGATAAATCACTGTCTGATTGCCTGTTAAGTTCTTGAGATTGCATTGGGAACAACAGGCAGTAAAAGCCCCCAGTTCAGACTCATTTGTGTGTGAACCATAAACATTGTTTACCATTTTCATATTTATGCCAACGATTATAAAATAGTCAAAAGCTAAAGGATACACAGGAAAAAGCAACCTCTTGCCTACAGAAAAAAATCTTTGACAAAATATTTTTTCCGTTTCCACTTGATTATGCTAATCCACAGCAAGGCAATAATGGGAGATGTGCAACAATTCCCAAAGCCATTTATAGATTTGCTATCAATTACAAAATAATAAGCTAGAGAATACAAACATGCTGAATATTAAGGAAAAACAATATCTTTGTTTGGCTCAAATATTATATTTCTAAGTGCATATTTCAGACTCTCTGGATTGACCCAGTTTACTGCACAGATTTTTCCTGTGGCTAATTTCCTCCTCCTCCATTTAAATAATACTGGTGATTACTAACATTTACATCACTTATGAGAGCTTTGCTCATTCATTCTCATTTGATTTAGTATTGTGCTTTAAAAAAAAGATAAGGAAAAGGATTTCTAAGACATGTAAAATAACTCATTTAATGTTTCATTAAATGGCCAAACACAGCTTGAACTCATATCCCATTACTCCAAAACCTTAATCTACACTTTTAGGCAAAGATAATACTGTTTGGCAAACTGAAGCTTCCGTGTATGACTTTCTTGATCAGGTTTCCAAATTTACGTATTTATGCATCGATTGGTTAATTGATGAATTATTTTCTTGGTCATTTACCCATTGGCCCATCGGTTTTTGTAGGTATGCTATCTTGCATCCTGTGGGATATTTGGTCTTTTGTATGCAAGCTGTTCTGCTAAGCTCCACCAGGAAAACAAAGAAGAGAAGAGACAGTGTTAACGGAAAAAGAATTTAGGCAATTACAAAGCAACCTCTATGCAGGTGTGTGCTAATGGGGTTGAAAGAGAAGGCTTCTTGGAAAAGGTGAGACTTAAGTTGTATCCTGAAAGGAATGATGACTTACTTTACCAGAGAGAAAGCAGAAGGGCATCCCAGGTGGTGGAGACTGCACGAAGCATCTCTAGGAAACATTTTAATGGCTGTAGTGAGTAATTAATGTGGTTATTCCCTAGTATGTCTGCACACTTTGCATTTTAAACGATAATTTATCATCATAAGTAGTGTCTGATTCTCATGGGTGTTAGTTAAAAATTATTCCATAAAGGTTTTATTAATTAAAAATCATCCGACCTTCATTATAATATAATCTTGAAATCTTGTAGGGTCTGTTGGGATAAATCCAAGTACTACGCATCACGTACCAGTATACAGTTCAGTTTTGGTGAGGCTCTGGATGAGGGCAGCGAACTGTCAGAAAAGGATTTTACTTCTGGGGGTTTTTAGACACAGAAATGTGGCTGTTGGTACCTTGTTAAAAATGATTGCTCCTTGGGTGACACAGAAGGGTACTCATGGCCCTTCGCATGTGGATTTCAACCTCCTGGTCTCCTGTGAGCAGAATCTAATAACATTCTGGGCAAGGCAGTGCCCCTATGGAAGACGGACACAGGGAGTTAAGGGCTCCCCTGTCAGGGTGCACACGAGAAAGGGCAGTATGAGGTTCTGTCCCCTGTATGAGCTGGATGTGTTGGAGAAAGCAGCTAATGGGCTTCTTTTAATCCCTCGCCAACTCATCACTCTTCCTTCCCTGGTGGGCCTCTATGACTGCATTGCAAGGACACATAGTAGAGAAGTTCAAAGTGAAACTCCAGGGTAAATCTGCTCAGTGCACACTGTGGGGAAGTGGCAGCCTGAATGGGGAGAGGAGGTGAATATTCCCAGGAAGCAGTAAGACTGGTGGTGGAAGAGGCTGTAGGAGTAGGGAAAAGGTAAGCCATCTGCAGAGGTTTGGGGAAGGGGGAAGAGGCCCCATACCCCAACCTGGAATGAGGGTGGAGTGGGAGAAAGGTGATGGTGCCAGGCCCAAGATGGTGGTCAAGCCAGCATGAGCTCTTTTAGCACGTCTCTCTCAGGCCTGGACTTGAAGCTCCTGGTTCAAGTGTTATGGACAGAGAGTTGATGGGGAGGCAAAGGTGCTGTACTCTAGATGACTTGGGAGTGGCTGTCAGCCTGGAAGACCAGGAGAGAAGGCGGTGGCAGCCAGCAAAAGTGGGTGATTTTTTCAATCACTCAAATAGCGAGCACATCCTTATTTCTAGCCTAGTTTTTCATTTATACCTTGGACCTCCCCCCGACAAGTAATTTGGTCTTCCTGTAACCTACTCTTTATTCAGTATTTGTTCAAAATTTATTTAGTTAAGGAGAGGAGAAGATAATTTTCTATTAATAAAAGTAGTACGTATGTAATGAAGGATGGCTGTGCCCTGATGTAACCACCATTCTTACTCATTTGGATTTCCCTTTACTTCCACAGTTTTTCCACCATACATACTTAGGTAGTGTCTGGGACCCACGGTCTATAACAATGGCTGAAATGTACATGGATGTGGATGGTAAGACTTGTTACTGGTAAACACAGTATTCAGTTTCTGAATTTTAATTAACTCTGACAGCTGACATCAGAGGCTGTTGGGTAGTTACTCTGATCTACTCTGGATATATAAATTGTTGTGTACATATAGAAAAAATATTTAACACAAGTTGGAGTGTTTTGGCAAAGACTTTTACTTTGGTTTCTACTTCTCTTTTGAAGATTCACTCTTTTTCCCTAGGAGCAGGGCCAAATTACATTTTTCAGGTTAAAGACTCACGTGTGAAAATGTGTCAGATTTATTCCCATAGTGATCTATTTCATTCCTGTTGTGGGTTGGTGCTCTAGGCAGCTGCCTAGCTCCCTGCCCTGGATTCAGTGAAGGGTGTGGAGCATTCTGAGGCCGATGTGGTCCATAGCAACAACTGTCCCCCAAAACACTGGAAGACAACTTTGGGAGGAGATTTCAACAGAAATAAGGTGGAATGTGTGTGTGCTTGTGCATGTGTGTGCTGGAGGGAGAGGCATGAGAAGGGACACATTTTAGCCAGGAGTGGATAAAGAAAGGTGACAGAGAAAGAACATAGGAAAAGTAGAGTCTCTGCTGCCAGCAGTTCTGTCTCTGCCCTCACTAACAGGGAGTTCAGCATCTGGCTCATTTTCTTTCCATGAGGGGAATGAGATCACCACCAGCATCCTGATGATCTTATCATTCTCTTCTTTCCCTCTCTTGGAAGGCTACTGGTAGCTAGAGCAACACTGATCTGGATTTCTATATCTTCAGCAAGGCTATTTTACCACTGCTGATCTGCCTAAGAATGCAAATGAGTACATTTAAATATCATGTTCTTAACAATTTTATGTTTTGTTCTAAGCTCAAAATGAAGCTACCCAGGTGTTCTTTTATAAATAGGACTGCATGAATTTAAACAAACCTTTGCATTATTCATTGCAACAAAGGAATCGGAGTTCCTCCTCTAGATATAACTAATTTTAACATTTTTTAAAAGTAATAAACTACTGAAGGTAATTAGCACATAACTAAGCATTTTCTTTTACAGATGTATCAAATTTGACTGGGAAACCATTTTGTTGAATGAACAATTATTCTGAAACCCACTAAAAGTTTTCTGTCATCTCTTTTTGGCCATGATGACTTTATATTATATTATCATAAATTGTTTTTAATTCAAGCCTTTGGCAAACAGTTTAAATGAGATTTACAACATAACACTGCTATTCTCATGGTTGAAATATTAAAAATTCATGCATGAAAGATTTACCCTTTTAATAAGATCAATCACACTGGACAGCACTCATCCTCCCCAATTAAAACCCACTTAATTCGCAAACAATTTATTTAAAAAATATGCCTACTCCAAATGCACATTAGTATAATAGGTTTTCTGAACCCACTTAAGATGGGCAACAACTGGCCATACCTAAACTCAAGCTCTTCTTGCCCTGTCAAAAATTCTTTATTGATAATGGATGACACTTTGAGTCCAAAACAAAGCTTCTAACAGTTTTATAGTATAGCTATTCCAAAGACCATGCTGCGATTTAATTCACTAGGAATTTACAGTGTTAACTCCAAAAACACTTACAGCTAAGAGTTTGTTTGGTCATTCGCTGGTTTGTTAACCTCGCCTTGGGGCAGAGATCTCTAGTGGGGGACTCCCTTTAAGTGCCCTCTTAGTTCTGGACAGTAAGGCAAATGATGCTATTCTGGGCTCAAGAGTGTAGCTGGGCATTCGCTGGCCTGACAGAGGCCCCGCTTTCCCATTCACCTTGATTGCGAAAATCAAATATTGGTGAGGAATAGGCAAGCGAAATTTGCATGGGAGAAAAGGGACCTTCTTGGAGGAGAGGGATTAAGATTTTAGTCCCTGTGAAAAAAAGTTTACCCCAAGGATAAGGGCATCTGAACAACTTGGTTGGTTCTAGAAACATTTTTTTAGCCAAAGCTAGAAACCTAGCAGTGGGAAAATACAGGTGTGTGTGTGTGTGTGTGTGTGTGTGTGTGTGTGTGTGTGTGTTGGGTGGTCGCTGGGGTGTATACTAACTGAGGAGCTATAACACTGGGACTCAGGAGCATGATGACATAGGCAATCCAGGCAGAGTTTAGCACTGATAAAAGAGATCTTTTTCTCCTTCTTCTACCTTGTAAAACTACAGACAAGGATGGTATCAGACTGTCTGGGACCACCAGTCTACACCACATGGCAGTGTATACAGTAGTAGTAGTGGGGAAAGAGACCAGGACAGTTCTGAATGCCCAGTTTTCTCCATTAGGTGACTGGACAGAGCCAGCTAACTCAGGTTTCCACATGCTATACCTTACAAAACTGGCAAGATATCAACTGGTCTAACACCAGTTGGAAAACTGTTCTCTTCAAAAACAAAATAAGACACTTCCCTCCATACTACTTATGTCTGCTGTGGATGTTGGAATCACGGACTTGCACCTACTTTGCTATAACCTACCAGTTGACAGCCCCTACTCAGAAGGTGCAGTTGGCTGAAACAGAAACTGAAGAAAAGCACTGAAAAAGTTCCCTAGGAACAAATTATTTATTACATTCTCTCAACTTTAAGTCTTTTAATATAACCCTCAAGAAGTTGTCTCATTTGAAAAAAATATGAAAAAGTCAGAGAAAGTGGGAAATATTTTGCCAACATAAAGTCCCAAAATAAGAAAATTTAAATATATTTTGAGCATTCCCATGAAAGTGAAGTTTATTTTTAGTGACTTTGATGACTAACACTATCTAGTTATGAGTGGTGGGAAAACTGTGATGTGAAGCAATTCTAAATATGTTAAAATATCGTGGTATATCAAGGAATGAAATAAATACCTCATACTGAATTTCAACAAAAAGTTTTTCAATTTTTATTACCAGAAAAAATTTTTTTTCACATGCTTCTTAAATGAATGTTGAACAAATATGTAAAAAATAACCACTTAAGGCTGCCCATGTGTCCTGGCTCACTCTGGGCATGCCCATGAGGGAATCTGGACTGTCCTCCAGCGATGCTGCCCTAGCACTACTTCAGCCTAGAGAAGGCACCATGCTTATTTTAAACCAAAGAAAACTGCAAATGGCATATAACCATGCCTCCCTCCTCCCCAGCATCTTCTACTCATTACCCCATGATTTAACATCCTGAGAACACTAAGAATTTTAGCTGACTGCTGTTTCAATTTACCAAAGACCTTCCCACACACTTAACATTCCCAATTCGGTTCATAATGATATGAGACATATCTTTGCTACCACCATTAAAGTATCATTGTGTATTTCAGCATCTCAAGGGCAAGAGTTCGGCCTAACCTGGTGTCACTCAGAGGGCTCCCTAATTCTTTGAAAAAGAAAGTCATCCATCCATCCATCCATCCATCCATCCATCCATCCATCCATCATTTACCAACCTCCTACCATGTGCCAGGTACTATTTTAAGAACATCAGAAATATAGCAGTGAACAAAAAGACAAAATCCTCATTCTTGCAGAGCTTACCTTCTATTGAGGAGATAGGAAACAGGTAATAAACAAAGAAAAATACAGTGTATTAGAAAGTAAAGAAAAATTAGCTAGAAAAATTACATGGGGAGAACTGGATGTGTATGTGTGCGTGTGTATTATAACTTTCAGTGAGTCTGATGACTAATTCATCGGGGGTGGGGGTGGTGTCAGAAGGCTTCACTAACAAAGTGACATTGAACAAGCAACTGAAGGAGGTGGGCACCAAGTACACCCAAGGAAAGAACTCCCAGGCAGAGGGAACTGTAAATGCAAAGACCTGGAGGTGGGAATGTGCCTGGCGTGGAAGCAGGGAGAGCACTCAGGAGGCCCTAGCACTGATCTAGGTGCGAGATGATGGTGGCTGAGGTGGGGTGTACAGTGGGGGTGAATGGAGTGGTCAGATTCTGGAAATATTCTGAAGGAGGAGCCCACAGGGTTTGTTATTAACCAGATGTGGTGCATGATAGGAAGACAGGCTCTGTGCAGGATGGCCAACTCACTAGCCCACTGTGCTTCCCCGGTCTCTGTACCGCCCCTGACTGCCTGCATTTGCCCCAATTGGATTGCCTGAGACGCAGTCCTTCTCTTGGACTTAGCCTTCTCTTATTTATATAATTCCCCAAGTCATATATTTCAGAAGCTTACTCCAGACTCCCACCAGACTTCCTATGAAAGATATCTTGGATAGCAATGGGATAGGATGCTTAAGGAAAGGAACAACTCGCAGGACTCCTGAAGGAGTCTGCCATAGGTCTTTGGGTCCACTAAGGTAGATGTGGATGTCTAAGCAGGAATTGACTCTAGATTCCCTAGATAGGAGCAACACAGTAATCTGGGCAAGATAACATACTGTCATGTTTGAGAAGGGGACTTGGCTGCAAGGCTCTCCTGACCTGACAAAGATGCATCAAAATTTGGTGCAGGCTGTTGAAAAGGATTATAATGAAGCTCTCAGATAGACCAAGGAGGGGGAGGAAGCTGTTCATTTTTAAGTGAAGTCAACACTGAAACCAAGTTTTTGTTCTAAGAATGTAGAATATTTGCTGAGGGCATGGACAGGTCACATATGTGCTGTCCAAGTATATACCAGCCCATACCTACGCTATGCAAGAGCTGAACATTCCTACATGGTGCAGTGAACTGGATCTCAATGGATGCTTGACAAACATCAAGTTAATTGATGAGGGAGATAATGTATGCAGGTGCATACTAAGACTGGAATCAGTGCCTTTTAAGGAACAGAAATTGTGTAATAAGAGGATGTTGAAGTTTTGGCATCAAGAAATGCTGAGCTGGAAATAATCCCAAAGGCACAGAATGTCCATATTGACTCAGATTATTGGAAGGTTCAGAAATTAAGAAAAGATTCAGAAATCGAGCATGATGAGGCAGTTTTTTTTCTTTTCTGTGTAATCCGTCTGCAGGAACAACTGGTACAGCTATCAGACCGTATTTGTTTATAGTTCTGACTCTTAAATGAGCAAGCAACTTGAGAGCAGGGAGCAGTGTCTTATTTTGCTTGGCAGGCCCCACTGGCTAGAGGAGTGCTGGTATGGAGAGAGCTCAGAGGGTGCTATCGGATGGATAGATGGATAGACGGATGGATGGATGGGTAGATGGATGAATGAATGAAACAGTAAATAAATGAATGCCTGCAAGAGTAAATGAGTGATCACACTGTTGCTAAATGTTTCCAAAAAGGATGCTGAATCACAAACACACATACACATTCATACACATATATGACCATATATTCATTTCCCTTTTCCCCATTTTAATGGATACTTATTTTTTGAAAGACAAAACCAAGTTTGAATTTTATTTCTTTCAGTTTTTTTAAATTTTAAAACCTAATTTGCTTTATGAGGCAAATTTCAAGAAAAAAAGAGATGCAAGAGGAACCTATCAATAAAAAGCAACATAAAAGATGAAGCAACAACTACAAGTACCTTATTTGAGACCTGATTTTAAAAAAATAAGTTATAAAAATTATGACATTTGTGAGACAATTGGAAGTTTGAACACTAAGAGGATACTTGACAATATTGAGGATGTATTTCTTTTTTCAGGTTTGATAATGGTAGTGTGATTATGACTAAGAAAAAAAGAGTCCTTACGTTTTAGAGATACATACTGAAAACATTTATAAATGAAATGTTATAGTATCTGGGACTTGTTTAAAGTTAATGCAGAAGGGGTGAGGTGGTTGGGGGCATGGGTGTGGCAGGTTGGCCATTTGATGGTCGTCGAGGCTGGGTGATGGGTACATGGAGGTTCCTAACGCTACTCTATTTTTGTATGTATTTGAAATTCTTGATAAATAACTAAGGAAAAAAACTAAAGTGATATTAAGATCTGGACAATAGTATAGCAGACACTATGTTATTTTAAGTTAACCACATTAGGTAGACTTCTAAATTTCTCATTCATCTAATCTATTGCTAGTGTATATGCATATCCACAGGGCAATAGATGCCTCGGTGAAGAAGGCATTTATTTTTATCTTAAAAGTCACTGAAATAAAACAAACCTTTAAAATGTTCTTTCTTACTTGTCATATAAATCACTTTATATAGGACATTTTAAGACCTGTGTCACGTACTTTAAGAGAACTCGGTATTACTTCAAACCTTAGCATAAATCCTCTTGATATGTTTAACTAGAATTTACTAAAATAAAACCTCAGGCTCATTTCTTCTGACAAAGGCATGTGCTTATATTCCTATATTCATTTGTTCAGCTTTCTCCTGAGGGTTTGCCATTTTTACTCTGTATAATTGTATTTATGTTGCAATTGAAAAGACTTCAGAACACCTATTTTATAGGCTTTAATTCCCACATGGTCTTGCATAACTAACTGCCTACAGAATTTTGACACCATGCATAGATATATGTCTAATTACACTTTTGAACTTAATGAAATGAGTATAATTCTGTCCTCAGATCGCAGGATATTTAAAATTTTTAATCGACTATTATTTTTCCAAGTATTTTACTGCAGTTTGAATTGAATTGAAAAACGTGAACAAAATTCTTGTATTTGTTTAAAGACTATTGTAGCATGCATTTCTAATAATAGCTATAATTATATTTGTAGCTATGACTATTTTATACATGAATTATGTATATATTTATATAAACATATTATGGTAAAATCTATAATGTGGAACTGGATAGAAGACACCAATTCAGAAGCCAACCCTGTGTTGTCGATATATTTCAGAGGTTATGGTTTGATCTTCAGTATATCTAAAGCTGTGCTAGAATTCTGTTCCAACAGAATTTTACTATTATTCCAATGAAGAAGCAGTACTTGGAATGGGGTTTCAAATTCAAATGCTGACAGGAACCAGGCAGGTAACAAAAAATGAGTGATGGACTATGTATGTGGTCACCTGGAGATATTTGCCCTGTCTTAAATGGCAGTACTTCCTAGCTCTAGTAGGTTGTACCTGGTGGGCATAGTATTTCCGCATGTCTTTCTCTTTTTTTTCCTAGAGAAGCCATAAATCTAGATTTTTAAGTTAAATCTTCCAATTTTAAAATGGGGGTCAAAGAAGTCACGCCTCCTATTGTATAAAGCCCCAGAAGAAGTTTGCCTCTGATTGCTATTCTAGAATTTCCACAATTTGCTTAACTTCTCAATGTGTGGGTATATTTCCTCTAATCAGGGTAAGATTATCTGTCCTCAGATCATCTTACAGGGTAGTCTGTATACTGACAGTACATGTGGATTCAGCCTAGCAGTATCAATTAAAAATAACTAGGAAAGTGGAGAAATAGACACTTTTTCTCACATAAGAGAGGGAGGGTGAACTGGGACACCTTTTATAAAGAGCAATTTGACAATCTGTTAAAAATTGTTACCATACACTTTTTTTCACTCAACAATTATACTTCTATAAATATATTCTCAGGAGAAAATCGCAAATGTTAACTGACATAGGTTTAAAATCTCAGAGGTTCATATAAGTTTGTTTATCTCACATTACTTATGGTAGTAAATACTGAAAAAAAAGGTCTAAAAATATAAAATTGGTTGTGAATTATGATGTACTCTATCGCTTCTGTAATTAGATAAACACAAATATATTATTTTAAATGAAAGAAAATGAGTTGCATGCTAATGGCATGTTTTAAAACATCATATAGTTCTAGGTCTAATTCATTGAGATGGAGAGTTAGTTGAAAACTGTCAATGGTACATGATGCAAGAAGGCACTAATAAACCGAGAAATAGAAGTAATCAGTAGGATTAACAAGTCTAATGGAAGGCACGCTGGAAGACAAAAATGGTTCTAAGCAGAATACCAAGTATTAAAATAATCTAATCTAATCTAGCTAGCTAGGGTATATCAAGAAGACAGGACTTTACTGATTTGGGCTATTCCAAAGCTGTGGTCATATCTGTGGCTGTAATGCTAAACCACACCACACAAAGTCAGGTCTGGCTTTTTGAGCAGTCAGATATTTACCGTCCAATGCCTCAGCCTGTAGGGTCCCATAACACCAAACTGCTTGCAGCTCCGTGGATACATTAGACTCCTTCTTGTCTTCTGCCTCAGCTATGACTGCCCATGGGCCTGGGAAACTCCTGTCCTACCTTCTCTACTTGCTTTCGGGCTCAGGTTGGGCAGTCTCTCCATCAGTCCTCAGAGGCTCATCTTCTGTGCTTAGCGCTATCTTAGTACTCCCACACTCTTTTGTTATCATTTGTTTATGTGTCTATTGTTGAACTGGGAGTGCTTTGGAAGAAAAAGATATGTTGTCCTCATATTTGCATCTGGCAATAGCACAGTAACTGAGATCCAACATAAACAAATAGCTCCATACTCTCCCCATCATGGTCTATGTGAACTTACACCACCTGGCATTGTGCTGTGCCTGACTGCACAACTGTATGTGGTGGTCCTGGATGCCAGTGATTTTTAATCTCATGCATGTATTTGTTTTTCTTACATGACTGACAATGCCTTGAAGGTGTGCTCTCTGCCTTCATAGAGAGTAACCCCTAAACCACAGGGCCCAATACATTGTTTTTGCAACCTCAAGGCTCATAGCTTTTTTATAAATGACCATATATTTTTATTATATACTCAATATTTTAAACCTGGAACACAAAGGCCTACACAATTTTACTTTCAAAACAGAAAGAAAAAAGGAGCCATTAACAAAAATATACCGTTTTTTTTTTCCCCCCAATAAAAACCATTAATTTTTTTAGAATTTATTTATGGAAAGTAAGTCTTTTGTGATATATATTTTTTTCTAAATAATATGGAGATTAGTGTAGCTATTTAGAAGATGACAATGAATTCCTGTTGGGATCTCTTGAACTTTTTATGTTGGGCTCTTTAGGATATTTAGGGCAAATTGACATTTTAAAAAGTCAAGTACCAGTATATAATAATGAAGTCACATTTATTTTTACTTGATCCACAAAATAATTTTATTATTATTATTTTACAAGTGAGGAAAGTGAAGCTAAGCAAAGTTATAATGATTTGTCCAAGTCACAGATTTAATTGGATACTTCTGACTGCAAATCCTATTCTCTTCACACCATACCTGAAAGCTTTCTTTAATTGCTTCCCCTCTTTTATTTAAAAGGGGCTAACATGACTCTTTCAACAGATGTCGAACCCACATTTTCTTCATTTTTTCACCTAATCTTTAGGTTGGAGATGCAACCACAAGTCTTTAAACTGGTTCTACTTCCGCTATATTAGTACTATTTTGTTTTATTAAATATTGCTTTTTGAGTTCTAAGATACAGGTGAACAATGTTAGTATTATAAAGTTCAGTTTCTTAAGGGGGAAGCCATCAATTAAATAAATTGAAAAGAAAGGTTTTCTCAAGTTAAATAAATAGAAAGCTTTTATAATCGTGGCTTAGACATGTAGATTTTCTATCAAAGTTTTACTTGGGTCTCTTGGAAAATCTAATCTGAAATCAACCTTGTTACAATTTAATGAGAATGGATTGTTTTATCATTACTAATGGATTTTTGTTTGATTTTCTTATGGATATGGAAGATGTTGTGGTACTAGAAATGTTGGAGAAATATAGAAAGTAGAAAATACTGATTGGCTCCCACCCCGGTACCCCTGTATTTCTATCTGCTTTTAGATCCTGAGAGGTTATATCCCTTTACTTTTATCACATATGGATATATCTAAAAAATAAAGTCAACATTTATGTTCTTATATAACATAAAAATGGTCTCAACATTTATATATCCTTCAGCGTCTTGCTTGTTTTAGCTCAAAAAAAATGTTTTTGAAAATGGTCCAATTATTACATATAGCTCTAGTTCCCTCATTTTTGTAGTTGATAGAATTACGTTGTACAAATAGACCACAATTTATTTGCCCATTCCCATACTGATACACGTTTGGGTTAATTCATCTTTTCTGCAATTACTTACAATGCCTCATTGGACATTTGTTCAAAGATGTGTAGTTCTAAACGGGAAAGTGCACCAATAGCTGCACTTACTAAGGCTTTTTTCAGTCCCTCTACCAATTACACTAAAGTTTTCTATTTTATTTATTTATTTTTTAATTGGCTACCTTCACTGAATATTGTACGTTCACTGAATGTCAATCAGTTGTTTGGGGCAACTATTTAGAAGGTTTTGGTGAGACACACACACACACACACACACACACACACACACACACACACACGCATACACAAATGGGTTCAAAAAAACTATTGGAAATAGTTTTCAAAATTCTTTGGAAAATTTTAAATCAGTTTAGATAATTAAATTACAAGTTTTTAAAGTGTCAGAAAGGCATTTTAATAGGTTACACACATTATATCAGCAATAACATCTTGTAACAATAAAAACATTTTTAAACTTCCATTCTTAAAACGCTGTCACTGTGGCAAAATTTATTTGGACAAAGAGTAAATTTCTTTGCTTGTGATTCAAATATCACCTTTTCTGAGGTGTGTATTTATTTTTCATTTTAAAGTATCTGCAGGGAAGGAGGGTTTTGACAGCTACTTTTCCTCATAGAAAAGTCTAGAGATTTTAAAACACTTACCTTTTTTTTTGAAAGAAAAAAAGTGTCAACTCAGCTTTAAATTTGCCAACTCTTTTCACTGAACTTTTGTGTGATAAAGACTATGATCGTTGTTATCTCAGTATCAAATATAATAAAATTCTTCTTTTTCTGATATGATATGTAAAACCACTTAATTGGGCATATCTAGACTAAAAATACCCACAGTATGATGGAACTATAAAAGAGTGAGAGCACCCCAATACTCTTTGCTTTGGGGGAACATCCTCTTACCCTCAGAACAACTCTTCTCTAACATACACCTAAGTGAGGCTGTTAGCATCAGTTTGCGTATTATGTATTAGTAAAGCTCAGTATAAAAAATAGGCAGAAATGGAATTTTCTATTCTAACTCTGCCCCGGATGGATTTATCTTGTGCAAACCCCAGCAGCAACGAATGTCACTCTGAGGACCCCTGGCTAATAGGATGAGCTGGGTTTGTTTGGATAGACCGAAGGGAGATGGAGGGCTTTTCTGATGGTGGCCACCGTGAGTAGAGACTGCGTCTGAAGTGAGTGCTCAGAGAGTTGTGGGAGACACAACAAAAAGAGGAGTTGGAGCAGTTGGGGGGACTGAGGGCTGGTGAGGTGCATTTGGAAAGGAAGACTGGATTCAGACTGTGGAAGATGTTTCTTGCCAGGACTATGGATTACATTAAAAGCAAAAGAAGAATATCTTGGAACAAATGAGGAACATGATCAAAACACCATTTTTAAGAAATTTGTCTGGCAGCAGAGTGAAAAATGAGTTGGGGGTGGAGACGGAACAAAGGTTTTAGAGGGCAATGTCATGTGAGCGGTAGTGTTGAGTTAGTGGACATGAAGAAGATGGGCGGGAGGAGAAGGACTCAGAGACTTCATGGGAGGAGGTCTGACAGGCTGCAGGTTTGATTCTCCAAGGCTGGTGAAGCAGAGGGAGGAGCTGAAGTCCACCCAGGTGTCAAGCTTTGGAGACAGTGTCAGAAGGAGGCTGGGGCCGAGAGAGTGGAGGAGTGAGTTCACTGCAGACACAAGGACTTTGTTGGACATCCATGTGGAGATGTCCAGGAGTAAAGGCAGTGGGAGTTTGCCCTGACCAGGTGAAGATTTGTAAGCCAGTCACTGGGAGGAAATAAATGAAGCTGTCAAGGTGTGTCCTGAGATCACCCACAGAGAGTTCAGGAACTGGAGAAGGGGTCGTAGGCACAGCCTAGGGGCTACTGATGTTTAAGATTCCGGAAGAGGGAGAGGCACCACTAAGGGGATCCAGGAATGGCCTGAGAGGTAGAACATGTGGCCATCCCTGACTCTCTTAGCCAAGATTTTACCCCAACTCTTCCTATCCTCCTTGCTTGCTTCATGCTTTTCACTTGGCATTTACCTCCAAATACTGTATATATATTTTCATTTATCTTAATTATTTTCTGTTGGTTTTCACTGAGAGCCTTGAGTTTTGTTAGAGCAGGAATTTTTGTCTGTTTTGCTCACTACCATATCTCCTATGCTAAGAATAATCAATGCCTGGCATAAACTAAGGTGTTCAATAAATGTTTGCCAAATGAATGAATAAATGAACTAACATGTACTATTTCACAGATACCAAGAGGCTTTATAAGAGGCAAATGCTCAACAGTGTTCACTGCTGTTATTTCAAGTTTTTCAAAGTTTTTTTTTCTCACATAAACTTCAAAATTATACCATGATAAACAAGTATCTCCATTAAAGACAAAGAAATTATAATAAAAGCAGTCCCATATATTGATCACAAAATATATGGCACGTAATTTACATAATTTATTTTATTTCATAATCACTGTATGCTTTATCTCCATCTTGCAGATGAGACATATAGAAGTTAAGTAACTTGGCTAAGTAAACTATTAAGTGTCTGAGCTGGATTTTAAACCTGAACCTGTGCCCTTTCCACTGGACTGTGCTGACCTTCAGACCAAGAAATAGAACCCATGTTTCATTCATTCACAGATTTAATCAAGAAAGCTAATGAGTGGAAAAATAAAAATAGATGAGGTGGGGCTGGTATAGGGGACTCTGATCTGGTTTGTGGGCTGAATGAGATAAAAAAAATTACTAAATGGTTTTAAGCAGAGGAATTTCAGGATCTGCCTTAGTTGTTTAAAGAAACATTTTGACTGCTGTGTTGAAAATAAACTAAAGAGGAGCCAGGGCAGAAGGAAGGACAGGAGATATGAGTCTACTAAAATAATCCAGGCAAGAGATGATGGTGGATTAAAATAGGGTCACAGTGTTGGAAGTACTGAGATGTGGTCAAATTCTTGATATGTTTTGAAGACAGATAATAAGAGGATTTCCTGAAATACTGAATAGAAGGATATGTCGATGTTGTGTGAGGGAAGGAAAGCTACGAAGTTTTTGGCCTGAGCAATGAGAAGGATAGCGTTGCCATTAATCAATTTGGTAAGACTACTAAAGAAGCAGTTTTGGAGAAGGAATGAGAAGATCTGTTTTGGACATGGTAAGATTGAAGCATCAGTTACACATCCTAATGGAGATACTGAACAGGGAGCTGGACACCCACACCTGGAGTTCAGTGAGAAGGTACAACATAGTAGTTGTATCGAAAGCCATGAAGCAGGTCAACATTCTAGCTGTGTTAGAAGCAATGAACACATAGTCTTCAATAAAAATAGTATTGAAGGCAAAATATTCTGGCTACCCTTATCTTTTTCATAGGAGAAGGTCAGCAACTAAAGAAACTCAGAGAAATCAGTGAGAAAAGTGAGGAAAAGTGAGGAAAAGTGAGCCTCAGAGTCATTGCACTTCTTCCTC
>NW_011888793.1:4766963-4772097 GCF_000151845.1 Pteropus vampyrus | reverse complement strand
ACCTCCAAATACTATATATATTTTTTCATTTATCTTAATTATTTTCTGTTGGTTTTCACTGAAAGCCTTGAGTTTTGTTAGAGCAGGAATTTTTCTCTGTTTTGCTCACTACCATATCTCCTATGCTAAGAATAATCAATGCCTGGCATAAACTAAGGTGTTCAATAAATGTTTGCCAAATGAATGAATAAATGAACTAACATGTACTATATCACAGATACCAAGAGGCTTTATAAGACACAAATGCTCAACAGTGTTCACTGCTGTTATTTCAAGTTTTTCAAAGTTTTTTCTCACATAAACTTCAAAACTATACCATGATAAACAAGTATCTCCATTAAAGACAAAGAAATTATAATAAAAGCAGTCCCATATATTGATCACAAAATATATGGCAGGTAGTTTATATAATTTATTTTATTTCATAATCACTGTATGCTTTATCTCCATCTTGCAGATGGCAAATATAGAAATTAAGTAACTTGGCTAAGTAAACTATTAAGTAGCTGAGCTGGATTTTAAACCTGAACCTGTGCCCTTTCCACTGGACTATGCTGACCTTCAGACCAAGAAATAGAACCCATGTTTCATTCATTCACAGATTTAATCAAGAAGGCTAATGAGTGGAAAAATACAAACAGATGAGGTGGGGCTGGTATAGGGGACTCTGATCTGATTTGTGGGCTGAATGAGATAAAAAGTTACTAAATGGTTTTAAGCAGAGGAATTTCAAGATCTGCCTTAGTTGTTTAAAGAAACACTTTGACTGCTGTGTTGAAAATAAACTAAAGAGGAGCCAGGGCAGAAGGAAGGACAGGAGATATGAGTCTACTAAAACAATCCAGGCAAGAGATGATGGTGGATTAAAATAGGGTCACAGTGTTGGAAGTACTGAGATGTGGTCAAATTCTTGATATGTTTTGAAGACAGATAATAAGAAGATATCCTGAAATACTGAATAGAAGGATATGTCGATGTTGTGTGAGGGAAGGAAAGCTATGAAGTTTTTGGCCTGAGCAATGAGAAGGATAGCGTTGCCATTAATCAATTTGGTAAGACTACTAAAGAAGCAGTTTGGAGAAGGAATGAGAAGATCTGTTTTGGACATGGTAAGATTGAAGCATCAGTTACACATCCTAATGGAGATACTTAACAGGGAGCTGGACGCCCACACCTGGAGTTCAGTGGGAAGGTACAACATAGTAGTTGTATCGAAAGCCATGAAGCAGGTCAACATTCTAGCTGTGTTAGAAGCAATGAACACATAGTTTTCAATAAAAATAGTATCGAAGGCAAAATATTCTGGCTAACCTTATCTTTTTCATAGTAGAAGGTCAGCAACTAAAGAAACTCAGAGAAATCAGTGAGAAAAGTGAGGAAAAGTGAGGAAAAGTGAGCCTCAGAGTCATTGCACTTCTTCCTCAATGACGAAGCAGAGGCTGATCCATTCATTCAAAATGGCGGCACTGTCAGGTATAGCCATGCTGACTCTGCTCAGTGAAGGACGATCTCAATTTGTTAATACAGTGTATATGCACTGAAGTCTTGTTAATAATTCATTATAAATTACTTTATGAACAAATATGTAACTCCTTTCCAGAGTTCATTTGAACTAGCTGAAAGCATCATAGTGACTAATTCCACAAGCCTAATAGCTATGAAAATGTGTTAGCAAACAAGAATTTCAGTGTATCATCAATTGATGTATTTTTTGCACTTCTCTTTGCTAAACAAAAATGCAAAAGTCTTTCCAACGCTCATTTGTAATTTTCCTTGATGGTGGTGATTTTGTGATCCCTTATGTTCTGGGCCCACCTGCAGGGGAACCCAGTTTGCCTGTGCAAGGTGCTTGAGCTAGAAGAAAGGGCTGCTTCCCAGATGTCCATAAGTTGATTTCACTGTGAACCCATTACCATGTCTTTCTGCCTAATGCCAGGTTCATTTTACCTCTTGCACCCGAATTATTGCCGAGCTCGCCTAACTTGTCTTTATGGGATGCTGTTGTCAAACAGACACAACATTTCATACCTAAGGAGACCAACCTTTAGTCATGCTCCAAGTGGGGATTTGGAATGTTGCTAAGCTGGTGGCAAGCAGTGTTAGGATTAGTGCCTTGAAATGTGAGAAGAGGGAGGGCAATCAGGCTCCCTCCACCTCGTCGATGCATTTCTGCAGTTGCTCCAGTGAGCAGCACACAGTCTCATCACACTGACCATCAGCATCTGCTACAGAAACATGCTATCTGCTCTGTACTGTCTGGAGAGCACTATCTAGAGCAATTTGGAGCCCCTTTCTCCCTTCAATCAAGCCATTTCAGACTGTCTCCATGGCACCCGCTCATTCCCTGACACTGAGTGGCAGCTGGGCTGGTAGAAGTCATGGTGAGGGTGAAACAGCAGATTCCAGTCCTGGTTCTGTCATTCAATTACTTGGCCCAGGAAAGTCACTTAATCTAAGTCCCTCTTTGTCCTCTAACTAGAATAATGCTACTGGGAAGGTAAATGAAATAAGAAATGTGAAAATCTTTCTTGTATGAAATGTTAATAAACATGTTTGAGAAATCCGTGATTCGAACAGAAAAATATGTGAATTGAGCTTATCAGGTTTAAAAAAATAATGAAATATTTCAGGCATATAAAAAGATATTAAGAATGATATCGCAAACATCTGTGTACCACTCATCACCCAGCTTGAAAATAAAACGAAAATACACTGTCCGTGCATTCCTCTCAGATCAAATCTCCCTTTTCTTCCCTACATAAGAGCAACTATTATTGAGAATTTGCAGTTTATCCATTAAACATATTTTAAAAATATGTAATTATATATATAAGTGCCTCTAAATAATATGTAGCATTTGTTGCATATTTTAAATTCAAATAAATCATATTTTATTGTGTGATTGATTCTATAACTTGTGCAATAATATATTTTTTTGAGAATTATCTACTTTGATACATGCAAATGTTTTATCCATTTATGACTAAATCCACTATGTGATTAAATCAGTTTATTTATTCCACTTTTTTGTATTGTAAATGACACTTCGATGACCATCATGTACATGCCTCTCTCTGGGCAAGTATGGGAAGGGCTCAAGGGCATTTAGGTAGTGGCTTAGTTGTCATGGGCTAGGCTGTGGGATACCATATTTGAAAGTCTACTTTTTATTGCCAAATTGTACCACCTGTAGTTAATGTTCAGATGCCTCTATATTTTCATTAACACGTGGTATTGTCAAAATTTTGAATTGTTGCCAGTCTAATGGCATGAAATGCTATCTCACTGTGGTTTTAACTTGTATCTTTCCATGTTTACTAGCCCTTCAGAGTTCCTCTTCTGATCATTTCTCCTCTCTTCCACGCACCCTTCCTCCATTTTTGCTTCCTTCTTTCTCATTCTGTTTCTAGTCATTTATATATACATGTTTTGTTGTTGATGTTAATTTTTAGTTCTTTCTATATTCTGGATACTAATTCTTTGTCAATTATATCTACTGTTTGTGTTTTCACTTAAAATTTTTTTTTGAATTTATTTTTCAATTACAGTTGATATAAAATATTATGTTTCAGGTGTACAACATAGCGATTAGATATGTGATCAGCCTGATAAGTCTAAATGGTGCCTTTTGATGCACAGAATAAAAAATTTAACAGTCGAATTTATCAATTTTTTCCTTTGTAGTTTGAGCTTTTTGTGTTGTTGTGTTTAAAAAACTCTTCTCTAGCTCTAGGTCATAAACATATTCAACAACATGTTCTTGATAAAAGATTTAAAAGTTTTTGCTTTTCATGTTTTGGTTTTTAATTGTTCTGTAACTGATTTTGTGTGTATTATAAGAGATAAGGATCCATTTTCTTTTCCTTATAGAAAATCAGTAGTATCAGCACCAGTCATTAAAGAGTCTTCCCTTTCTCTTGATCTGCAATGCAGACTTGTCAAAGGCCATGTCCACATACATATACCGGTCCACTTTTGTTTAGTCGATCTATCATC
Organism: Pteropus vampyrus; assembly: GCF_000151845.1. Classification (NCBI taxonomy): domain Eukaryota; kingdom Metazoa; phylum Chordata; class Mammalia; order Chiroptera; family Pteropodidae; genus Pteropus; species Pteropus vampyrus. The sequence continues at coordinate 4,768,101 of NW_011888793.1, read as the reverse complement.
TGTCTTTGTATCAAAACCACACTGTTTTGATAACTATGACTTAATAAGTTTTGATTTCAGATATGGCATGTCTTCCAACATTGTTTTTCATAATTGTTTCAACTAATGTGTTTTATTTTCTGTATAAATTTTCAAGCCATCTTGCCAAATTGTTTGGAAAATTATATTGAGATTTCAATTGGACTGCAATGAATTCATAGATTGATTTGGGTAGATAGAATGTTAAAGCAAGCTGACATTCAGTGATTCACTTATTCAATCATTTCGAGTGCTTACTTTGTGTTAGTCCCTGTGCTGAAGTTATATAGGAACTTCATGATCTGGGCCTGGTTTATCCTACTGCCCTCACCCCTCTACATCCCCATCTGGTTCTCTGGACCCCAACCCTCAGAAACCTCTTTCTTGTGACCAAATGCACCACACTCTCCTCTGACCTGATTTTCGCAATGCTCTTCACTCTGCGTGGCACACTCTTTACTCCTTTTTCTCCTAACTCCTCCTTGCTTTTAAGCTAATTCCTTGAGAAGCCTTCCTTGCCCCCCTTTAGTGTGGGTTAGATGCTGTGCTCTGGACATCTTCACAATCTTTCATTCTTCTCCTGTCATAAGCTTCCTCATGTGGTATGAACATTTCTTATGGCCCCAATGGACTGTCAGCTCAGGGAGGACAGGGAAGTCTCTCCAGCACGGATGGAGTCCTCATATTTGGCACCTGGTTGGTATTTAATAAAAAGTTTGTTGAGTGGAATACTGAATCTCTACTAGGAGTAAGTGTCTATGGCAGTTTGCAGGGGGCAGGGATACGACAAATTGAACAAGCCCTCAGGGAGGGATCTTATAGTCTGGTGGGCTAATTGGACTTGAAGTATAAATTATAATACAAATGTACATTAAAAATGTAAGAATTACATTATAAAATGTAAGCTTTATTGGATTAAAAATAAGCATATAAAGTGTTAGTGTGTTAAATTGGCTTTGCAGACTCATTAGAATCAGTTTTCTATTGAGTGTATGTAGTTCATTTATAATCCCTGGTATTTTAAGTTATTGTAAATATACTTTAAAATTCCATTAATATTTTCAGCAACTACCATGATCTGTTTAAATTATGGAAACCTCCAATTCCACGGCAGGTAGCA
>NW_011888793.1:4754403-4766913 GCF_000151845.1 Pteropus vampyrus | reverse complement strand
GGTAGATAGAATGTTAAAGCAAGCTGACATTCAGTGATTCACTTATTCAATCATTTCGAGTGCTTACTTTGTGTTAGTCCCTGTGCTGAAGTTATATAGGAACTTCATGATCTGGGCCTGGTTTATCCTACTGCCCTCACCCCTCTACATCCCCATCTGGTTCTCTGGACCCCAACCCTCAGAAACCTCTTTCTTGTGACCAAATGCACCACACTCTCCTCTGACCTGATTTTCGCAATGCTCTTCACTCTGCGTGGCACACTCTTTACTCCTTTTTTCACCTAACTCCTCCTTGCTTTTAAGCTAATTCCTTGAGAAGCCTTCCTTGCCCCCCTTTAGTGTGGGTTAGATGCTGTGCTCTGGACATCTTCCCAATCTTTCATTCTTCTCCTGTCATAAGCTTCCTCATGTGGTATGAACATTTCTTATGGCCCCAATGGACTGTCAGCTCAGGGAGGACAGGGAAGTCTCTCCAGCACGGATGGAGTCCTCATATTTGGCACCTGGTTGGTATTTAATAAAAAGTTTGTTGAGTGGAATACTGAATCTCTACTAGGAGTAAGTGTCTATGGCAGTTTGCAGGGGGCAGGGATACGACAAATTGAACAAGCCCTCAGGGAGGGATCTTATAGTCTGGTGGGCTAATTGGACTTGAAGTATAAATTATAATACAAATGTACATTAAAAATGTAAGAATTACATTATAAAATGTAAGCTTTATTGGATTAAAAATAAGCATATAAAGTGCTAGTGTGTTAAATTGGCTTTGCAGACTCATTAGAATCAGTTTTCTATTGAGTGTATGTAGTTCATTTATAATCCCTGGTATTTTAAGTTATTGTAAATATACTTTAAAATTCCATTAATATTTTCAGCAACTACCATGATCTGTTTAAATTATGGAAACCTCCAATTCCACGGCAGGTAGCACGTGGTTCTAGCTTCAGATGCTAGAATGCTATGGGAGAAGAATTTTGGCAAAATAATTTCTGGTTGGCCTTCTTACATTGTTTCTTCATAACACTTCTAATCTTTAGTACAGAACTCCATGTTTTCTCAATATGATTTAAAAACAATGAAAGTGGCAATTTCATCTTTTCATTGCCTAAATTTGGGCTCCTATCATCTTTCTCCCAGATTATTGCTATGCTGCTTTTTTCTCTTTCCTCTGTCCATTGTCCTCTATGACCCTAAACTTAAGAGTACCAAAACACAAATCTGAATAGTTGTTCCTTTCCTAAACAGCCTGTGATGAACGGCTAGTGGCTAAATGGTCAAGTTCAAACTTCTAGTTCAGCATAGTATAGGCCCTTCATTTTTTGTACCAACTTATCTTTCCTTCCCCATCTCTCACTCTGTACTGTAATTATTCACTTTTATAAGTCTCTCTCTCTCTCTAGATTGTGAGTTTCTTAAAGATGGGAACCCTGTGTTATTCCTCCTTTATCTATGGTGCCTGGCACCTGGTGGTTACTCTGTAAATCTTAGGTGGATTATTTTTATAGGACTCAGAGAGGCTTTTCTAAATTCTAAATGATTGTTGGTAGCATAAAATTGAGAATGTCCTATTTCTTAATTGAATGTTGAAAAGGTATAATTGGTGTTATTTGGTCAAAAGGAATAAGAGATGTCATTTAGTAAAATTCTTAATGTTTTTATTTGAGAGCCATGCTGTTAGCAGACACTCATGTGGCTAAATACTCTGAATATTATATAAAAGGGTTGGGCTGAGGCTGAGCCAGAAAGGCTGAGGCTGAGCCAGAAAGACTGAGTCCAGGAAGCCAGGAGATCTCTTTGTGACTTCTGCAGTCATATTCCTGATGTGATAATAGTGCCACCTAAAATTTTATATGATATTGCCAGAGGAATATGTACATGCATTGGAAAAATAGCATCTGTAAATGTCAAAGCAAAATGTCCTTCCGCGGTTTGAAATCTACATAATTATGTCACCAAATCTTAGCTATTATTTACCATGTGTAGTAAGACTAATAAAAGGAAAACAAAAACTGTTCCATAAATGCAAACTAGGGAGAGGTGATAGTTTCATATTGCCTCATCTACCCAGGACTTGGCCAAAGAGAAGGGAACAAGCAAATAAAAAGTCTATCAGCTATCAAAAAATACATGTCACCATGCCTCCCTAATGAAGGGAGACACCGCCAAATGGCACTAAGCCTAGGAGAGCCACATGTCTGTAAGGGATACTATTCACTTGTTCCCAAATCTTAATTACTGTCGAGGAGGAACACTTTACCTCCAACACTTCTCCATCTTTCCATGGAGCAACGGATAGTCCACTCTTCAGGAAGGAAAAGTATGAGTAGAACACTTTCGGTGTCTTCCTAGGGGACAGGGCATAGCCTGTTGGATCGGAGAGCTTAAGGAAGGAACTGACCACGCTTCACTTAGCCCCTACAGAGTTTCTTTTCTTTTTTTACTTTTTTCTTTTGTGTGAAATAAGTCAGACAGCAAAAGACAAGAACCACATGATTTCACTCATATGTGGGATATAAAAGAGAAAGCAACAAATGAACAAAAAATGGAGTTTCTTTTCTTACAGTCAGCCTATCTTCTTGTGTTTTCTATCCTTCTTTGTAAGCCTGTAGGGGCTGGTCAGCCTCTGCATGGAACACCTGTGGTTGTCCACAAACACCTGTCCCTTGGTAAGTCAATCTGTCTAATTAAGAGGTAAATGTTAGGCTATTCTGGCTACATTGAAGGCATGTACACCTACCCAAGCCTTGTCAGTAAAAGCTAATTTTGATCACTATATGTCTGCTCTCTATAACTCAGCTGGTTAGGAATTTGGGAGAATAAGAGATGTCATTTATGCTCCCTCACTCCACTCCCATTCTGAACACTGTAATCACCCATTAGGCCCACCGATATGTAAACAATATGTCAGCCATTTAGTGGTCTCCCCTCTTAACACAATACAATATTATAAACTTATACGCTACATCTCATCCGTTCCCCCTCTCCACAGTTTCACGAGGTTGGTATGTCTTCATGCCATGCAAATTTGATAGGAGGTTAGTGGTTGGCTAGGAGATTTTTTTCCCTTTTATAATTACACGTTAACTCCATTATTAAATTTGTTTTCTCAAATTCACATTTATTGGTTTTTTACAAACTGAATTTTTTTGTTGTAAAATTTGTTAGTGGAAAAAATTAGTGGAAGGGACAGTGAACTGACTTACAGGTAATGATGGACTGCTAAAGTTTGAAAAGGATTAATTATCAGGATACCTGAGTCAAATCTTGCTGTGTGACTATGAATAGGTCAGATTGCCATTCAGTTTTTTCATCTGTAGAATGAGCAGCCCTGTATTCATCACACTAGCTTACATGAAAGAACCAAATATTCACGTACATGAAATGCTTTAAAAAACATAAAGTGCTACATTGATGTGACTAGTTTTTCAGATGAATTAATAGAATAACAAGGAAAATAGAAAACAGGTAGTATACTACTCTTATAATCAATGATCATTAAATTTTAGAATTGCTGTATATGAAATTGAGTGAATATCATAACTCAAGTGAAAAAAAGGAATTATCACTTTGCTATACCACATGGTCTACTAGTAGAAACTTCTGAGACCTGGTCAGAAGAATATGGCATTTGTATATACTGTGAGAATATCACATAAGAAATTAATACATAACTGGAAGTTCATAATCTTGTGCCATATTTCAAATGTTAATGCTGTTTATCTTTTCTAATTACCTGGTCAAGTGGTAATTAGAAAAATCTCCACTGTGTTTTTTACCAGTAGTCAAAAGTGAATGGACTTTTCAGGAAAATAATGAGGTTTGGGATGGCAGGAGTTATAAAGTGAATCTGTCCTAAATTTCTGAAGCTGCAGAATTCCTTTCATTTCCAAACTTTAAAATCAGGTAACTGTTTACTATCCTTTTTAACAGATAAGGAAATAAATGTCCCCAACTGAGGGCTAATAAGCTGTGAGAAGCCACAGCAATAGGTGAGAACATAGCCAGAATTGCATGTCATAATTCATGAGTTTCTGGTTTGACCCCAAAGTGCAAAATAATATCACTTTGCCCTGGTCTGACTGCTGAGATTTTCCAGGAAAATACTGAATTTACAGACTGTTTTTCTTTAAAATTCCACACTTTATAATCAGATAACTGCTTCTGTATATCTCTATCAAGAGCATCACTAGTAATATATTGATTAAAACAAACTTATTAGAAAAATTAATGACCTAATTTGTGACTGAGACCTGGGACAGCCTACACAAGTAGCCAGGTTTTAATTTGTATATAAATGATTCAATATATGACTATATGATAAAATTATGAAAAATGGGGTTGAGGGAAATCCCCAAATAACATTTTGCTTTTTAGGTGAATATTCTACCACTAAAAGGCTGCCAGCAATTTGTTACTTATTAGCAGATACTGAGGTCAGTAACATTCTGGTTTCTTCCTCTTTAGGGAATGAAATAATAATACTTATTTTCAAGGATGCAAGAATGTTCTGATACAGTCAGTAAGTTAAGTACTTAAGAAATGTCAACAATATAAATCCTAATATAAGTGGGCACTGGAGAGAACAGTGTGAAATGCCCTGGCATGTATCTGAAGTCCTTGAGTATTTGGGCAGGGGGTAGTATTTTCCCCTGGAACAAAACACATATTCTGAGACATATTTCATGTATATCCATTTGTTACTTTGAAATTGGTGTCCAAATTGAATATAGGGGCACTGTGGTGTGATGGAAATAGTCCCAGACTAGAAGTTTCAAGTTTTCAGTTCTACGTCAGGCTCTTCCATTAACTACCTGACTCTTGGCGAATCACTTACCTTCTCCGGGGATCACTTTTTCAAACTATAAAATGAGGCAATAAGCTAAACAAGACTGATAAGCATGTGGTTGACCAGATGATTAAATCTGTGGTTTGTTATGCTGATGTTTCAAAAAGGGAAACCTGAGTACAGAACAATCTAGCTCCTGAGCTTCCTTGGGCCTCAGTTTCCTCATTTATAAAATGAATGCAGTGATACCTCACTGGATTATTGTGATAAGTAATTTTAGGCACGTAAAACATCTAGTACCATGCCTTTCACAGGTTACATGTTTGCAAATTGGTGGCTATGATTATTACTATGTGCTAGATGTTTTGAATGTGCTAGATGTTTCTAATACTTTATCTCAGTGGTTCCTAAACTTTAGCATGCATCAAAGCCACATGGAGGTGGGGCTAGAGAATCTGTAGTTCTGACAAATTCCCAGGTGATGGTGATGCTGATGCTGCTTGTTCAGGGACTACACTTTGAGAACCTCTGCTTCATTTCACTTAATCTTCCTCAGAGCCCTCTGTAGTAGATAATAGAGAGGTTAAGTAACTCATCCCAGGTCCAACAGCTGGTAAGTGAGTACTTTCACTTGTGATAGAAAATCCTTTAACGTAAGCATTTTAAATGACTGAATGAGATTCTATTATTGATATTCTTTATTTTCCATGAATCTTTTCTTAAACATTTTAATGCTTCTGAAATTAGCATATGCAAAGTGATCAAAGTCAAAAGAACATGCAGGTGGCCAGGCCGAGAAGTACACTGTAAACTAGCTGTCATTCCCTGAGATTATGTAAGCCTACCTAAGAGTAGAAAGTATCTGTCCATTTGAATGTCATCTCAGTTGACCTGGCAACACCAAATACATTTTAATTTTAACTTAAATATGGCTAATGATTTCCTAATGACTTCAAAAATATCACAGTCTGATGGGGCTTTGAAAGGAAAAGTTACTGTGTATTCATTTTGAAGATATATAGGTAAGAACACAACAATGTCTCTTTTCCCCAATGTCCCCAATGTTGAATTTCCACATAAAGCATCCATCACCGGCTGACTCTTCCTCCATCCAGCTCTGTGGATTATTGCTTTAGGAAGGAGAAACCAGAGACCAATTCTATTTCCTTTCCCCTGACATTTATCTGAATAAAATAATTAGATTATTTTTAGTTAATCTTCCTAACCTTTTTTTTTTTTTTTTTTTTTTGCAACCTGAAGCAATTTTCTCTTAGTACAAGGAATTATTGGTTATTCTTCTTTTGCACCTTTTTCATATTCATGGATAGAATTGCTGCCCTTCGAACAAGACAATTATTTCCTAAAAGACAGAAATGAGTTTACTTCCCCTATGATTCTGAAGTAATTATATAAACAAAATTTAGCATGCAAGTGAGAATAGCAAAATAGAAAGAGCTGTTGGCAGAGTTAATTGGCTGATCTTCTTATGTAGATCTAATTTAGGATGTCAATTGAATTTTTGAAAATCATTGCTTATTTCCTTTGAGAACTATTTATTGCTCTGTGTAATTTGAATGTATAATACATAGTTTGTTCACTTTTGCACTATAGCTTAATTGAGAAAAACTATTTCTATCATGGAAAGATAAAAAAATATTTTGAATCAGTTTTCTACCTATCCTGATTGGTTTAGAGAAAATAAGCAGATGTAAAATGAGTACATAATGAATTGTCAAGTTTATCATGGTTTCATTATTTCCTGACATTGGAGAGCCAGCAGTGGCATAGTGGAAATACTACTTCCAGGGTGTGAGCTTTGTTCTTCTGGGTTTTGCCATTTGCTAGTTGAGACCTTGGCAAACTTAACTAACCTCTCCAGTCCTCAATTTTAAACATGTAAAACAATGTAATTGATAATAGTCTTTCCTTCCCTTTCCTTCTCTTCCCTTTCTTCCCTTCCTTTCCTCCTTCCTTCCTTTCTTTTGTTCTCTCCTTCTCCTTCTCCCTCCCTCCCTCCTTCCCTCTCTCCCTCCCTTCCCATCTTCTTAATTTTCATCTTCTTTTATAAGACTGTACAATGGCTTCAAAATTAGACAAACATTGTTTGGCATCTTAATTCTGCTATGTGATGACACTGGCAGATCTAACCCCTCTGGGCCTCATTTCCTCCATTGTAACATGAGAATACATATTTGCAGGATGATTTTGAAGATTAAGTGTGATAGTCTACGTAAGCAGCTGGTATGACATAGGCACATATATAGCCCCTCAATATATGCTGTTACTTCATAATGTGACTGTGAAAAACATTTAATAGAACATTTGTAAAAGCCATTTCTTCATATAGAGTGGTATAAACTTGAAATGTGGAAGGAGTTAACCCCAGTTCATCTCAGTGTGTCTCTTTTGAATGTGTAATGCCTGGGGCTCAGCCCTGACAATGCTCTTTCTGCCTGCGAGAGCTTACAAAATCTCTACTTCCAAATTACTACTAATTTTAATAAGTTCGTAAACTTGTAAGTTGAATGAGACTTCTTCTTATTGAATGACTCCCTTGAGGTTGAAATTCAAGCCAGAATCCTACTTGGCAAAGTTGAGAAGTAACTTAAAATCCGATTCTAAACTTCTTGGTGTAGAGCCATACCCACTTACTGAAACAGCTCTCCTTCCCTTATTGGCATCTCTCTGTATAACTGGCCATTTTGCAGTTATCTTATATATGAAGACCTAACGATTAAGTTCCCTCACTACGCCCTGCAACACCTGTGCCTTCCTTCTTTGGAGACTGAAGTGTAAATCTTAGAATTCAGTATTTCCCTATACATAAGAACTCCCGTCTACAGCAGTAACAACCTGGGTAGACCTTAATAGAACATCAAATTAATCTTAAGTTCATTATTTCCTTAGTATTTACATTTTTGTCTGTACACATTTGCACATTTATCTTAGCACTGACAAGGAGCAAGCACATAATAAATATCAGTTGGATAAGTGACTAAAGTTGAACAAAGTGTGTAAGAGTGTGCGTGTGTGTGCATATGTGTGCACATACGCATCTAGCTATAAGAATTCATTTAACTATCCTTGTTTTATCTTCCTGATATTTCTTCTTTGTACATCAACTTATCCTACTCACAGATGTTGGTTATTACTTGAAAATGAAAATTGTGCATACTGTTTTATTTTTAAACCTGAAGAAGGTGAGATCCAAGACATTTTTAAAAATTACCCACAGATACATGAAAATATTCTCACCGTAAAATATTCAAATTATAAAAATGATCTCAATTGAATAATAAAGGTCCTCTTCATACTCAATCCTTCTGCTCCCTAGAAGTTATCAGAGTTGACAATTTGGTGTACATCCTTCCAATCTCCTTCTTTCTACAAAGTTACAAATGCATAAACATGTAAAAATACATAGTTTGTTTTTTTTTTTAATATAAAGGAGACCGTACCATACATATTGTTCTACTACCATCTTGTTTATCAACATGTCTTGGACTTTTTCTACTATTTCTGAACACATTGGTCATCTTTTTTAGTGAGTATAGAATAATCTAAAGTGTGGTTGTCTTATAGTTTATTTGATCACTTCACTCATGATAAACATTTAGATATTTTTCCTAATTTTTGGCTGCTATAAGCCAAAAATGCAGTATTCCACATTCATTGTGCATATGTGCAAGCATTTCAGTAAGACATATTCGTAGGCATGGATACTGGTCATAGAGCATACATAACATGATGATACATGCCACCACCTTGCTTTCCCCCAAGGCTTAGCCGATTATTTATATTCTTGTCAATATTTTTTTGTAGTGAGCCAGAACAAGGCATTTGCATTCTAAAGAGGAAGATGGTTAATTATCTTCTCATCACAAGTCAGACTGGATAAATTCAGTGATTGTGTGTGTGTGTGTGTGTGTGTGTGTGTGTGTGTGTGTGTGTGTGTGTTTGTGCGCGCATGAGCATGTGCATGAACAATGCAATAAGTTAGCACAGGATATTGGCCCTTTATATCAAACTCGTATTAAAAGTCTCCTTAAGTAAATGTTTCTAATTCAGAGGCTTAATTTCATAGGAACACTAGTTCACAGAGCTAGAGGGAGTGGACATGAGCAGAAGGAAAGGGTAGGGCATACATTTCACTATTCATCAAGATATGAGTATCAATATCTTATTCTTAGACAAAATTTAAAAAGAATATACTCTAAAAGTATTGCATGATTAAAATAAAAGATGAAAAGAATTTTTACATCATTTAACCAAAATGTAAAATTAATTAGTGTTATGGCTTTCCTTTTATCACTGAATACAGAGGAGCAAGAGCAATTAAAACATTATGTTAGCTCAACACTTATGAATTTGGGCAAGAAGCATGTACTAAAAAAGGGCCCTAGAGAAACAATGGAGGCTTAGAATTATCTTTTTATTCAACATGTGCTCTATTATTTTGGGAATTCCAGAATCTGTGGCAAAACTCTCATAGCTAGGCTAATTACTTTAATAAGACCTACTTTATTTACAAATAAATCCAAAGCAGATGCCAGAACTGGACCTGGTTGCAAATATGTATCCTGGTGTTTTTTTATTTTCCTGTGTCACTGCACAGTTGGTTCCTGATATTGACTTTGATGGTATCAAGGGACAGCATAATTCTTGCCAAATGTATGCAAAAGGATGCCTATTTTCTATGGGTGGGGCTGCTCCAACCTTCTTTCTGTGCCTTCTCCTCGGATATCTAGTTTCTTCATAGCTGCCAGTTCTTGCCCCTAGAATGCCATCTAACTTGTCAACTCTGCCCTCCTCAAGCCCCCCTTCCCCTTCTTCATTCCTTCATCCCATCCTCTCCATTATCTTGAGCCAACATCCACTGATGCCTACTCTGTGCTCAGATGCCTGCATCACACCTGGACCTTAGATGCAGGAAGAAAGCCCAATTTCTGCTCCCACGAAAATTTCAACTTAGTAAAATTTTCTAGAGTTAATTTGGTAAACTTATTTAAGGCCAAGTGTTATGGAAGATAAAGTCTAATCAATATGTTACTGATTTTATATAGCACCCATAATATAACAGAGACCTTAAAAGACTAAGTAATGTAAAAACTTAAGCCACTGGGTCAAGGCCAGTAGAGCACAGTTTTTATTTTCCCTTGTGCTGAGGGCCACTTTCATACTGAGAAGTGACTCCACCTCCATTTGAGATCCCCCTCTAGCAAACAGGAATAGATACTTTTCTTAGGTGGGCTTATATCACTCAGACCTGTCATGGACATTAACATTTATTTTCTGCATTTACAGTACCAATCTTGGTTTTATGCATTGGATTTATCTTCCCTTCTCAGAGAATTCATAGCAATACCTATGGCCTGTGTGAAGTTAGGCCAAGCTTATTTGAATAGGATTTATATTTCAGTCAAGTGTTCCCCTCTCCACAATGAAGCAGGTCTAACCATGAAATGCAAGGCTACTGCTGGTTGCACAGCCTGCAGTGCTCTGCAAAAGAGAGCTCCAGAGTGGGTCCAGAGTGCTGTGTCCATAAATTGCCTTGGGGAGACAGATCTCTAGCCATGGACCATGGGTATAGGGCTGCGGAGAGAAATGTGTCAGCCTGGACACCTGAGGCAGTTGCACACCTCAGAAAAACAAAAAGGATTAACCAAACAAACCAAACCAAACCAAACCAAACCAAACCAAACCAAACCAATCACCATAGTTATGAACTGCTTCTCTCAATTGCAGACTCATATTCTCACTTCCTGTAAGTAAAGCAAGGAAAGCAAATGGTACCTTACTTCCACGTGTAATAATACTGTACTATACACTTAAAAATTTAAGAGAGTAGATCTCATGTTATCTGTTCTTACTTAGCACACACACAAAAAATAATAAAAAGGAAGATAGTCTGAAGCTTAGAAAGACTAGAATTTTCATGGCAAAGTTATCTTCTGAAGCAATCCAAACAGACCTCTGCTTTGCTAGAGGTGCCTCTGGCTCGTTCTCACTGGCACATCTTTCAAGAGTCTAGATCACTGTGACAGACCGTGTTAGCTGCCAAACAATATTTACTCTCCCCTTCTTTCTTACTACTAGAATCCCAGTTTCATTTGGGGCAACAAATGCATCCAATTAAATAGTCCCTCCAGACTCCCTTGCAGCTAGGGGGGTAGCTAAGTGACTTATCTCTGGCCTATGAGACACAAATAGAAGTTGGTAACCTACCACTTCCTTTTACCTTCCTGGAATGTGTTTGCACAGGAGCCACAAAGAATAAAGCTACACACTGAGGAAGAAACACTAGGTAGATAAAAGGAGCCCATGCCTCTGATAGTGCTTTTGAGTGGCTGAACCAGCTCTGGATGGCATTCCCTGAGTCTTCTCCTGTGTGAGATAAATAATTCCTAGGCTTAGTCTGTATTTCTGATACTCACTACAGAAATCAAATTATTGACAGGGCCATTTTCCTAAGATAATGCCTTCTAACATTGTGTTTCTGAAACTTCAAAAAAGAGAACTTTAAGTTCCAAAGTTCATGGTACATGTGCCTGGCACTCCTGGGAAGTAGTAATTGTTAAAGGTTTCTACAGGCTGCAAATGGGGGTTGCAGGAACACACTAAATGGCCCACCTTCCAGAATAGCAGAAATCGTGATGATGAGTTTGGGAGCTCATATCTGCACATTGCTACATAGATTACAGAATCTTTCACGAAGCAATGTATCTGCCATTTATCAAGTCTCTACTTGGCATCAGGAACTTTATAAACTTTATAGGAATTAACTCTAAATCCATATGGCAACTCTGCAATGGACGTGTTATGGTGCCTGTTTTACAAATAAGGAGACAGAAAAAGAGTAACTTGCTCCAGATTATAGAGCTAATAAGTAGAAGAGCTAGGATTCAAAACCTATACTGAATGCTAAAACTCATGCTCTCTCAGCAATGTAGGCCATAAATATGTTACTTATTTTTTCCTCCTAAGTCCATAAGGTAATTATATTTCCCATTTTACCGAGGAGAAAGTAAGTGCTCAGAGATGTTTAGTTATAGGCCCCAAATCTCACTCTCACTTTTGGTTCCAAAAGCACCACTCTTTCTAGTCCACCAAAATGTAGCTCCTCAGAAATTTCTAGAATGTTTCCCTTCCCCGATTAATATTTATTTAAGTGCTAACTAGGTGCTGATACTATGTGTGTTATTCTTATTTTACAGATGAGGAAACTAACCCTCTGAGATGAAGTAATTACTCAGTCACTCAGAGGAGTAAGTGTGTGCCTGGGGATCTGCACCCAGGTGGCTGGCTCCTCAGACTTTCTCATCATCTCCGTGCCTCTCAGACTCTATAATGCTATTCTGAGATAATGGGGAGAAAGATTAGTTACCCGGAAAGTGTGAGGGAGTAGGAGAGAAAGGAGTTCCTGGAAGTTCCTTGGAACCAAAGGTTGATTTTGAGAACTCTGCTTCTATTTGGCTGAGAGAGAAGGCTGGGGCTTGTTCCTCAAGGTCAAATACATAAAGACAGAGCTGTGAAATTACTATCCATGATCTGGATGTAAATGTACATTTACCCTTTAAAAACAAAAAGGGAGAGGAGAACCCAATACACTGAAAAACTAAATGTTACCATCCTTAATAATACAGCTTGAAAATTAATGAGCCATAGGAATCAAAAGAGTCATTTTGCTTTGGCTCAGGCAGAAAACACTGATGGAACTCTGTGCC
>NW_011888793.1:4751657-4754353 GCF_000151845.1 Pteropus vampyrus | reverse complement strand
TTCTCACTGGCACATCTTTCAAGAGTCTAGATCACTGTGACAGACCGTGTTAGCTGCCAAACAATATTTACTCTCCCCTTCTTTCTTACTACTAGAATCCCAGTTTCATTTGGGGCAACAAATGCATCCAATTAAATAGTCCCTCCAGACTCCCTTGCAGCTAGGGGGGTAGCTAAGTGACTTATCTCTGGCCTATGAGACACAAATAGAAGTTGGTAACCTACCACTTCCTTTTACCTTCCTGGAATGTGTTTGCACAGGAGCCACAAAGAATAAAGCTACACACTGAGGAAGAAACACTAGGTAGATAAAAGGAGCCCATGCCTCTGATAGTGCTTTTGAGTGGCTGAACCAGCTCTGGATGGCATTCCCTGAGTCTTCTCCTGTGTGAGATAAATAATTCCTAGGCTTAGTCTGTATTTCTGATACTCACTACAGAAATCAAATTATTGACAGGGCCATTTTCCTAAGATAATGCCTTCTAACATTGTGTTTCTGAAACTTCAAAAAAGAGAACTTTAAGTTCCAAAGTTCATGGTACATGTGCCTGGCACTCCTGGGAAGTAGTAATTGTTAAAGGTTTCTACAGGCTGCAAATGGGGGTTGCAGGAACACACTAAATGGCCCACCTTCCAGAATAGCAGAAATCGTGATGATGAGTTTGGGAGCTCATATCTGCACATTGCTACATAGATTACAGAATCTTTCACGAAGCAATGTATCTGCCATTTATCAAGTCTCTACTTGGCATCAGGAACTTTATAAACTTTATAGGAATTAACTCTAAATCCATATGGCAACTCTGCAATGGACGTGTTATGGTGCCTGTTTTACAAATAAGGAGACAGAAAAAGAGTAACTTGCTCCAGATTATAGAGCTAATAAGTAGAAGAGCTAGGATTCAAAACCTATACTGAATGCTAAAACTCATGCTCTCTCAGCAATGTAGGCCATAAATATGTTACTTATTTTTTCCTCCTAAGTCCATAAGGTAATTATATTTCCCATTTTACCGAGGAGAAAGTAAGTGCTCAGAGATGTTTAGTTATAGGCCCCAAATCTCACTCTCACTTTTGGTTCCAAAAGCACCACTCTTTCTAGTCCACCAAAATGTAGCTCCTCAGAAATTTCTAGAATGTTTCCCTTCCCCGATTAATATTTATTTAAGTGCTAACTAGGTGCTGATACTATGTGTGTTATTCTTATTTTACAGATGAGGAAACTAACCCTCTGAGATGAAGTAATTACTCAGTCACTCAGAGGAGTAAGTGTGTGCCTGGGGATCTGCACCCAGGTGGCTGGCTCCTCAGACTTTCTCATCATCTCCGTGCCTCTCAGACTCTATAATGCTATTCTGAGATAATGGGGAGAAAGATTAGTTACCCGGAAAGTGTGAGGGAGTAGGAGAGAAAGGAGTTCCTGGAAGTTCCTTGGAACCAAAGGTTGATTTTGAGAACTCTGCTTCTATTTGGCTGAGAGAGAAGGCTGGGGCTTGTTCCTCAAGGTCAAATACATAAAGACAGAGCTGTGAAATTACTATCCATGATCTGGATGTAAATGTACATTTACCCTTTAAAAACAAAAAGGGAGAGGAGAACCCAATACACTGAAAAACTAAATGTTACCATCCTTAATAATACAGCTTGAAAATTAATGAGCCATAGGAATCAAAAGAGTCATTTTGCTTTGGCTCAGGCAGAAAACACTGATGGAACTCTGTGCCGATGCATTGTAGAGCTTTGTGATTGCCCCTCCAAATGGTCAATAGGTTTAATTTATATATAATATGCAATTTTAATCACTCTAGGCAACCGCTTATGCAGGGTTTGTTTTTTATTTTTCACAGAACCTGTATCATGAGCAATATCTAAGTAGAGCCTCTCATCTGATTTTTCAAAGAAGATAAATGCCTATATTTAAAACAGAAACTATTGTTTAGGCATATCAACAAAATATAGATGAGGTCCTCTCATACCATATGATGACATACCCACTCAACGCTGATTCTGAAAAACTTCCTGGTATTCATTGGCTATTGCCATTTATGCTACTGAGATTTTTGTCTGCATTTGGAAGACCCCAACTACCATGGGAAATTTAACTCTGGCCATTATTAACTAATGTCATAATAGGTCTAACTACAGTGATTGCCTCTTCAACTGAATTTTCACTTTTTAGTCAGTTTTAACGATGTCATATTAATATAGCCTGAGGGTAAAAATTAGAATATACTTTTAATGAAATCATAAATTTTTCATTTGTATTAAATGTTTAAGAAATGATAAAACTAGATAGTTAAATGATCATGAATCATAATTTTCATCTCATTAGAAAACAATACATGATTGTTTATGATTATGCCTGATAACATTTAATGGATCCAGTTAAGAAATTTAAATCATTATGTTAAGCAATCCTATGTCTTTCAGTTAGGAAAAAAAAAAAAGCAGCATCTTTGATAGGGAAGGAGAAATAACAAGAACAATTTGAGTACCCATAAAAGTGATTCCTAAATTTGAATTAGTTTAGGGAAAAAAAATCCCCCTTAAACAGCTGCTTGGTTAATGGCTAGTGAAAAACTGTGGGAGCTATGACAGCGATCCCCAAATTGCAGCTAAACTAATTGCTTAGGAGGCTGTTTTGAAGACAGATACAAAATATTTGTTAAATTTTATGGAAAGTTACTAATGGTATAA
>NW_011888793.1:4745807-4750672 GCF_000151845.1 Pteropus vampyrus | reverse complement strand
ACATCCTTCCCAACCACTATCTTATTTTGTCTCACTCTGCCCGATTTTCTGAAATTCCCTGGAGGGACTATTGGGGAGGATACCTTGTGCTTTCCTAATAGACTATTAGGTTAAAAGGGGTGGGGGGAAGGTATTATCTTTTTCTGTGATACAAAATAAACAAGTAATGTTAAGTGTAGTAATTACTGTTTTCTCAAATCACAGCATGCAGCCAAGTGCTTATAAAAAGCACAGGCATGAATTACATGGTACTTTCTTCTCAGCTTGACTTGCTTCAGAATCAAAACGAGAGGCTACCCCGTCCCACCAAACCAGCAGCTACCCCTACCTCTACCTCTCAGAGTCCACTTGTAGAAGAACAGATTGGTGATAAGGTTGACAGATTCAGCAAATAAAAATACAGAACTCCCAGTTAAATTTGAATTTCAGATAACAACTATATTGAATAAAAAATATATTAAATATATCCCAAGTATTATATGGGACACACTATACTAAAAAAAGAAAAAATTGTTCTTTATCTGAAATTCAAATTAAACTAGGTGTCTTATATTTTATCTGTTAAACTTAGTTACTTAATATGCAAGAATTAGACTGCTAGGTTCTGTCTCTTAGTGATCTTCTAAGATCTCTGGCCCATATCACCTGAAAAAATATTTTTTAAGGAATTAATTTATATGGAGGTGGCTCTCACACTTAGACTGCATTAGAATTATCTGCAGGGTTTATTAAAACACTTTATACTGCCCTCCCTTCCATAATTTCTGATACAATATATAGGTCTGGGGTGGGGCCTGACATTTCACATTTCTAATAAGATCCCAGGTCAGCTGATGCTGCTGCTGGACATTATAGACATTAAAGTGACTTTGTTTACCCAGGTCATCATGAGCCAATCTTACACAATGAAAGAGCTTGGACCATAAAACCCAATCTATCAGGGGCAGTGTGAATCTGAATCATAGATGTTTGGGATGGTTTTTATCTCCTATATACATAATTGTTGTCTTTCCCTCCCTAACTTTTCCTCTGATCAAAAATATATGTCTTTTTTTTGTAAGCATTTGTTTTAATTACCAGAAAATGACATTATTTCAAGCAATCTTCAATGAACAGAGAAAGAAACTATTAAATTATGTAAGTTATTTTTCATCTGTGATCTTTTGCTCTATAGATCCTGTCAGTTGCCAAATCAGGACTGCTGGAATCTAGTCCTCCTTCTCTTACTAATCAGACTTCTGTTCTAGAGCCAGCTGACTAACTTTCTTGAGCCCCCGATTTCTCATCTGTAAAATGTGGCTGGAGAATTGAACTGCTATTCAGGGAAATTCCTCTTTTAAGTTATGGCTTGTATGTCTAAATATCCAGTGTAAAATGTAATTGAATCAAATAAAAACAAACTAGCTAACCAGTTGCCTATTTATAAAAAATAAATGACTTGATTATTTAAAGCTCAGCAACTCATTTAACCATGTATAGATTTAATCTGACCATATGTGGGGGAAAAAAGGGATGGCCTTCTTGCAATATTGCAAAATTTATAACATAATGACAACCACATTCTGACTAGAGAGTCCTGCTGTCTTTAGCCTTACTACAGATGCTCTACAACTATGCCCTTGGCACCTGAGAAATTCAGCATTCCCAGACCAAGCTTTTAGATTTTTTGAACTTTATTTTATCAAATATTTTGTGTTATTTTCTGAGTTAAAAGTAATACATGAGAAAAATTGGAAAATTTAGAAAAATATAAAAGAGCATACTATTCATTGGTAATTCCACTCTCTAGAGTTAATCATTGTTAAAAGTTTAACATTAAATTATAATCTTTATTTTCAACTTTTTCTGTTAGTTTAGCATAGCATATTAAATTTGGCAATCTGTTTTTCTGGCTTAATATTATATTAATATGTGTGGATTTCCTCATGTTTTTAAAACCTTTGTGAACATCACTTTAAAAATTGCTGCATAATAACCCATTATATGTGTGTGTGTGTGTGTGTGTGTGTGTGTATGTGTGTGTGTATGTATATATATGTGTGTGTGTGTGTGTGTGTGTGTGTATGTGTGTGTGTATGTATATATATGTGTGTGTGTGTGTGTGTGTGTGTGTGTGTGTGTGTGTATATATATATATATACATACATACATACATACACACATACATACTTACTATAATTGATTACAATTACTTTATTACTTTATGTTGGGACTTCAGGAAATGTCCAGTTTTTCATGAATAGGTCTAATTTTTGTTTTGCTTTGTTCTGTTTTTGGTGGCATAGTCTATACATCATAATGCATATTGATAGCCTAAATAAAAATTAGAACCACTGAATCTGCTCTTGTAAAACCTCATTGTACCCAGCTATTTAGAACCTCTGTCAACCAAAGGCAGATCCTTCCCCAACCACAAACAGAAAGCCCTCTACAGGGAACTCAGTTGAGGAATTTAAGACCTCATTGAAAAAACAGAGCTGAGAGATGGAGATTAAAGGCATTTTAAATACTGAGGACAACAAACTCAAGCCACTACAACTTCAAGATCATATCGATGGCATGCTACATATTGTAAATTTATGCTAGTGAGAACAATACAACAAATTTTGATTTACCTACCTTTGACTGCCTTGAAACATCTTGGGTTCTTCCTTGAAGTCTCATTAAAATGCCTGTAGAATCATTTTGAATTGTCACAGATGGGCTGCCCACTGAGAGGCATAGTTGTGCTCTGACTGGCCCTTCAACCCAAGAAGCTTTTGAGTTTTTCCACCTCCATTGACTCTCAAAGGCTTTGTACATCCTACCCAAAACCCTAAGTGGCAGCTTCAAGTCACAGTTCCTCAGACTCTGGCTTACACAACTCAGTATGTGCTTTCCTACAGATATATAAGTGTGGATCCTGCGTGGGTTTACTCTCCTTTATTTCTTTCAAGATATTACTATAAAAGTTTCAACTCCTGTTATAACTTTTGTCTTACTTCCTATTTCTATTTCCAACTCTCAGATTCTCCTTTTCCTAATTACCTCCAACAGGAGTGACTCCCAGATAAAGAAACAACATTTTGAAATTGCCAAAAAGAGATGCAGAAGTGAGACCATATATATGAAAAATTTAAGAACAAGAAACTCAAAGATGAGGTTTTAGGAAGAGTATATTCTATATTTGACAGCACGAAGCTTTTAAGAGAAGATAAAACCAATAAGTAAATAAGCTCATATCAAAGCTTAGCTATTTTTATTGAGATGTATTTTAAAAACTATAAAATTCACTCTTTTAAAGTGTACAATTCAGCAGTGTTTAGTATAGTCATAGAGGTGTGCCACCATCGCCACTAATTCCAGAATATTTTTCTCACTCCCCACCAAAATCCTGTACGCATTAGCAATCATTTCCAGTTCCTCCCTTTCTCTAACCACTGACCACCACTAATCTACTTTCTATCTCTATGGATTTGCCTATCCATTTGTATGGACATTTCATATAAATGAATCATATAATATGTGGCTTTCTGTGTCTGTTTTCTTTCAAGGTTCATCCATGTTGTAGCATGTATCAGTACTTCATTCTTGTTTTATGACAATAATATTTCATTGTTTGAAATAACACATTTTTTTTTATCCATTTATCAGTTGGTAGACATTTGGGTTGTTTCTACATTTTATCTGTGAATAATGCTGCCATAAACTTTAGTGTACACGATTTTGTATGGATGTATGTTTTCTATTCTGTTAGTTATATTCAGGAGTGAAACTGCTGGGTCATATGGTAGCTCTATGTTTAACTTCACCAGGAAATGCCAAATTGTTTTCCAACATAACTGCATCATTTTACATTCCCACCAGCAATGTATGAGGGTTCTAATTTTTCTGATCCTCATGAACACTTATTGTCCATCTTTTGTTTTTATCATATAGCCATCCTAGTGGTGTGAAATGGTATATCACTGTAGTCAAGTTTTAATTTTAAAAGTAATGGTCTAAAGACATCCCAGGACGAGCACAGGATGTATTCGATTTGATTATCTGCACTGGAGGTCTCTGATATGTGCCCCTCAGAAGCCATATTTGACCAGTGGGCAGGTTTGTTTTGGCCATTAGGTGGGGTGTGAATTCTCCAGTTCTTCACATGCGTTAGAGCTTCCGCACCCCGCCACTTATCTAACAGCGGGCTGGATTCACCCCTTCATGCTACCTGCCTGGCTCCTGTGGGCATGAGTTTGGGACCCTATATTTTTAATTTCTGTATCTAGACATCTTTATTCTATTATTGTCATAACACTAAAACTGGATATACTTTAGAAACATTTGGAAACAATGAGTTATGGAGATGAAGTTTTCTGAAATACAAAATGTTAAGTTAACCAATGTTCTTCATTCATGGGGTATCCTATTGAATCAGGGCCTTAAAATTCCTTCTCCAATTGTGGTTATGTTGGCAAATCATTTTGGGGATCCTGAAAAGCCCAGTGACCAAAGACCAACAGGAATACACTTGCGGAAACAGTCCATCTTCCATTTCAGAAATCTTGATGTTTTCTGATTCCATGGAATGGTGAGAAAAAAATGCAAAGCTGAATCTCATTTATAAAACCAAATCACTGAAGCATTAGAGGTTCTTTATGAATTTGGATATTTTGTTTTTGTACCTGTAAAACAGGACTCTAGGATATCAAATAGATAGTGAAGACTAATAATTACTGAAAAATGCTTTGAAGGAGATCAATATACTTTGTAAGAGATAACAAATAGCCCGTTTTCAGAGTTAATCAGTGTCCATGAGAAACCAGACACTTTTTATTTAGAGACAATTTTAACCTGTATTTCGGAATAAGAGGCTATCTGTCTCAAAGTGCGAAAGACAG
>NW_011888793.1:4743556-4745757 GCF_000151845.1 Pteropus vampyrus | reverse complement strand
ACAGCGGGCTGGATTCACCCCTTCATGCTACCTGCCTGGCTCCTGTGGGCATGAGTTTGGGACCCTATATTTTTAATTTCTGTATCTAGACATCTTTATTCTATTATTGTCATAACACTAAAACTGGATATACTTTAGAAACATTTGGAAACAGTGAGTTATGGAGATGAAGTTTTCTGAAATACAAAATGTTAAGTTAACCAATGTTCTTCATTCATGGGGTATCCTATTGAATCAGGGCCTTAAAATTCCTTCTCCAATTGTGGTTATGTTGGCAAATCATTTTGGGGATCCTGAAAAGCCCAGTGACCAAAGACCAACAGGAATACACTTGCGGAAACAGTCCATCTTCCATTTCAGAAATCTTGATGTTTTCTGATTCCATGGAATGGTGAGAAAAAAATGCAAAGCTGAATCTCATTTATAAAACCAAATCACTGAAGCATTAGAGGTTCTTTATGAATTTGGATATTTTGTTTTTGTACCTGTAAAACAGGACTCTAGGATATCAAATAGATAGTGAAGACTAATAATTACTGAAAAATGCTTTGAAGGAGATCAATATACTTTGTAAGAGATAACAAATAGCCCGTTTTCAGAGTTAATCAGTGTCCATGAGAAACCAGACACTTTTTATTTAGAGACAATTTTAACCTGTATTTCGGAATAAGAGGCTATCTGTCTCAAAGTGCGAAAGACAGTTGGGGTGGGAGAGAAGGAAGGAATTAAATTATTCGCAAAGAAAATAATCTTTTCAAAATACGTTATATAAACCACTTAGCACTTGAAATATCTAGCCATACTAGTTTCTTCTTGATTTCAGCGAGCCTTTATTTGAAATTCAGTATGTGGATAAATCGAAAGTAAAATGTCTGCAAATTCAGATGCTTTGTCCATTCAGTGTTTATGAATTTTCACCATTTTGATGTTTCAATGTTTTTTTATTGTTTTTGCTTTTTGTCTGAATGTTTAGAATCTTGTAAGTAGATTTTTTATTTCTTATAAGTAGATTTCAGGCAATTAGAAACCTCTGTTTCCCAAATTCAATAAAAATAGGTTTGCCGCATCAGACACACTACAAAAATTGTTCAGGGTGTAGCAAAATTTACTTTTAAGAATTAATAGTACCTCCCAAAGGATATATTTTCCTGTCAAACCTAATCCTCATGATCAACAACTATAGCTCCAAGTAATTCTTTATGATTTCTTTTATTCATGTTTTTCAAAGCTTATTCTTACATATCCTCCAGGGTAACTTTTATTACAGGAATTGCTAGCTTTTCAGCTAAAAAATAAAAAGAGAAATATGCTTTGTATTTAGATAACAAAGTAAATGAGTCAATGTTTTTTTCTTTGTCTAGTGGTATTTTAAAATACGTGTGCAATATTTGTAATTCAGATTTTCCCCTCAATTGCAGCCTAAAGCATTGACAACAAATTGTTTCATCTTTTTCCATAACTGGTGATAAATTACACAATTTTAGTCAATGCTGTTCTGATGGACTTTAAAACATAATTTAGCCTATAGCTATATATACAACTGGTATAACTGCTCCAAATGAACCAGAGGCAATATAATTTTTATTGAGTTCACTGAGAAACAGAACCACATCCGGTATTCTACTTTTCTATGTGATACAAAATAATGACCATGCACTGGGCCTAGTAATTAGAAATTCTTGCTACTTGTTTTGTTGAAACAGGTAAAATCAGAGAGGCTCAAACATTTAAGTCAGTCGCATCACAACCCCCTAGGTGATTCCACAGGATATGCTTGCTTCTTCCACCAAGTCTAACTGACTTCAGAGGGAGACCTAATCAAAAAGCGGGACAGTCCTTCCTGTTCCCTTATCTGCCATACACTCATGCAGGGCACACACTGGCTTCTCAGATGGTCATATCAGAAGGACTGACTGGTGGATCCCTCAGTCTTGTAGCCTGCAGGCACCTTCCTCTGGCATAGACTGGTGGTTGGGATTCCTTCATTCTCTTTCACACTTGCCGTCCCTTCCCCTGAAGACTTGAAATACCTCCCATTAAAATTTTTAAAGTGCATGTCTAATTAAGAATATTACAGAAAGATGGGCAAATAAAAGCCACTGGTAGTATTAACACAACTACCGCCTAATGCAACTACATCCACTCCTATGTTTCAGGGAGTACAGCACAGTGAGGCAACATAGGATAACAGTTGGGAGACT
>NW_011888793.1:4734808-4743506 GCF_000151845.1 Pteropus vampyrus | reverse complement strand
AGAGAGGCTCAAACATTTGTCAGCCGCATCACAACCCCCTAGGTGATTCCACAGGATATGCTTGCTTCTTCCACCAAGTCTAACTGACTTCAGAGGGAGACCTAATCAAAAAGCGGGACAGTCCTTCCTGTTCCCTTATCTGCCATACACTCATGCAGGGCACACACTGGCTTCTCAGATGGTCATGTCAGAAGGACTGACTGGTGGATCCCTCAGTCTTGTAGCCTGCAGGCACTTTCCTCTGGCATAGACTGGTGGTTGGGATTCCTTCATTCTCTTTCACACTTGCCATCCCTTCCCCTGAAGACTTGAAATACCTCCCATTAAAACATTTTTAAAGTGCATGTCTAATTAAGAATATTACAGAAAGATGGGCAAATAAAAGCCACTGGTAGTATTAACACAACTACCGCCTAATGCAACTACATCCACTCCTATGTTTCAGGGAGTACAGCACAGTGAGGCAACATAGGATAACAGTTGGGAGACTGACTACCCATGTTCAAACACTGGTAAATGCACTTAACAGCTGTGTGACTTTGGGCAGGTTACTTCACCTCTCTGTAGCACAAATTCCTAATTGACAAAATAGAAGTCATGAAGTTGTGAGGAGTCAATGAGTTAATACACATAAAGATTTTAGAATACTGCCTGGTAGTATGAGCTGTATTAAGCATTTGTTGTTATCCTTAAGCAGTTTTTTCCATCTTTTTTCTCTACTATGTGACTCTTTAAAAACATAGTTGAGCAAATACGCATGTAATGTTCTATTATGCTTGTTTCACTTAAGATCATAACAACTGCTTCCCATGCTGTTTTATAGTTCCCATAATTAAAACTGTAATGACTGCATACTATTCTATCTAGTAGAAGAGTTAACATTCAAATTGATTTCCCTTTCTCGCTGTTATAATAATGCCAAAATGAATAGCTTTATCCTTTATTTGAAATATTAATAAGGTAAAAAAATGACCAGAAGAGTCATTTTACATTTCAGAAGTGTCCTTCTGAATGAGATGTACAAATTTCTGCCATCAGTTGCAAGATCATATCGATGTTACTATATACATAACAGAATATCACACTATGACCAAAATAATGTGCATTTTTATATTTGCCATATCAAAATACTTCCATAAGATTGGTTTGATAGGTATATTTATTTTATGGATGACATTATTTTGCCCAAATTATCTATTGCAGAGATATCTAATAATTTCTTATTAATTATATTGTATCGCAGAAACCAAACATATAACTTTTTGCTGTATTTGCTGGGAATAACTTCTATGTACTCATTTTTTTTTAAATTTTTATTTATATGGAAATATATGTTCTAGACAGTGGGTCTATTTTTGTCATTTATTTATAATACTTCTAAATTTTTTAGAGTCTTGGCAAATGATTTTGTTTTATAAGATTTGATACTGATTATGTAAAAATCCATATATAAAACTTATTCTATTGTGAAGTATAAAAATAAATTTAAAAAGTATTCACCAGTTAGTATTCTACAATAATTTACTGAAGACTCTTTCTTCTGCCATTATTTGGGTGAGACCTCTTCTTACCATATATTTAATTATCATGTACAGTAGGGTGGACTTTGTGCTCATAATTTCTCTATTAGTGATCTATCTTCTTGTAAACAAGCCAGTGCTTTAATTCTTTTGCTTTCAAATACATTTTAACATCCTGTAGAACTAGAGGCAAACAATTCCTTTCGAGGAGGGACTTTTAATGATTCACTTTTTTTTTTTTTAAGTATGTGTGTGTGCGTTTTGTTGTTTATTTAGGTATAACTCATATACAGTAAAATTGACTCTTTCTAAGTTTATAGTACTATAACTTTGGATAACATTACATAGTCAAATAATCAGCATCATTTCAAAAAGTTCTTTTGTGCTCCTTTGTAGACAATTTCCTCCCCACAGCCCTAGCCCCAAGCTGGTTTAGAATCTTACCCTAGCCACTGGTTTAGAATCTTACCCTAAAGTGTTGCCTTTTCCAGAATGTCATATAAATGAAATCAAATATTATGTAAGCCTTCTAGGCTGGGTTTTTAACCTTAGTGTAATGATACTGAGATTCATCTGTTTTATCATATGAATCAGTACTTTATCCTTTTTTACTGATGAGTAGTATTTACATTATATAGATGTACCACAATTTGTTTATCCATTTACCAGCTGATGGACATTTGGATTGTTTACAGCTTTTGGCAATTAGGAGTTATGTTGTTACAAACATTTGCACCTTGGGTTTTATGTAAACAGCTGTTTTTTCACCAGTTGAATTTTCGAAAAATATTGTCCAGTTCTAATAGGAATCTTATCAGGAATTTGATTGAGATTAAATTCTCTCTTACTCTTGATTGTTAGTGGGCACATTATAATTCTGTTGCTAATGTAAACAAGCCATTTTTAAATGATACTTTCAGTTAGCTATTGCCAAAATACAGAAATATCATTGAATTTTACATGTTTATCTTGTAGTCAGCTACTTGTCTGAATTACTTACCATGTCAGATGCTGATTTGCTTACACATTTGAGTTGTCAATGTATATAGCCATGACACCTTTCTCTTTTCTATTGTATAAAACTGCTACTTCTGTTTCACATCTCTGATTTAATATTACTTTGGAAGTATTGTTCAAGGCAATAATGGTAACCGAAATCATTTTTGTTCTGTTTCTTATTTTAATTAAAATAATGCTGGTAGTTCATAATTAAATATAATATTAGCTGTTTATAATTTTAAGTATCTATATTACTATTTTTCAATGGTTTTAGAAAGGATGGTGTTAAATTTTATCAAATTTACTTGTTGCATCTATTGATGATCATGTGGGTTTTCATATTTAACAAGTTGATGTAGTATTATATACAGGTATTTCATTATATTGAACTATCCTTGCATTCTAGAATAAAACCTACTTGGTCATGTTACACTACTATTTGACTATGTGTTGAATTCTTTCAGCTAGTATTTAATTTAACAATTTAACATTTATATTCATAAGAAGAACTGACTTAAATTTTTTATGAAACATATTTGGGTTATCCAGTTATATTTGTTTCACAGCTGGTACTGGACAGTTTTTTTCATGTTATATGTTCCAGAAAAGTCTATGATAATATAGCAATCACCTATTTTTTTGAATAAATGAAAGAATTAATCAGGGATTTCCTTCAGAAGCTTTTTCAGGATTGCTTTGGGGGAGAGATATTGATAACACCCTAAGCAGCCACTTTTGGAACAACTGAGGCCATGACGATGGGAAACTTCTTATGTAAATATAACATCAGAACAACTGATCACTAAAAGCATAAGTTAGTCAATATAGTCTTGGGAGAAATGAAGGGAAAGAACTGTACAGAATGGTTTAAACTGTTACTAGTTCACAGGTTCCCTCTAAAGAGACTTAAAATGATCAGTTTGGTTCAACATTCCACAACAGTTCATTAAAATGTCAGGCAATAATGCTAGAAAGTTGATTAGTTGTATATTTGGCTGTTTAGATGAAAAAGATTAGTTAGCTTAATTGTCAAGACTTCCTACAATGAAACACTTTTCCCCTCCAGATTTTTTTCTATTGTTAAGACATTGCTTTATATGGAATTACACACAACTATTTTTAATTATATGTTCTTATTTTTAAAATTTTAGTTTCATAAAATTTTTAAAGGGCAGTTGTTTTATTTATTCATGAAAATTAAAATCAGGACCAGTTCTTTTTTTTAAATCTTCTAAGACAAAAACATGGTGAGTTTGTGCCATTTCTAATTCTAGTTTTAAATACCAAAAGTAAAAATGCACATGTGTTGTTTGATCACTCTATTTCACTTCCAGGAATTTTTCTTAAAAGGATAATCATATAAGTGGGCCAAAGCGAATGTATAGAGATGGCTTCTGTAGCCCTGTGGCACTTTGTTTAAAACCAGAAACAACTAAAATGTCCATTAAGGATTTTATTAAATTGTGTTAAAATTTATACAATCAAATATGATACACCCATTTAAATATAATGAAGTTGTTCTTTGACATGAGAAGATATTTATGGCATGTTGCATATTTTTCCATGAAAAAAAAATGATTACAAAAATGAGATTACAAATAATCTCGCTTAGATCATTTTATATAAATGTGTGGGGGGGTGTGTGGGGGTGAGCCCACACACAAGCACATACATAGGGAAAGAGAGAAAAACAAAAGGACAGAGAGATAGAGAGAGGTTTGGAAGGACTCTCACCAAATATTAACATAGGGTTATATATTAATTGGAAGGTGATACTTTTGGTGATTTTTACTTTTCTTAGTTTACTTTGCTTACTTATTAAAGTTATTTTTTATTTGAAGGAAATAAAACAGGCAGAAGAGGTGCCAACAAAGGAGACCCAGAAGAAATGTTTGGAAAAAATATTTTAGCAACCTGGAGGAAATGTTAATATGATAATTAATTCAGGAGACAAAATTAAGGAGGATTGGCTGAGGGTCATGGCTGAGTAGATGACTGCTATTTTATTGGTAGTTGTAATGCTCATTACCTCTAGTTTTGTCAACTAATAAAACTGTATTCCTCTTTCGACCTCTAATTCAAATCCTACCTCTTCTTTGAAGAGTTAGTTAGTTGACTGATCATGCAACTCATCTGTATGAACTCTCTTCTCTGAAATTAAGGCAAAAATAATTAGTTTCATTCCAAATCCAGTAATGTGAACCTCCTTAAATTGCCTCCACAAGAGTGTTTTCATCTTTCACTTAAAGAGTCCATCATTAAATAGCTACCACTTCTGGAGGGCTCTCTTTTTGTCAGGCAGATTTGCAGTGTTTTACAGACTTTTGATTCTTACTATGAGCCTCTGAGGTCAATTTTATTATCCCACTTTCATAGATTAGGAAACTAAGGCTCAGATGGTCTTGTTGGAGGTCATAGTACCAGGACTGGAATTCAAACTCATCAACATTCCAAATACCATGTTCTTAACAGCTGCAAAACATTGTATTTGCATGTATCTTCCGTTTTCCCTAGTTTTTGAAACTTCTTGAAGATACATCTTTATATTCTTAGTCCCTAACCAAGGAACATTCAAATGTTTTTTACTTATGCTATAGTTCTTTTTGAAAGGAAAATAATTTTTCTAAAAAATTATTTATAAATAATCTCTCAAAAGTTGTATAACACTGCAAGATATGGAAATGCATGAGAAAAAATAATTAGATCAATGATTAATTAGTGTCATATTTAAATTTTTTTTGAAGTTAATTTTTCATTTCATTTAAGTCAATAATGCCTGTTCATTGGTATATTTAAGTAACTTGAGTTTTTCATAATGAACTTTATTCATTTTCTTTTTCGCGATGAGGACTCAGGCTTAGCCAATTTACCATACATCTACTATCAGATCATGCTTAAATCAACAGAGATTATCCTTTGTAGCATTAAGCATAAAAGAAAGATGCCTTAGAACTAGCTTGATAATTTTATTTTCTGCTGTGGCATTGGATTAAGTTTAATCATTAACTATAATATAAGATCTTATTTCAGCATATAGAATATTTATTGAAACTCAAAGGAAATATTGACCTTGGCTTTGCTTTAGCCAGTATTTATCCTCCCAGGTAAATAAATTTCAGTATTTACCTGAGCAGCAGTCAAGATCTATTTACTATAAGTCTGACATCTCATTTAATCTATATCACATGGTCACATATAGTCTAGTGAATAACACAACAATTCAATACAAATGTTAAAGGGACTTCTATCTCAAACATCCTAACTATGGGTCAAAATGAATCTCAATCTCAATCTCTCAATCTTTCTCTGTCTCTCTGTCTCTCTCTGTCTCTCTGTCTCTCTGTCTCTGTCTCTCTCTCTCTCATACTTGCACACATGCACACACGGACACATACACACACACACATATCAAAAGTGTAGAGAAAGAACATTAGAATGTACATTTAAAGCATTTGTTTCTCTATTACACACACCCTTTTGTTCAGATTTCAGTTTGATTTCTAGCCAAAGAAACATGAGTGTTTTTCTGCAGAGCAGCAACAGGATACTCAGCTTCCTGACAGTAAGAAAACTTTACATTTAGAAAAATCACCACCTTGACAACATTCCTTGCCTTATTTTGGGGGGAGGAAGAATACTTGGACAGAGATCACTGGGAGCTGTGAGGGTGGAGCATGGCTGCCTTGATTTAGGGAGGGAGGTGTAGTATCTTGCTTTAAGTAGCATTCTTTCTGACATGAGAAAAAGATCCAGATTCTTATATTACCCATAGAAAACTATACTTCTAGTGAATTTTCTGCATTTCTTATACCAATGTTTGTCATATATCCTAGAACTAAATAAATGCTTAAGGGGAAAAAGCGACACCACTAAGAAGTTTAGCTGTGCCCTATTCTCATGTATGAGCATGCAGCAAAGCGAACAGACATGTTTGGATAAATGAAAATCAATACAGTCAAAAAGACTTCTTTCATTCAATTGATTCAAGCTCAGTGGGTAACAGCATAGCAGAATGTGAAATGGTGTTAACGTGGCCCTGGCATAAATCCTATTTACAGGAAATAGAGTAACTAAAGTGGATAAAAGCATAAAGGGATTTAATGAATCATAATTAACTCTTTATCATGGACTTTTATAAATGCTTTTAATATGGTCTTATCACGATATCATTTGAACTTTCAACGGGGCAAAATAACCCTTTACGTTGTGTATATTATTTTTCAAAATCTAAGAAGACAGAATAACAAAACATTACTCTTTTCTTTAAACACTGAATTTTAGAGCTGGAAGGATCTTATTTATAGACAAGGAAATACAAGTCAACAGAAGCATCATTATTGCTCAGGGTTGCACAGCAACTTGGTGGCTAAGAATTACCAAAACTCAGGCAATTTAAAACTCAGTGTGTTTTTCCATGAGTCAATTTGGAGATGGTAGAATGACAAATGTGCAAAGAGTTGTCAATGCCTGGGGAGGTCGTAAGTGGGAAACAAGGCCAAAAAGTGCCCAGCTGGCTGGTTCCTGGATCAGATTCTTCCACTATAACTAAAATGTTTGAAATTCTGATATAGGAAAAAGAAAAGACCCATGTATTTTTTTTTTGTCCTAGCAAATCCATTTCTGGGAATCTATTTTGCAGAAACAGTTTCACATGTGTACAGACATAGATTTAGATGAGGATGCTCATTCCGGCATTGTTTACAATAGCAAAATTTATGAACAATATATTTGACCATTCTCAGGGGTCACAGCAATGATCACAGCACACCCATATTATAGATTACTATCATACTGTTAACAAGCAAGTGAAGATGATTGATATGTACAGACATGGAAAGATGTCTAAGATGCATTTTTAGATGTAAACAACCAGATATATTCATAAAATAATATATAGAATGATGTAATTTATATAAAAGTAACATTTATATGTGTTTCTGATATGTATCTCTCTCTACTCTCATCTTCATACCATGTTATACTTCTGGATATGGGGCAAGAGAAGGTTTTGAGGAGTAGAGCAGTTGAATGTGACATTGTAAGACTGGGAGAATATACTTTAGTAGCTTTATTCTTTTTGTAAAATTAATACATCATTATTATTTACATAATGCCTATGAGTATGGTCTTTGGAGTCAGAAAAACAGAATTTTGAATCTCACCTTTGCATCTCATTAGTGGTATAACCCTAGGAACATCTCTTTACCCCCTGGACCCTCAGTTTACTCTTTTGTAATATGAGAGTGAAGATAATCATCCTCAAAGCTTTTATGTAAGAACTAAGTGAATTATTATATGTAAAGCACAGGCATAGTACTTGGCAAATAGTCCTCAATAAATAGCAACTTCTATAATTGTGACTGTGTTTATAAAAATTCAAATTAAGTAGAAAAGTGCCAAGAAGAAAGTAAAAACTAAATTCAACCACTAGCATTTACCTCTGTTATTATTTGATATCTTTCCAGAAAGCTCTACAAATATGTGTACTCTTAAAAAACAATATAAACTATTATATAACCTACTCTTTTGATTGGCAATTTTCTGTAGACTTTTCCTCATGTCTATATAATAAGCTGTTTCTATGTTATTTTAACAGCTGAACTGTATTCCACTGGACACCTGCATGGACCATATTTACCTGATCAGTTCCTTATTGGTGGATATTAGAGTTGGCTTTAATTTTCCCCTATCACAGACTTGACTATAATGAATACCCTTATGCAAACATTTTCTCACACTTGAGCAAGTATCTGGAGAAGGGGAATTTTAATGAATGGAAACGCCTGGATAAGATGGTATTCCTGTTAGAGAAAACAATGTGAACTAGAGCTGAGGGGAAGAAAAGTTACCAAGGGATTAGTTTCAATCCAGATCATAGAGTTTGGTATTTCTTTTACTGGTGATGGGGAGTCACTGAAGATTTTAGAACAAGGCACATAACATGATCAGAGCTAGGGTTTAGGATGATTAACCTAGAGGTATAGGAAGACTGGACACAAAGAAGGACAGAGAAAATAAATGAAAGCAACTTAGGAGGCTATTCCTACAGAGCAGGGGTGAGTTAATGAGAGCTTCAACAAGGGTGAAGGCAGAGTGACAGGTTCGGGGTCCTTGCAGATACCGAAGTGATAGGAAGGCTTTGCAACTTACTGTGTCTGGGGCTGGGGAGGGTGGTGAGG
>NW_011888793.1:4698344-4733563 GCF_000151845.1 Pteropus vampyrus | reverse complement strand
CCATATCTGTTTGCCTGGGACTAAGGGGTTTCCCAGGATATGAGATTTTTAGTGTTAAAAGCTGAAAGTCTTGGGCAAACTGGGACAAACTAATCACTGTGCCAAATACAACAGGCCTTTTTGTGCTTTCCATGTTCTCATATATGCTGTTTCTTTTTGCCTGGACTATCCTCTGAGTCCTTCCGTACCAGGTGAATACCTACTCATTCGCCAAGATTCACTCCAATCAGGTTACTTTTGCTCAGCTTTCCAAGGTGGACTTATTTGTTCCTTTTTTTTTTTTGATCTTTGTTGGTTATTTCCATAGCTACATCTCACCAACATACCTTGATTTTCCTTTGGGGACTTCACCTTATGTGGTTTGGATAGAAGTGACTCTACCCCGGCTACGGTGCTGGTGCGTATAAGCCAATCCACGGATCCCATTCCCCAAGCACAGCGACTGCTCAGGCAAAGGCTAGGAGAGAGTGAGAATCCTAAAACATTTGGAGAACTTCTAGAAGCTTCCTCTTGCTGCACTTAGAGGATATAGTGAGAAGCTGTAAAGTCTGACATTGCTGGTAATATTCTATAGCCCCAATCGTGGTACCAAGAGTCGATGAGAAGCCACCATGAAGCCTGAGGTGGTACCTTGTGTCAGTTTGCTAGGGCATCTGTATCAAAGTACCACAGACTGGGTGGCATAAGCACAGAAATTTACTTTACCACAATCTGGGGTCTGAGACCAAGATGTTGGCAGGGTTGGTTTCCTCTGAAGCTCCTCTCCTTCGCTTGCAGATAGCTGTCTTCTCCCCATGTCCTCACATGGTCTTCTCTCTATGTATATCTGTGTCCTAATCTCCTCTTATAAAGACATCACTGAGATTGCATTAGGACTCACTCGTACAACCTCATTTTAACTTCATCATCTCTTTAAATATCCAAATAGTCACATTTTAGTTACTGGGGGGGTTAGGACTTCGACATATGCATTTGGGGTGGGAGGTGACACAATTAAGCTCATAACATATCTATATCGGAAGGCAGAGTAGAAGATATGAAGAGAAATCAGGACATTTCTCATACTTTGGGTTGCTGGATCCAGTCTCATCTTTGATCAGAAAAATCTGTTTTAGTTACATAAGCTAATAAATTAGCTTTGCTGTTTGGGCCACCTAAGTTTGTTTTATTTTGTGTCATTTACATTGAAATACTCCTATTTGATATAGCCTCATCACATTTTTGTTGTTGTTAATAGCACTTTTCACATAATACTGAAATAACTTACTCAGATGTCAATGTACTGCACTTGATTGTGTGTAGACTTCTTCAGGTGAGGAATATGTTATTCATATCTCTGTATGTCCAGCCCCTTAAATAGACTCTGCACAGAGTAGGTACTCAGTGATGTTTGTCAAATGAATAAACACTGATTAGCATTTTGAGCAAGAAGGATGAAAGAGCGAAAATAAGAAGAGCTCCTTTTAACCTTCATTTTATTAACTTTTTTGATTAGTATTTTCTGGGCCATAACCTTAACATGGCTGCAATTAAATCATTGGGCTTTGATCCCAGCATTTTAAAACCACCATTGGGCCCTGGAGACAAAGTACCTGGACAGTGGCAAACAGAAGCATGGGACTTTTACCATGGTAAAATGTGCAGGAACAGCAAACACGATTAACATGTTTGCAGAAACAGTAAACCTGTCTTCACTACATTTTGATTAATAAAAAAAGAAGTGAAACCTACAATTATCCTTTTTGAATTGTCAAATATATGTGTAATTTTAAATGCTAAAGTTTAGAGCAATGACAAATAATATGTTTACAGAAATAGCCTAAAGGTATTCAGTAAAAACAGAAGTATACATGAAGATATATGTTAAAGTACATTTTTAAAAAAGCTCTTTTTTCATCAGAGCACAATCTCAAGAAAGTGCCTGTATTTTCAAGGGAAAATGTAGCTCCCTCAGGATTTTATTTTTTCATTCCAAAGCCAGATAAAAGAACAGTTTTACTATTCTCTATCTCAACTTTCCAGCTCATATGGATTAAAGATTAATTTCCGAATGGCATTTCACCATCATTTATTGGGTTAAAATGTCATGAACTGTTCTTCAGTATATAAGTTCTCTGAGCAATTATCTTCATGTGCTTTTCCACTGAAGGTAAGTTTGGCTTCAATCCACAAAACTCTTTTACTACCTATTACGAGGAGCTATTACAATCATCCCAAACCATTAACTTTTTTTTTTTTTAAGTCAGTTCATCTGTTATGAGGCTGAACTAAATGTGTAATTTTTGACAATCACTCATTCTGAGTTCAGTTACTCCTTTATTCCTTATTTCTGGGAGCCAGAGAAGAAAAGGAGCTCAGAGGCCACTCTTATGCCCTAAATACCTTCTGATATCTTCATGTCTCATGAGATTGCCCTCTTGGGCTGCAGTATTCTTTTGGCTTTGGGAGGATGTAGCTAATAAACACATCCTCATGGGAGTGCACTTGGGGGCCGGAGGGAGGCCTGGGAAGAAAGTGTACCTTTTCCAGAAGGGGAATACAGGGTGGGGCAGGCTTGGCCATCTGTTCCTGGGAAAGGGCAGACAACCACTGGAAAGGATAGGAGGGGTATCATTGGATCAGTGCCATAGAGTCACATGGATGGACACATTAGCATGAAAATAACTCACGATGATTTCATATTATTTATTCTTTTAAGTTTCTTCTAGATTATTTCTTCAGAACTTTTCATTACTTTGCAAATATATACATGTTAAAGTGTTTTAAAGTCTCTACACAGAAGATACCTTTAAAAGTTTTATTACTCGCCAAGCCAATTTTGAGGTATAATACATTTTTGTCAGCATTCTTAAAAAGTTTTTTCAACATTTTATCTTGTTCTGTAGTGAAATAATTCTGCTAAATCAATATCTGATACATGATATTTTAAATCAGAATTAATAAAACTAAACATTCTCTTTACAGTCTCTTATCTTCTCTTCATTAAAGGATCTTCCATCAAGATCTTCCTTTGCTTATCCAATCAACTCATACCCCCAAAATGACATATACACATAAAAAGTGGGAGCAATATAAATGTAATAGAAAACAATTACTAAGAATGTGAAAGACTGATATTCACCATATTTCTACAGCAACATGAAGTTAAACACTTCATGAATTTAACATGCATCATTAGCGCAACTCACAAATACATTCTAATGTGTTTAAAATGATCTTCAATTAGATAGGCTATTATTTTTGGTAATCTACTTTTTAAAAGCAGTATTCCCTAATGAGAAAATTTAGCTAATTACAGACATGTGTTAGTACCCATGTCCAGAATTTCTCATCATCTCTTATTCTAAAAATATCACATATAACTGAATATATTTATTTCTTTAATATTAGCGACAAAGGAAACAGTGGTGTCCATAAGCTTATTTAATTTGGTAGACATATTATTATAAAAACATCCCAGATCATAATTGTATTGAGGGTTTTATTTTGACATTTTAATTGTATAAATCTGGGTCAATAAATATATATTATGTGAAAACAATGTTATTTCATTCTTAACAACCCTTCCTTGTACTGTTCTGTGCTTCTATAAAAGTTTTTATTAAAAATTATGATCTTTAAAGTTTTCTACTTATTTTTATGAGTATACACACGTACTCGAAATGACTCGTGATTTTCTCACTCTTTGAAACTCCCAAGGCTGGGTCCGAATGAAAGACAGGTTTGGGTAGAAAAATGCCCATCGAGTTCTTAGTAAATTATTTTATGAAGTAGAAGTTTACTATTCTGTTAAACTTTACTCTCATCCTGAACACCTATTAATAACTTCGCTGACATTTCATGTGCTTTTCTGACCTCTCTGCCCCGACACCTCAGTGATCTGGACAGTTTATGTATGCATGGGTATATTGTGTCAGAAACTTATTACATGTGAAAAATAAAATATGTGAAAGTGTTCTCCACTTACTTTTGTAACAAGACCTTCTCAATGTAAATTCTTGGATAGGAAAATTATGTATGCTGTTCATTTGGAAGATTATGTTAATAACCAGATATAGAGCGGGTTGAATAAGCAAAGAACTCGAAAACTGGAGACGAAACAGAAACGGGAGTGAGGAGACCACTAAAATAATAAAGGATGAGAGAATTATAGTGTAACAATAATAATAAAGACAAATTTGCCATGTCCTTGGGCCTCTAACACTTGACATAATAAATTAATTAATTTAACATTTTCAACCACCCTATGAGGTAATTCTCATTTTATAGATGAGGAAACTGAGGCAAAGGAAGGTTAAGTAACTTGCCCACAGGCACACCAATGGTAAATGGCAGAGTCAAATTCAAACCCAGACAGTTGGGTACCAGAGTCTGCACTAAATAAATGTCCTGTTTTCACAAACACATGGTTTATTTTTCTATGCTGAGGTCTTTGTACTAACTGACATGTAAATGTATCACCCTGAATGTCAGGAAAGACCACAATCTTCACAGGATGGGGAGAGTGGGGTTCAGATTTCTTATAAGATCACTTTTCTACATTTAGTTGGTTATAAGTTTTGCTCCTAGTATCCATACAAATGAAAAGATCAATTTATCTGATTTTCTCTAAAATGAAGTCCATTATTCTATCTTACCATTCTCTCAGCATAGACAAAAGGTACAGAAATACTTTTGTTCTTTATGTGAAAAACAATTTATGCAAGTCCCACAATAGTCATCCAAGTTAAACAGATACAAACAATAAGGCAACATCATTCAGGTCCTGCCACCAATAAATTCAACAAGCTCTCGTGAAGGGAGGATGAGGGACCAGGAGCGGGATGTGACTAGTCATCCTAAACTGAGCCTGAAATCAACAGATCAGAGAGAAAAAATCCATTAAGTTATTTCATTAGGTCGAACTTATACCTGAGTGGTCATTTCATACACCGACACAGCTCTGCTAGCTGAGCTGCTCAGCTGATTAGATGACTCCGCCATGCTGGTAAACCTGGGCATACAGACAGCCAGAAACACTCATTAATAATGGCACCTCTGCTTTCATCAAGGCCAATTGCAGCCCCTGGCATCTAGCCTATCCCCACCCACCTCAGGAGCCCTGGATGTCTCATGCCCAGTCCCGCAACAGGGGTTGGCCAAACCTGTTTTTTGCCAAATCTGGCCTCCTGGACTCTCAACTTTGCCTCCTTTTCTTTGCTTGAGGCATCTGTGGTGTGATAGTAAAACAGACTCTGGATGTGAAAAAGGAACTTTGGTCATTATCGTTATCATTACTCTTATGTCACTTTGACAAACCACATGATCTTGCTGAACTTAGTTTTGACACCTAAGAAATGGGTATTTCCAAATCACAGGGCATTCATAAACTGTCTTTGTTTTCCCTCTTAAAATTACTTGAGTTGTTTTTACCTATTTTGTAACTCCTGCTTGACTTGTATACTTTTCTAAGGTGTGGCTATAACAATGCCTTGAAGTGTTTTATAAACTGTAAAGGGCAAAGCCATGCACTATTGTTATTGTTTTGTCTGTTTTCCTGTTTAGCCAAAGCCCTCCAGGGAGAAGGATCTTCTGGTGGCTTAGCCCTGGTCTGACAATTACTACAGGAAAATACTTTATCTGTTGCTCAGCATCCAACTACAGTGTGAGTCCTTAGATAACACCCTGGCTTTACGTGAAAAATGCATCCCAGCCTGCTAAGTGCACACCCCCAGAAATCACAGACCAAATATATACTAGAAACTACTAATTCCTCTCCAGCTAAATAAAAAAGAAAAAAATCCAAGGAATAACTCAGATTCACTTTCTTTCCTTTTTTTCCTTTAAAATAAGTGGCAAGCACCTGGTTTTCACCTGCTGGGCCCCCATTCTTAATAGAATGTCTTCCTCCACAGTCTCAAAATGGAGGAAGAGTTTAAAATATATGTACGTACCAGTCAGAAATTTTCTGAACCACGTAATCTACTTTAAGAGAATGTTTTACATAGTACTTGACTTCACAGTCTAAAGTGTGATACTCAAGGGAGTCCCATGCCCATTGTTAGATGGTGAGAGGAGACCTGTGCTCTACTCTTAACTCTGCCTCCAACTTGCTGTCTGACCTTGGACAAGCCTTGTCCTCTATGGGCCCAGTTTTCTCACGTGTAAAATAAAAACATTGGCCTTTGAGGCTCTTACCACTTTCATGTCTGATTCTTTATCAAAGACTTTGAACATAGAAAGAGCAAGACTTCCTACACCCAAAGTGGGTCCAGACTTATAAGTGTGTACGTATAATAAGCTAAAAGCTGTCTTTTGGGCCCATAAAAATTATATTCTTGTCCAGTACAGGGAATATCATGATCATTTTCTCTAACTATGTGGGCCCTGACCTTTTCTTCAACCCAGGATGGAAATAAACAATGCTGGTTAGAGGCCCAGATTTAGTCTTGCAACTAACCATCCCTCTCTTTCCTGACTCCTGCTACCTAAGACCTGGTGATTCAGCTGGTCTAAGCTACCATTTTGAATCAGTTTCCCTAGGGTTTGGATTCAGGACTGGTATTGTGAGGGTTGAACATGTTGCTTCTTAGGACTCACCTTTGTTGTAGATTTTGGCCTCTATACCCAATTCTGGTGAAAGGTGGATTATTACCAGCCCTCACTCCTACCCCAGGTTACAACTTGGCTAGGAACAATCCCTTAAGTTAGTGATTCTCAACCTTGGCTACGTATTAGAAGCACATGGGTAGCTTTGAAAAATCCTGATGCCCAAGCTATACTCCAAACCTATTACATCAGAATCCTTGAAGATGGGGCCCAAGCATTATTATTTTTTCAGGTTTCCCACATGGTTCCAATGCATAGCTGATGTTGAGAATCACTGCCTTCTATGAACATTCTGGGCACAAAGCAAGATGAAAACAAATTTTGAACGTCTAGGCAACAGAAAGTTACAGGCCCAGGGCAAAAAGGCCTGAAATTATTAAGACCTGACAACACTGTGGCCTGACTGAGCTCAGGCTCAGGGCAACGGGGTAGAAGTGGCCCGGTTCTGAAGGAGGATTTCTGAAACGATGTGCCGTATAGAGCGGGGCACTCCAGAATAGAGGCACGAGCTCTATCAGCACTCAGTAGGCTAGAACCAGAGGCAAGAAAGGATTGAAGTATGATCAGAGGCTTAAAGTTCAGAGCAGGTGACAAACTAAGTCCACAGGGGGTGGCCTGAGGAGCAAGGATCAGGAACTCAATCAAGAAATCTGGATTAGAAATGTAGGCCTGGAGCCTCTGTGTGAGTAAAACAATGAATATTTATGGGATGACTTAAGTTTGCAATTTGCTTTCATATCCTTTTATGTCATTTGATTATTATAGTGAACGTTTAAGATAGGCAGGATAGGCATAATTACAATGCCCACTTTGTAGGTAAGAAAAAATGAGGTTCTAAAAGGTCTAATGGCTTCTTTGAGGTCACACAGCTAATAATCAGCAGCAATAAGAATAACCTTTACAACAAAATAAAAGACCTTTGCTTCAGTAAGGAAGGCTTCTTGCTTAGGGCAGAAGCCAACTGCCAATGGTGATGGTGCTGACACTGATTATTTAGGCAGAACTGTACAGTATACAGAGAGCATCACTATATGGCTTATCTCACTGGAAACTCACAACAACCCTGTGATATAAGGCATGATATTGTGCATATGCGAAAACGGAGGCTCAGAGGTAAGATGTTACTTGCCCAGGATCATACAGCTGCTTGGAAAGCAGAGCCCTGACTCCAGTTCCAGCTGAGTGCTCCTTTCTCGGCCCCATGCTGTCTCCACTTAAGGTTGTCCTGGGGTCTGCAAGTAGTGTTGGTTGGAAGTTCCTAATTGGAACGAGCAGCACACAATTAAGAGAAAGCAACTACTTACTGGTAGATCCTACACCGATGGGACTCAGTTATAATTTTTGTTCCCAATTTGATTCAGAAGCCAGCTCCATGTGACAATGTTAGAGAACGGTTTGGGTTTCTAAGAACCTTGAGCCAAATTCTAGTAAATTAATTTCAGTCATCTAATATTTTACTCCCTTTCTTTTTGCATTTTTTTACTCTTTCTTGCATTGGCAGTGGAGCAAATCTGTTGTTAAGAGATGTTTCAAGATTTATTGTTTTGGCTTTACTGCCATGCCTGAATGAAGTTGGTAAGGCATTTAGATGAAATAATCGCACACAACACAGACCACTTGGCCAATGTGATTAACTTTCTTGAGCACGTCTTTGTGTAATCATCTTCACAGTAAGATTGGGAAATCTAAGATTCCCCTTTCTGGAAAGGGCAAGAAGTAAATTTATTTGGGGGTCAGAATCCAACTCTCTTTTCAGTTTCTACCTGATCCTCAAGCCTTCTCTGATCTCCAGCTCTTGACAGGCTCCGGTCAAACCCTTTTCTTAGCTCTCACGGCATTTTGCTTATGTCTGCCTTATATCGTGCATCTCTGTGTGCATCTTATTTTCCCTTCTAGATTATAAAATCCCAAAGGGCAGACAGTCTTTTTGATCTTTGCATCTTCCATGGTACCAGATTACTCAGTCAATAAACATGTGTTGACTAAGTGCTTGAACAGTTGTGAATGAATTCAGATGTCAACTAAAAATTCTTGGATTTGAATTTTAAAGGAAATATTGATTTAATCTTTCTAGTTGAATACACAGTTCCTCGATTTCCATGGATTATCTGTTCCACATGTCTTTTTTTTTTTTTAATGGAAGAAAACCGCATAAAAAGAGTCCACCAGTACAAAAAAAAATACTAAAGAAATAGGCCAATATAAGTCATAAAAATTTTTATTTCACATATTTTCACCAAAAAAAAGCTAATGAAAATTCAGAAAAACCAAAACAAATTTTATTTGCTGTCAGTGTCTGTATTGTAACCTCAAGCAATCAAACTCTTTTTAATTAGGACAAAGTCACTATCTTCATCACTTAAAATATTTGGAAGTACGACTTCAATTTGATTATTTATGTTTATGTTTTTGGATGATCTTTTTCCAATCCCATCTTTTGCTAAGTTTTCATAAATTCTTTGATATTCACTGCAACAGTTAAAAATAAAAATATTTTTTCAAAATTTTCAGGCTCATTGGGTGTTTGAATCAATATCTAGAATTGCAGTTTCCAGTTTTGTGGCCATTGAAGAGCTTTGTAAATATTTTCTGCAGTGAATGAAACCGGTCCAAGGTCACTGCCATCTGTATTCATCAGCGGGATGGGCTCAGATAGTAAGTGTATTAATTCATTATCACTTAATTCATGATCAACCAATAATATCATCTACATTCAAATGGTCAAAGTGTTCTTCTTTAAATTTATTTAATAAATTAATAATGCCAGTTAATCCCTCTTCATTTGTTAGAAACGATATTCCCTGGTACAACTTCCGGCCACATTGCTTTCCATCAAGCATTTAAAACTGACGGCTTAAATCACTCAAAGCTAAAGCAATATTCTTGATACAATTTAAAATTGTTGTGTTATTTATTCCAGGCTTCTGTAACTGTGATTCACTATCGTCAACTTTATTAAAAGGATCATTAAAACTCCACTTAATATAATCAATCTTAAAGGTGGAAACAATGCCTTGATCTAAAGGTTGGATCAAGGAAGTTGCATTTGGTGGCAAATATACAACTTTTATATTTGGATGTTCTAAACTGTGTGGATGACCAGGTGCATTACCTAAAAGTAAAAGTATTTTAAAAGGAAGACATTTTTCCTTCATGTAATTTTCAGCTTCCACAGCAAAGCATTTGTAAAATCAATCCTGAAAAACATCAGTAGTCACCCATGCTTTTATATTTGCCAACCAGTGAATGGGAAGATCATTAATAATTGTGTGCTAGTAAGTATTAATTCTTTGTACATTACTGAGTTAAGCTATTGCTTAGAAAAAGTAATCATCAATAATGGAAATGAAAAACAAAAACTGTGTAAAATGGAGACCGTGTAAATGGAAACTGAGTAAAAAAAGTCCACGTAAACGGGGAGAATATTTACCGTGCATAAAAACACGTATTAAAAAAATACCATGTAAATTGCGGGACAGGTATATAAGTGATATAATCTAATTTATACTGAAGGTCAGTTAAAGCATAGTTTATATCCTTCTAATTGACTGTTTCGCTGAACCTAAAATGAAAAAGTAAATATTATCATCACACATTCACAGTGGAAATGTGTGCTCTTTAAGGGGATGAATGGCTATGATTCTCATGTGGTTAATCCATCTGCTCTCCCTGTTATTTTGATCACAGTGGCTTTGTCTAACACTCTCTTGCCCATTAATATAATCAGTCGAGTTTCATCAGGGCTAAGAGGGGTGTGTAAAGCACTTATTTACAAATGACCACTCATGTGTACTGTAACTTTTGCCCTCTGGATAAAGAGTGGCGTTCCTAATTGTATGTTTATAGCAAAATCTCAGTTCATTACAATAAATTAATAGGAGTAGTTCAAAGTCGCATAGATGTTGTAAGAGTACTAACTGTACAAAGTTAGGAATTTTATACATTTTCAAATGTAATTATTTTGTTTTAGTAAAGTCTCCACAATTTTGATATAGGGTGGGTTTAGGGGAGGCCATTGGATTGAAGGAGAGATGGGCAGTTGGCTTGAAGTTATATTTGCATATCAAGCACCATGCTTCTGCTTTGGTTGTATGTCAACTTGAGGAGGTTTTGGGGAGAGAGGCTGAAGGACATTGTGAGAGGGCATTTTCCCACCACAGAAACACAAAGCTCATGCTTTGTAATAGATGGGTCATCAAAACATGCTTCTTGTCCCAAATCTGACTTGATTTCCAAAAGTCCTAGTTACCACAAGTAACATTAAAATACCAGTTATGAGTGGGGCATTTAGAAGTATGTATCTAAAGTTTCCTAGCGACATAATAAATGATTCCAAAGGCATCCTGGAGTTAGAGGAACTTTGTTGATGTTTAGATGCAGGCAATAGAATTCACTAATGAAGTGCTACTCATTTCATATGCCTCATT
Organism: Pteropus vampyrus; assembly: GCF_000151845.1. Taxonomy (NCBI): domain Eukaryota; kingdom Metazoa; phylum Chordata; class Mammalia; order Chiroptera; family Pteropodidae; genus Pteropus; species Pteropus vampyrus. The sequence goes on along the minus strand of NW_011888793.1, from coordinate 4,722,548 downwards.
CAGTCATTTACTTATAAATTATGGTATCAATTCCTTACTGTGATTTCACTGTCAATCAAAAGCATGGTCATGTAGAACATAACTAAATGTGGGACAATATTTTAGCATAGGGAGGGTGAAAACACTTTTAAATTAAGTAGACCAATTCACTAAACTTGAAACCTTGAAATCTGTTTACTGAAAATTAGTCTAATCTCATCGATAAGAACGATGCGAAAGCTTACTTTAGGAGACTTTGATTCCTTCATGTCACTAGATATAGATATAGATATTCTTCCCTCTTCACCTGCCCCCTCTCCTCCCTTCTTCCCTTCTCTTCCCTTCCCTTCCTTTCTCTTTTCTTTTTTCTTCCTTTCTTTTGTCCTTTCATTCTTCCTTCATGCTTCAAGCTCACTTAACTCACCATCTCCATTCCACAGACAACAATTTATTTCCCAGACTAGGAAACTGAAGTTTAACGTGTTTCTGAAAGATCAGGCCGAGAGTTCCATTTCTAGTTTGAAATGAACAATCTAAACGGTATTGGAAAAATCACTTGAATCAGAGGCACTTTGAAAGGCACCCATAGATTTCAGGTTCTACATAATAAATAAAATATTTGTGTTTACATTTAATATAATTTCCACATGTTTATTTCTTTTTTTGATAATATTTATTTTTAAAATTTTATTTTATTAGTTTAAAGTATACAGTACATTGGTTAAACATTTACATAGTTTATAAAACGATCTCCCTGATTGCTCTTTCTCTCCTCTGGCTCTCCACCTAGCCATTACATTAATGCTAACTACATTCTTTATACTGTGGTCCCCATCCCTGTGACCATCTATCAATTACTAATTTGTACTTCTTTAACCCTTCACCCCATTCTCCCAGTCTGCCAATTCCCTCCCCTCTGGCCATCATCAGATTGTCTTCCATATTTGTGAGTCTGTTTTCAATTAGTTTATTCTTTTTGTTCCTTCGGTTCTGCATATAAGTGAAATCGTATCGTATTTGTCTTTGTCTGTCTGGCTCATTTTGCTCAGCATAATAACCTCTAGGTCCATCCATGTCGTAGCAAATGGTAAGATTTCATGCTGAGTAATATTCCATTGTATATATGAAGCATAATTTCTTTATCCAATCGTCTGTTGATGGGCATTTTGGTTGCTTCCAGGTTTTGGCTATTTTGAATAGTGCTGCCATGAACATAGGGATGCATAGATATTTATGAATTATTGTTTTGGTTTTCTTTGGATAAATACGCAGAAGTGCAATTCCTGGGTCAAAAGAAATATCCGTTTTAAATTTTTTCAGAAACATCTGTACTGTTTTCCATAGTGGCTGTACCAATTTACATTCCCTCATGTGCTTATTTCTTATTTTATGATATGGAAAAACGACATACATGGGGCCTTTTCTCCTCCAAATAATGAAAATATCCTGTGAGGTATGATATATGACTGAAAAGAATTTCTACTCATGTGATTAGGGTATTTTTCTTCATTATTGCTAATGTCTTTGGGCCTATTGGAATCCTGAGCTTCATCTGCAACAGGGCACAATTAAATCACTATTGACTCTCTTTTCCAGATCTCTAATAAAAATGGGGGAGGGTAAGGAAATACATTGGTTCCTGCCAAGGAAACCTCTCCTCTTCTGTATGCATCACCATGTTTCCTTTTAGAGTTTATTGTCTTACAAATGGTTTTGATTCAGCTCACAGGCTTGTGTTCTTATCCAAGATCTACACACCATTTTACAAATGAAGTCAAGAGAGGTACATTAGATTAAATATTGATTTAAGTGTAAATCTATCCCTTCTAGCATTTGGGCAAAGCAGAAGGGCATCAGGTTAGCTGCAGGTAAGGCCACCTCTACACAAATGCTTGCGGCGGGGCATGATTATGTAAGCAAAGGACAGCAGAAATCTGGGAGTGCAATCTCAGACCCCCAGTTAAAGACACAGGGAGTAATGGCTATGTTTTGATTTCTTTTTCTTTCCCATTATCCTTTCAGAACCTGAGTTGAACAGTATTTTTAGATAGAGATAGATAGGAAAATTGACAGGGTTATATAGGGAGTAGGAAAACCCAGATTTAATTCCTGGCTCTACTGCAGACCAGGCATCAGTAACTTCCCTTCTCTGAATGTTAGTTTTCTCAGCTCTCAATGAGGGTAATCATACCTCTTAGACAACCTCATAATGCCACTGCGAGGACCACTGTGAGTTTGTGAGTATACAGGTTTTGTTAGGATGGTAGAGGCTGGAAAGGAGAAATTTTCATTGTCTGTTGCACAGGACGACACATTCAATCTGCAAAATGGGTTTGTTTCTTTGTTTTACGTCTGTTTTTTGTGCTTATTATCACCAAACATGGTTCCCTACAAAGAAAGCTTTCCTAGTTTCCTGGACACCCTTTAAAACAGCATTATCTATGATAAATCTTAAAATGATACAACTTAATCAGCACACACAACAGTCTTATTAGACATGGATGTCCACCCTACCCCACTCCCCCAAACACCGCATCACATTCTCTTTTGATTGAACTGTAAGAGGAATGGACAGAAAAATAATGTTAAAAGGCTTTTAGTTGTCCAGATCCTTACACCACTCGTGAACTCATCTGACACAGTAACATCATCAGGTGGTCAAGAAAGAGATGATTGATTACCTTCACTGGGAGCTGAGGAAACTGAAACTCAGAGGTTAAGTTACTCGTGCCAGTCATCAATGAAGCCAGACACTGGTGTCTCAATTCCCTAAGTAACTCTATTTCCTTGTCTACCTCTGCCTGGATCCCTATACTCCTTGATCCACAGGACACCATGAAACCTTGATTTCCTTGAAGGAAGGGTAGCCCCAAGACCCTAGTAGTGCACAATTAACATACATTTGAAAATAAATACAAAAGAAAAAAGTTCAAATATCAGCATTTGTGGGTTAGAGGAAGAGGGAACCAAAAAAACACAAATTTATATAATATATATAACCCTCTTTCTCATATGTTAATGTATTTTTGCAAATATTTTTAATGTGATCTTGTTATGGTCATATTGAGACTAAAAAGAATCAACGTGGAACTAATGCTCATGACTTAATCATGTTAAGAAGAATTCTGAGGGCTAATCTAGGCTTAGCAAGAAATAGTGATTTGTTTGACTGGTAATGTCTGCCAATCATGCGGCATGGCAATGGGTAGCCCAGAGAATGGTCTAGAACCAGCGTCTGGCAGACGGAGTTTGGTCTGCAGACCTGTTTTGTTTGAAGAGACCAATGTTTTAAATATTTCTGAATTTGAAAGCTTTTATACTCTCCAGATCTCCACGGTCTCTCCACTACTCTCTATCTCTTACCCTTAGCCACCCCAAACTTTTACTGGCTCCTGAAGGCATTTTGGTTTATGATCTTGAACTATAGCCCAGATTACTTGGTCTGGCATTGAAATCCTTCTGCAGGCTGAATACTGCTACTTTTGCAGCCTTATTTTCCATTAATCCCTAGTACAACCCTCTTCTCTATCTTGACTTTCTCACTGTCCCGTTTATTCAAACTGGCAGCCAGGCTTCTGTTTCTCCCTAAATGATGATGTCTCATCATTCTTCAAGGCCAAGTTAAGCCTTATGTCCTCCATAAAATTTACTTAGCCATTGCAACCCAGATTGATCATTTCCACTTCTAAACAAGTAAATATTTCTTATCATGTAATTCATGTTTGTTCTTAATCTATACTGTCTTGGTAGCATTACTTAACTGTTTGACATAATTTATATGTATATTTTATAAGCAATGGTATATATGTAATATATATGTATATATGTACATATATAGTTTGTCTTTATATATAGACTGTAAAATATTTAAAGAAATTTCATACTTCTATGTGTTTCCTTCATACCTAGCATTTACAGTATATGCGCAAAAATGGCTGCAGAATAAATGATTAAACAAAGGAGTATGTGAGAGAACGTTCTGTGCTCTAGAAAAAGAAAATTGAAGCACTGCACAATATATTGATTCTCATAAATTTCATTCTCACGTGGTGCTAATTAAGAATAGATCAATCAATTGATCGATCTACCTATCATCTATCTATCTATCTATCTATCTATCTATCTATCTATGCCATTTTCCATAAGAACCACAACCAAAGTTAACAGATATAAACTCTAGTGTGCTGGGAACTTTCATTACATACAAGATTATAGCTTACTGAAGGGATCGTCTGGGTTCACTTAGAATTCCTAGAAGATTTGTCTTCAAGGGCTTTCTGCTCCTGAGGGCATCTAGTGGTAAATTATCAACAATTTCTCATTTATTAAGCTTCTACCAAGGACCAAGAATTTTAATAAAATGCATCATTCAGTCATCACAACTACTCTGCAAGGCAGCTCTTATTAGCTCCATTTTTACAGATGAGCGAAACTGAGACCAAGATGAGTAACTTACCAAGGTCAAAGAGTAGTGTCTTTCTGAGCCAGCACTTAAAGGGCCTTTTCATACAGTAGAAGTTAAGTACATAATGTTCAAATGAGTACTGATAAATGTTGACGTGAGAATCTAGATTCTTTCTTCTCTACTTATATTGAAGGGAGACTTGTCTCTAGTTCCGGAATATCCAAATCAGTTCCCTTCTTTGCCACATGCATGAACAGCATGGCAAATGGCCTTAACACATACCTGTATAAATAGGAAATCCCTCACCCATGGAGAACTATGGAAAACCCATATCACTGCTTATGCCCTTAGCACGAGAGCCAAGGTCAGATGTTACCCTCTTCTGAAAAACCTTAGAATGGTTCTCCATTGCCTTAACATGATTAACAACAGTTTTTGATTTCTTTGCACACTTGTAAATATTAAAATTAAGAAAGAGGCTGGTGCCCAGTTGAAAGTATTGAGTGGATTACTTCTAGGCATGCAACTATTTACTCGGCTGCTTTTTGCATTTGAGGTGGTATTTACAACCTTCCCATTGCTCTGACTGTGCTTGTTTATATACACACAAGGTGTCATTCAATCATGCTGCAGTAAATACTGCCTTGGCATTCTATGCTATCTCTTTCTACTTGTTCTTTGCAAGTTGTACACTGCCTAGGCTATAACCCACTAAGCTTACCTGAAACATATCCTCAAAACGGTATGCACTGTGTGTGTGCTGCAGCAAAAATAAAATTTAAGTTTTAATTTAAAAAAAAAGTGGTAGCATACCTCTAAGGGTTGCGGGCACCCCAATGTGCTGTTTCAGCAGTTGCAAGGGCAAAGGTCTTGAGCTTGGTATTTAAGACTCTTCATAATTTGGGCCCTATAGAGCTTTCCAATCTTCTTCCAACTGTTTACCTTCCCTCCTCCAAGTGAGGTTAGATTGACCTAAACCTTGTCCCTCACTTTCTATTCCGTGTGTCTGCGATGACTCTGTTTTGTCTACATAGAATGTCTACCCTCCTCCCATTTGAATGTAAAAGCCAAGTGCTGCTTTCTCCAAGAAGTCATTCTTGAGTCTTTCCCTTCCTACCTAGAGATCATCCCTCCCATGTCTCACTTTTTGCATGTGACTTGTTAGATTTCTCATCACTTTGTCTCTTGTATTAGACATACTCGAAAATACATCCTAACTCCTTTATTAAATTTTAAGTGCTTTAAAATATGATCCATGGCTGAATATCTACTCGGACTGCGTCACTCAAAGAAGAAATCATTCTACCTTATTTAACATCATAGGAAGTCCTTAAGGACACTCACTGCCATGTTTTGATTTTTTTAGGCACAGCAATTAATTTTTCCCAGTTCATTTTGTATCTCTGTTTGTATCCTGCCTGTATCCTCTGGGCCTACCCTGGAGCTTGCATGTAGGTGGTTCTTGAGCATGCAAATGGCTTTTCAAGGGCATTCTCTGGCTGCAGGGGCATTCTTGGCCTGCATTGGTATGGAGGGCAGGCTCAAAAGTACTAGAGATTTAGCACCCTAAGCATGACCTTCGACAAGTGAGGAGTTAGTGGATAAATGCCCTGGCTTCCTCCCCCATCTGCAGGACAATTCTGAAGTGTGTCGCAAGCAGTCTTGCTGAGGGGTCCTCGGTGGAATTAAACTCCTCTGGTTCACAGCTGTACTGCACACTGACACACCTTTCATTGTCTTTCCTTTCCTCCTATTCTCATTTCACCAGCTCTTCCCAGTGTTTTCTAAATAAACTATTTGTTCCCAAATTTTTGTCTCAGGGTCTGCAGTTGGGGGACACAAACTAAGACTATTTCTATCCTCTTCCTATAATCTTTGGTAATCAGATCTGAGATTAGAATTTGGAACGCAGTGAACATGACTGACTGGCACAGAAACTCGTCTCATTATCTCCAGCAGATCCTACAAGGTAGGACTTGTCCAGAGGATACAAGAAACATAGCAGGCCTGATCGAGTAAGTTCATAGGAACCAGCAGAGCCGGCTGGGGCTGGGGCCAGAGTAACTTCATCTTGAAATTACTATTGTATTCAGTGTTGGGAAAAGTAATTGGCTGCACTGAATAACTCGAAAAAATACATCTATTACTGTTTAGATAATAAAATAAAACCAGTTATCATATATTTAGGAGTTCACAAACATGCCTGCTTATAATGCTGAGAATCTCAGCTCAAGATCTAATACCTGATCAGAAAGACAAATGTTCTTCACAGTAATGACATTTTTACCATTACAAAAAGAGCAATTTACTTTTCCAACTTCCTCTTCTTACTATCTTAGCCTGTCAGAGAAAATCGCAGTCTCACACATGAAATATTTTCAAACTGGAGGTGGCAGGTTTATGGAAAATTACTCTGAATGTATTTGGGCTCAGACCAACTCTCCCAGCTCTATATTATTCATGATAAGCATGATTTCCAAGCCTTGGCTTTGTCAGATTTTCTTATTAATTGTTAATGTAACAGCTAAGTCTCCCTGGAGTGTGTGTTATTTTCTCATTTATAAAATCATAAGCCTTGGGATAATCCTTCATTAGATCAATAATATTCTCATCAAACGAAAGTAACACTGCCCACGTGAGAGATATAATAGGTAACAGTGGCAGTGGAGTGCTGTTCCTATTACCTTGTGAGTTTGTCTTCTCGTCTCCATCCCCATACTCACTTTGAAAGCTTATCACCTGGACTAAAGCAACAGCCTCTTAGTCAGACCACTGGCCCTTCCCTAAACTTCTCTAAAACATCCTCCACGGTGTCACGGGGCACCCAGCCCGTAGATCTCACTACTCTGCTCTGAAACCGCTGAGAGTTTCTATAAAGAATTTTTTTTTTTTTTTAAATCTACCCCACATACACTTTCCCCTCCCAGCAGAGCCCCTCATTTTTCTTTGTGGGCAATTACTCTTCCTTTTTGTGTGCAAACCTGAAAGAGCCTCTGGATTTTATCTTTCTAGACTCTGGATCTTTGACATGCAGTGGTATACAGGAACATGGTCGAAGGTGTTGTATGCTGACCAGACTCTTTCTGCTGGGTGATCACTGCTGATAATTCTCTTTCCTGGCCCTTTGGAGCTGCTATGCTCCACGCAATCCTGTTAGTCTCCAAGGTGGATTCCCCAGCCACCCTGTGAACTTTATAAACCTCCAGTGTACTTCCTCTGAGTATACTTTAGCTTAACATAGAATCCGTTTCCTTTGCTTATAAGCAAGGAACCCTGGCTAACACAGCTCCCCACTGCCTTCAAGATAAAGATCCATAATCTCAGATCTTGCCCATTCTCCCATTTCCACACTGCACTTTGGCCACACCCACGAAATCACCACTCCCTGGATACAGCACATATTTGTTCATGCTATTTCTTAGTGGACATCCCTCTCCCCATTGAGGATTCTTCCTTACAGTTTAAGGCCAAGATCAAAGGCCTTTCTCTGTGAGGCATTCCCTGATCTTTGCATCTGCTCCTTTTCCTCCAGGCAGACTCCATTCCTCCCTCCCCTAGGGCCCTATAGTTTATTGTTCCACATAGCACTTATCACTCTTTATTAGATTTATGTGTCGGTATGTATGAGGTTCCCGAAGGCATAGTTTGTAACTTACTATTTTTTTTTTATTATTACTAGTTTCAGGAATATAGTACATTAGTTAGACATTTATATTGTTTATAGAACTGAGATGAGACATCACTTGTAAAATTCTTAATCTTTTAGCAGAAAATGAAATGAAATATCTCTTGCAGAGTTAATCATTTTAGTAAACTTAGATTTCTTCCCTCCTTTCTTTGGAAAAAAGGCCCTCTTCCTCAAATCCTGATAATTGCCTGAAACTGGTGACTCAGATCCTCTGGCTATTGATAAGGGTCATCAGCCCATTGTTAAACAGAAATGGTGTTAAGCCAGGCAGGGCCCTTAGAGTCTGAGGGGGAGGGGACTTTAGGCCAAAAGTCTTTTTGCTCTTTAAGAAATATATTAACCAAGCCTGTTTTTAAATAATCAGTTCAAATCTTCTTTTCCTTGTCTAGGGACTGAGGTGGCACTTCAGCAGGAAACCCAAGACCCCACCCTGACTGAGGCAGAAAGGGAAAGAGCTCCATGAAACCCCTGTAGGCAGGGACTACAGCCTTCCTCAGCAGGAAGCAGATATGGAAGAAGAGACTCCCACCCCTCAACATCCATACCAATAATAAAGGGGTTCATGGCTTTTAGAAAAGAGTTAGGCAGTAAAGTTAGTTAGGGGATTCGGGTCTGCCTGCAAAGACAGTGAGGTCATCCTATCCCAGAAGGGGTCTTCCCTAGTCTACCCACAATTAAGCAAGCCAGAAGGCATTTTTTTTAACTCCAAGAAACCAGCAGGCAGAGAATTAGGTACCAGTTTAAGCCAGTCGCTTGCATCTGTGCAATGAAGACCCCAAAGACCTTCAACTCACCTGAACCTCATTATGCTATCATTATAATATAATGCATATGCCCAGAAGTTCATTAATATCATTATAACAGACTGAATTCTGGGAACAAACATGCACAGAAAGCAAAATGATGAATCACTGAGTCCTGTTTATCTTAGTTGTCAATCAAGGAAGCCCACTCAAAGTAACTACCCACAGCAAAAAGGAATAACAACCCCAAAGTCTTTGTTACCAGGCCTTTTGAGCCATGCTGCTCTTGCTCAGGCCCGCTTCCACTTCTGGAAGTGTACTTTTCTTTCTAATAAAACTTTTCTTTTCTACTATATTTCGGTGTCTTCTCAGTTCTTTGTTTAAGACATCAAGAACGCGGACGACGCGCCAGGAGAGGACCCCACTGGCCGGTAACAGAACGATCCCCTAGTTATGCTTTCTCTCTTCTGGCTCTAAAAACATGGAACGCTTCACGAATCTGCACGTCATTCTTACGCAGGGGCTATGCTACTCTTCTCTGTATCGTTCCAGCTTTAGTCCATGTGCTGCCGAAGAGAGCGCACGTAGTATTTTTATTCTTTATCACCCTGAGTAAGTCCTTTCGGGTTTAGTCATGTCATGTGGTAGTTCAGCATGATGACTTGGTGTCTCTCTTACCTGGGCTCAAACACCAGTTCTGCCATAACTAGCTGCTTGGCTTTGCGCAAGTTACTTGAGCTTTCCAAGTTGATTCATCTATAAAATGGGGATAATAGTGCTGACTTTAGAGGATGGTTGTGAAAGTAAAATACAGCCTGGAGACAGCAGTCACCACCACTAGGTACTCAATCAATGTGTGTTGAAAGAATAACTGAACAGATTCAAGTTTCCTCTAGCACCTTGATAAAAGCAACAACGTACAAATGAAACAAGTAAAGTCACTTAAGGGTAATGAGAAGTACATATTGCAAGGAATTATAAGTGTGTGTATGGGTGTGTGTACACATGTGCTGTTTCAAGGCCTCTCTTTTGGTTAAAGTCTAGCAAAACTAATGGGAAAGACTGGTTTTCTGGGACTAGCCCATGCGATCTCAGATGAAACAAGAAAGCTGGAAGTGCCTCTACCCTACAACTATGCTGATTATGGTTCTCTGGACCCAGCCATACAAAGATAACTCTCTTGTCTCTTTAGAAAATAGCCTATACAGCGCCACAATGTACTGCTCAGTCAGAGGGCTATGCTCTAGAAAATGAAGATATATTATTTTATATAATTAACTAAGTGGACTTCAGTTACTAGCAAAGGAGCTTTTAAGTTGAATGAGGATGCTAACCTGCTCAGGGCATTTCTGCTGAGTCAACCAAGTGAGCAACTGTGACTACAGGAAAGGGTGGGTTGGTTTGCACGTGTGTCTATTTATATAATAAGATAAAATCTTTGATTTAATTACACAGTGTAGATGTATACACGATGGCGACAGCTGTCTGGGGCAACATGGTACTCAAATAATAGCAAATTAGGAGGGAAAAAATATGCTTGGTGATGAATTAAGGTAGGGAAATTCTTCAGATATTTGGCAAAAGAAAGACTGAATTCTAGTTCTAATTTTACCAAAAAGGGCAGGACGAATTGCACAGTAAAATCATATCTTCATTCTTCTGACTCCAAGATGGATTCTGCAGCAACACAATCTTTCATTGGGCAAAATACAATGAGATGCAGTCATACCATTGAACACAATTTTTGAGGAGCTACTCAGAATGACTGTAGGAGGAGAAGGGGATCCCAGTGCCTGCTGTCCTAATTCTGAGTCCTTTGTGGGCCTCAAGATGGAGGGAGAACCCCTCTGAGATAAGGACCAAGTGACCGGAGGGTCCCTGCTGCACAGTGGAGGGAGTGCTCCTGTGGAACCTTGGGCAATTCAGGCCAAGGCTGGGTGTCAATCTTCCTTCTGGAAAATGAGGAGCTTAGGAATGTGATCAGAGCTTCTCCACTAGGCTCCTGTAGCTCCAGAGTTCTGAGGAAGGGAGGAGCTCTGGGCTTCACCCCAGCCACTCACTCCCATCTCAGCAAAGCAGCCATGCTTTTATATGTGTTGTAAAATTGGGTGAAACAAAAAGACTGAAGGTAAATATTTAGGAAAATTCTGGTCTAGACAATTGTGAATGAGAACATTTAATAGTACTTTCCATGGGCCAGGCTCTTTTCTAAGCACTTTACATTCATCGAATCGTTTGATCCTCACAACATCTATGAAGTGCTTTTTTTTTTTTTAATTTGATTTTATTAGTTTCAAGTATACAGTACATTGGTTAGACATTTATATAGTTTACAAAACGATTCTCTTAATTGCTTTCCCTCCTCTGGTTATCCCTATTTTATAGCTGAAGAAACTGAGCTATTAAGCAACTGGCCCAAGTTCATAAAGCTTGTAAGTGGCAGAACTGGGATTTGAACCAAGGCAGTCTGGCTCCATGACTGGTGTTCTTAATGCCTATGCTATATCATTTCTCCCTAATTTCTTTCTTTCTCAAAGATTCCATGAGTCCAATATCAGAAACTTGGGTTCATCTTTAAACATAGATCTTGTCTCATAAAATCAACTTTGATATCCAAAATATTCTCTACTAGAGGGCTTTCACTGAGCAAGAATTCAGGCTTATTGCCTTTTAGCTAAAGATGGGCAAGAGAATGACTTGGGATTCCCTTAGCAGAATGTAGGCTTTTGAAAGACAAATGGGGATGTTTTCCTTCTTCTTTCTTTCCTTTCTTCCTTTCACATTTACTGACAAGCTGCCATAGGCCAGGAACTGAACTAAACAGTAGAGAGAGGGAATTGAAGTCTCAGTTCCTGACACTAAGGACCTCAGAGTCTAGGGTGAAATGAAAATCTATAATTCATAGAATAAATCCTGAGGCAGCTATAAGCTAGCGTGACATGTCAATAAAGAAAGAGAAAGAATCCTAGAGGAGGGACCTTTACATATTTGAGGATAACAGCAAGAGGATTTAGCCAGATAGACAAAGCAGGAAAGGTCAACTCTGGCTAAATAAAGGTAGAACATATTCAAAGACATGCAGATGGGAGATAACACAGCATCCTTAAGGCCCTTCAAATAGTTGGTGTGACTGGCAGCTATCAAGTATCTGCGGTATCAATGACGGTGGCTCAAGAGAAGAGCAAGGACCTGGTAAGGGAAGACCTCATACATAAAGTAGCTTAGGTTTTGTTTATAAGACAATAGGAGGTCTCATAAATTACAGTATGAACTTACCAAAGGGATGCAGGAGATAAGAATAGAAAGAATGAACAGAATTTCTATTACTAATAAATCAACAGTAATTGGGTATATATAATTCAAGGCTAAGAACTGACAGGAGTTGGTCATGCTCATCATGGATCATTTTACATGATAGCTCCTTAGAATTTTCTGCAAGACAGATAATTATCCTAGAAATGGATGGCCCCACGAAGGACATACTCCTGGCACACATCCTGTGCATTGACCAGGAGGTAAACTGACATCCGGGCCACAAAAACCTCATTCCATTGTACCTGGCACATAAGCCCTTACTGCTCATATAATAAATGTGCCATTTGCCTTCTCAGTATTCAATTCCTTTTGCAAATACCTTTCTGGTAACCTTGGGTCCCAACCACTCTTTACTTTCTATCATGTGGCATAAACAGACTCTATCCTCCTAGTTTAAGGCCCAATAAAATAACTGGAGTGTTCATTAGATTTTCCCCAAATTAATTATTTTAGCCATTAATATTTCCATTGTACCTGGAAAGTGAGCACAGCCAAGAAAGGGTTCAAAGCTCCTCCAGTCCTGGTGAAAGGACAGGAGCTATTATTGATAGCAGATTCTCTGCTAGATCTGCTCAAGGGATTATTTCCCTTACTCCTCAAGGTAAGCTGGTAAAGCAGGTATTCTTCTCATTTACAGATGAGAAAACTGTACAAAGAAGTAAATATCACTATGTGAGGAGGTGCTGAAGGGATCCAAGCCCAGGTCTGTGTGACCCCAAAGCCTGCACTACTATTCTCCAAGCACAGTTTCTCTTAAAAAACTGCAAAAGGTTAAAGAGATTCCATGCAGTAATGTGCATGGATGTGAGGAAAATTCTAGTATTACTATTTGGATACCAGTGCTGATTAAATCGCTTAGAATATTGCAGGGTTACTTTAGGTGACCTCACATGTGGAGCATTTTGACCAGCTTTTGGTTCTCTATTACATTCCAGCTGAAGCTTTCAGGCTGGGCTGTCAGATCCCATCAGGTAAGATGGGATCTTAGGAGGTTCTTATCATGCAAACAGGACTCATCTGCTCTTCTCTTTGGCTTAGCTGTCTCTACCTCCTGCTGGGTGATATGATTCAATAAGCTGGGCTCTTAAAGAAATTGAGTTAGATTTTAGGAAACTATTACACTCCCACCTCTCCTCCAATATCTCCAAGGATTTGATCCTGGTACAAGAGAAACTCACACCTATTTTAGTGTGAGGAGCAGAACACATTCAGTCTGGGGAGATGACATCATGCAAAGGGTGGCATTTCCGTAAGCATAACTGAACATAAACACAGCCTTCTTATTAGCATGTTTCAAATATTTAGCAAGATCAAGACTACATTTACATGCATAATGTCTGAAATAATGTACCTTCTGTTGTGAATGAACCTTGAAATTGTGAGGTGCCTAAGGCAAAGTTCTTCATTTGCTTTTCTAAGGTTGCATTTTAATCATCTTGAAGATCCCGGAAGTACAAGGGGACATGAAAACAAGAGCTCACATGCTAGCACCTATAGTCAGAAAACTGACAGTTCCGGTGGCAAAATCTCCCCAGGAGAGCCAGCATCTGTCACTGTAGGTGCTGGGAGAAGTATCTGGGGCTTGTTTTGAGTGTTCTGTTCCTTTGATATCATTGTTTTGATAGCAGAGTTGTGTAAAGAGATAATAATACTTATTCATCTGTTGATAAGACACTGAGTTATTCGTATCTTAGCTATTGTGAATAGTGCTGCAATGAACCTGGGAGTGCAGATATCTCTTCAAGATCCCAATTTCAATTCTTTTGGGTATATACCTAGAGGTGGGATTGCTGGATCATATGGTGGTTATATTTTTCATTTTTTGAGGAATCTTCACAGTGTTTTCTATGGTGGCTGAAATTTGCATTCTTAACAATAGTGTACAAGGGTTCCCTTTTCTCCACAACCTTGCTGACACTTATCTTTTTTTTTTTTTTAAATAATAACCTTCCTACTAGGTATGAGGTGATATCTTGCAGTTTTGATTTGCATTTCCTGTTGAGCATCTTTTTATATACCTGTTGGCCATTTGTATGTCTTCCTTAGAAAAATGTGTATTCAAATTCTTTGTCCAATTTTTAACCAGATTATTATTATTTTTTTTGCTATTGAGTTTCAGGGGTTCAGATGAATGAATGAAGAAAATGTGGTTTAAACATATGATGGAATGTTTTTAAAAAGTAAATCTTGCCATTTGCAACAACATGGATGAACTCAAAGGAAGTGGATAAGTGAAATAAGCCAATCACAGAAGGACAAATACTACATAGTTCCACTTCCTTAGTATCTAAAATAGTCAAACTCATAGAAACAGAGAGCAGACTGGCAGTTGTCAAGGGCTGGGGTCATGGCGGAAATGAGGAATTGTTATTCAATGGAAGTTTTTGTTGTGCTGGATAAATAAGTTCTAGAGATCTGCTGTACAACGTGGTGCCTCTGGTTGACAATATAGTAACATACACTTCAAAATTTGTTAAGAGGGTAGGTTTCATGTTAAGTGTTCTTACTACAGAGGGAAAAAAGGAACATAAGGAAACTCTAAAGTGTGTTGGATTTGTGGTGCTGGTATCATGGGTGTCAAACTGTACACCTTAAATATGTACGGTTCTTTGTATATCAATTATATTTTAATAAAGCTGGTTTAAAAAAAAAAGAAGTAATAATAACAACAGCTTACAAAGAACATTCACCTCAAACCCTTCCTGAAACTTAATAGACTTGAAATAAGTAAAATGCAAATTATACTAAATATCTCATTTAATCCTCAGAGCAACTTGCTTACGGTAATTATCTCTATTTAAATGATGAGAACTTTGAAGCTTGGAGAAGATATGTGACTTGCTAAAAATCTATGAGTAGAACCCAGACCTTGTGATTCCAAATAGTCTATCTTACTGCAGCAGAATACACATGGTACCTGGCACATAGTAATTACATACAGAAGTGCAAGCTAGTTGTGATCAGGCCTTGATGTCCATGGTCATGGATTAACTGATTCTAGAAAAGTAAAGCTGGATGAATCCTTAAGGACCATTCACTCTATCTTTTCATTTTATAGGTGGAGGACAGGATGGGGTTAGGGCACAGAGTATCAAACAATGCCTGCTCACACTTTCTTGTGCTCAAGGTCAAGGGAAAGGAAGAGAGCAGGGGTGGTTAGAGAGGAGCTGATACTGTTGGTTGGCCACCAAAATGCCATCACATACCTCCTTTTCCTCTAGTATTTCTCCTTACAGAAGCTGCACAAACCAGAAACTCAATTCCCCAGCTTCCTTTGAAGTAAGGATGCTATATGACCCTTATCTTGGATAATAATATATAAGGGAAGATCTACTGGAGAGGTTTGGGGAAAGATACTCTCTCCCTGTTAAAAGAAGAGAGGTACATGGAAACCCCTTGTGCTTCCTGTCCTTGGAGATTATGATGTGAGGAGACGGTGCTTGAAGCTTTGGTAGCCATCATGTTACTTTGAAGAGAAGGCCTACAGAACTGCTGATACACTTACCTATCACCCTGACCTCAGGAAACCAATGAGCCATTTCAGAACCATCTAATTCCAGACTTTTTATTGCTTGAACAGCATGTATCCTTAAGGTTTAAGCCACTGTTAGCTGGGTTTCCTGATACCTGCGGTCTAATGCATGCTAATGTGGAGCAGGAATCAGCAAACATTATGCCCTGCCTTCCTTTCCTTTTTATCAGTGTCTTGGAAGGATCCAGGAATCCGGAAGTAGCTTTGCTAGATTGTGAACTCCATTAGAGCAAGGACACCGGCTGCTCTAATTCACTGCCGTATTCCCGTACTTAGCAAAGCGGCTGGCACATAGCAGGTGCTTAATAAACATTTAGAGTTAATTTTAATTAATCAATCACTCTTTTCACAAATATTCATTATGCACCCCTGTTATATGCCGGGCACTAAGATAGACACTGGTGATAAAGAGATAAATAAGACACGCACTGTACCCTTAATATGCTGGCAATTCAACTGAGAGAGACAATATGGATGACAACTGTGAAAGTGTGAGGAGTACTATAACAGAGTATCACAACTATTACCAGAGCATGGGGAGTAGAGTAACTAATGCTGAAATGGGGAGCAGGGTAGGGATGAAAAAGTAACCTATCCTCACAGATCCTGCTCTAATTTCCAATCTTGGTGTTCGTTCAAATAGCACATATTTATTCAACACCTACTCTGTGCACAACACAAGGTAATGATTAATAATCATCATAAAAATAGCTTTATAGCGTTGATAATACACTAATCACTGCTTTTCGTGACTTACAGAAATTTATTTATTTCTTCTTCAAAAGAGCCCAATGAAGTAGGTACTGCTATTTTCCCCATTTTACCATTTGGGAAACAGACAGAAATATGAAGTTCATTTATACAGATAGTAAGTGGCAGAGTCTGAACTGAATCCAGGCTGTCCGGCTCCAGAGGCCAGGTATTAGCCAATATATGGAAGACGTGCTCACTGTTTTCTATGTATTTCCAGTTATTTGAGAGGAATGGAAATAGATGATTTCATTACTGTCCTGGTTCTTGCTTTCTACCTGGACACACATTTTGCCAAATTTTAATCCTAGTTAAGAACATAGCTCCAGCCATGTTTTTCCTCAATAGTCATTTCTCTCTCTTTTTTTTTTTTTTGCAGAGCATACAAACAACCTAAACCATGACTCCAGTGATGTTCACCTTTATTTTAAATGTGGTCAACAAAAGACCAAGCCGGGGATCAGGCTGAGAGAGTCAGTCTGTGGAATGACTCTAAAGACACTTTCCACTAAAGACATTTTTTCCTTACACAAAATTTGAGAAATGCAAAGTCTAATTACTTTGCTGTGCCAGATATGCTTTTTCAGCTTCTGCTAGCCTTGGCTCCACACAAACTGTGCTTGCCCGTGCATACACAATGGGCCTCATTAATTCCTCCTTCCTTCCAAGCTCACTGAAGGAAAATGGAAACAAAACTGGGGGCAAATTCTTCTCTTTCTAATGTGTCTGTGTTAGAAGCATCACCTCAAATCTGGCTATTTCTGCTCATACAGGGCTGCCCTGCTCTGACTAGCTGGACAGAAACTCTGACTCAGTATTGTTTCTCGTGTGATATACACACGAAAAAAGAGCACACACTCATTGAAGAGATCTGCAAGGAAAAGAAGTAACAAATGGAGCCATGGATGCATCACTCCCCACCACCCTGTTCATCCATTCCATTATTAATGTAAGCACTGTACTATCTTAGATACCACAGCAGATACAATTTAGTGATAATATGCTCAGAATTACATAGACCTTTTTAGGCATGTATAGCAGAATAACATGACATCGTATGTATGTACTTTAGTATTTCACACCTAATGAATCTCTGATCATTAAGTATATCAATCATCTCCAATGTGAGAGTCTCCAAACTTCTTAACTGTATCCATGCTAACAGAGGTAGTTTAAAAAGATGTCCATAATTTTTTTTTATACTCCTCTCCTCAAAGGTAGAGGGCAATTCCTTTTCCTTGAACATGGGCTCTACATAGGGACTCACTTCTAATCAACAGCATGTGGTAAACCTGAAAGTGTGTGACTTCCAAGTCTAGGTCATTAAAAGATTTGTGATCATCTTTTTGTTCTTCTGCTTTGTCCTCTCTCCCACCACACCTGAATCATCTGATCTGGGGGACAGCTGCCATGTTGTAAGGGCACCTAGGTAGCCCTCTGAAGAGGTCCATGTGCCTACGGCCAGCACTAACTTACCTGGTGTTGGAGTGAGCCACCTCGGAGGGGGTCCTTCAGCCCCAGGCAAGCCTTCAGTTCCAGCCAACACAGTGACTGCTACCTCATGAAGACCCTGAGGCAGAACCACTAAGCTAAGCTACTCCCAGACACCTGACCATAGAAACTGTGTGAGACAGCAAATGTTTATTGCTTTAAGGTACTACCTTTTAGAATAGTTTGTTACATAAAAACAAAGAATTAGCATACTGCCAGAAAGATGAAAAGTAGGTGGCCTACAAAGGAAAGACATCAAACTGACAGCAGACTTCTCGTCAGCAACTAGTAATGCCCAATGTCAACTCCTCCACCTATTTTGAGTGCAATTTTTCCTACCTCTCCTGGTTTTTGCTATATCTATTACTGCCATTTGTATTTCAATGCCTCTTTCTCTCTCTATGACTTCTTTCCTACAAACATATAAAGATCTCTTTCATGCAAAAACAACAAAACTACCACCGACGAATGAAACTCTTCAGTGGTCTGGCTTCCCCTTCATTTTTCTGCCTGTTTCCCTACCTTCTCCACCTACTCTACCTTCGTTACCTCTACTCCTTCACAGCCCACACCATTTTCAAGTGTATCCTGCCTCACACCACACACTGAAACCACTCTCCCAAGCATCACTTAAGACTTCCTAACTGTCAAACCTAATGGCCTCTCAGACTTCATCACCCATTTTTGCTGGCAGCCAAAATTGGACGACAGCCCCTCATTCCAGAGCTGCTGTGCCCCTGCGCATGGCGTGCTCACAGTTGAGCCTTGTCTGGACGCTCTGCCCATTTCACTACTACTGGTCCTCTCATACCTCCTTTAGCGGTAGCTCAAATTAGTCTTAAAAGTCCTGGCCCTAAGGCAGATGACCCTCTTTGTGACTGTAGCTTCAACTCCCACTTATCATTCCAGCGTTGAGTCCCCTCTCTTCATTTCTGGAATCTTAATATAACTTTGGTTTCTGTATTTTTGTTTAATGTGTTAGTATTTGGGGACATTTCTGTGTATTGTAGGGGGACAAGGGTGGGGATTTTCTGTGCAATTCAGTCTACTATTAGAAGACTGAAGTAGAAATAGAAGACTATTTCCTTGGTCTATCTCATAATTTAGACATACGCCTACTTGATTTATCCCTGCCACGACAAAAATTCCTTGAGGGCAATTTTGTTTTATTCTTTTTTAGTAGCTTCTGATATGGGGCTTTTACCCTAGCAGTGCTTAAATGGATAGGGAAAAAAAATCAAGTATTAAGCATCTTAATTTCTTTTTGAACAAACTAATCAAGACTAATAACCATTTATTTCCCCTACTTATTTTTTTTTCTATTCAATGCCCTAAGGAGCCCACAGTGTCCTCAATATGCACAAAATCTGGGGAAACCAGAACAAGCTGCATGCATAGAACCAGAGCAGAATGTAGCCTCGGGAAGATTTCTTTTTTGTCTGGCGTAATCACTAGTTCTGATTACTTTCCTGGCTCCTGGTTTTACAAATGTAGGTTGTATCTAAAATTAAAGTAGATTTCTCTATTTTTATATATCACAAATATAAAATGACAGAAAATTTTCACAAACCTAGGCTTTTTCCTCTTAGAAAATAATAACAAACCGTTAGTGGTTAACATCTGGATATAGACTAGAACTTACATGGAATATTGTTATTTTTTTAAAAAGACAAAAAAATAATAAAATGCTCATTTCTAATCACAAACATGTGAAGAAACAGGTAACATTTTGCTTTCTTTATATTTACAAATTTAAGTGTTATTTCACCCATGCTCTCTTTTTTAACTGATTAAGAAAATTTTCCCTTCGGACTGGGAAAAAAATCCCCAGTAAACACCTTAATAGTCTTTCTTGGTCCCATGTTTGGAAACATTTACTGATTTTTCCTGCTTAGGGTTCTCACACAGCTTTCCCAGGAGCTATTGCATCATTGATATTCATGAGCCACCACTGTGACAGTTTAGTAAACAAACCCAACAATAAATCCATCTTTCCTGTCATATGTGACAAAAATTCTTCTGAGGCTTTATTTATATGCAATTTAGATCTCTAGGCTTAAAGTATGTGGTAATTTTATTTCACAAAGGCCCCAGGCAGCAAAGTATTTATTTTACACTCCTGGACCTCATCAAGGAAATGGCATAACCTGTTCTTGTGTTTATCTTTTTGCAAATGAGTGACATAATATGGAGATGCCACCTGCTTCATAGTGGGGAGGAAGGGTGGGAGAGCAGGAGGAGAGAGGTAGAGGATTAATTAGTTAACGTCTATGAAGTACTTTGCAGATGGAAGGTGATATGCAAGTGTGAATTTTAATTAAGGTTCCCTGCCCTCCTTGGCAGATACAAATAGGATAATATTTTGGAATGAGAAACAATGGTTTAACTTACCACTTAGATGCTTTGGTTTTGAAGACTAAAATTCTCTGGATTTTTCTCTGTGTATGTATGTGTGTGGTGATGGGAATATTTATGCCTCACTCCACCCTCTATGAGAGAGATAGGAAAGGTGTTGAGGACATGTAACTGCATTTGTCATGGCACCAGAAGTGGAAGGCCTGATGAAAGCTGCTTCATAGTTCTCTTACTAAATCATCAAGAGTTTATGGCTATCACTGGATTCTACTGCCATCACACGTTCTTTTCTCCTCGATGCATATGTACGTTTTCCTTTCTGGAGAGTAAACAGTTCACTTATAGAAGAGAATTAGAACTTGAAATTCCACTCTTAGGTATATATCTAACAGAAA
This sequence comes from Pteropus vampyrus, assembly GCF_000151845.1. Taxonomy (NCBI): domain Eukaryota; kingdom Metazoa; phylum Chordata; class Mammalia; order Chiroptera; family Pteropodidae; genus Pteropus; species Pteropus vampyrus. Next base: position 4,701,895 of record NW_011888793.1, on the reverse strand, counting down.
TGCCTACATATTTCCACCATAAGTCCATACACTAGAACGTTCATGGCAGTATTATTTGCAATAGCCTTATACTAGAAACTTTTCAAATTCCCATCAAGAGTTGATATGATAAAGAAATTGTGATAATATTCACACAGTGAACTTCTATACGGCAATGAGAATGAACAATCTATAAGTAAATCCAAAGGAAAAATGTATATTATCAATATAAAAAAACTGAAAGAAGCCAACACCAAAGAATATGTAATATACGATTCTATGAATTATTTTGTTCTTTATGAAGACCAAAAAAGCAGGAAGAACAAATCTACACTGTTACTAGTCAAGACAGTGATTACCCTTGGGCGATGGGTAGTGACTGGACAGGGTCACAGGGGGTGTTCTTGAGCTTCTGACAAAGTTCTGTTTCTGGATGTGGGTGTTGTTACACAGGTGTATTCAGGTCATCAAAACTCACTGAGCTGTAAGCTTTTTAAAGAACAAATTTCTATATGAGATTAAAAAAAGAACAATACAAATTAATCCACTAGTATTAGGTTAGTTGGATTTCAAGGTGCCAGGTGCCCCTTATTTCTGGTTTATGACTTACTTAGCATAACAAAGCATTTGCTAGATGTATCTGGCAATAATGATGAACTTGGATACTTCTTGTGAAATTAGGAGTTTTCCAAAACACTTAAGGCAGAGAATAAGTAGATAATATGCTTCTACTCTTTCTATACCCCAGCTAGCAATCTGATAGAACAAGGCATCCTCAGATTTCTGCTTAGCATAGTACTGTCCACACAAGCTAGATTGAGAGCCATACCAGATAAAGGGTTTATAGAATGTTTTTCCCATATGGAGAAGATGCTGAAAATGACCCTTAGAGTTTAAATTCAGCAACTGAATAACAAAATATAATGCAATTCTCACCAACATATATGGCATTCACACTCAGAAGACAACTCATAGTGGAAAATTTTGTCTTCACATAACTTATTTGTCATCATTAGCCTCTCTTTGTAGTGTCATGAGGCTGATAAAGTTGCAATATGATTTACTAGTGCCCTTGAAGGGCCTGAGAGAAACATGCAGTGGGCTTAATGTGAATTTATTTAATGATGGTGGATAAGGAATTCTTTATAAAAGTTGAAATCCTATAAATGAACTGGTGTGTCTAATTTGATTATTTTGCCAATATAGTCATCCCTCAGTATACATGGTATCCCTCAGCTTCCAAAATCTACAGATGCTCCAGTCCTCTATAAATACAATAGCATAGTATTGGCATATAACCTACGTACTTTCTTCTGTATATTTTAAATCATCTCTAGATTATTTATAATACCTACTACAATGTAAATCGTTGTTATATTGTATTGTTTAAGGGCTAATGACAAGAAAAAAAGTCTGTACATCTCAGCACAGACACAACCATTGTAGGCCTAACTACATAGTATACATCAGCAACAACGTTACCTTTTTTCCTGTATATTTCCAATTTGCAGTTGGTTGAACCCATGACTGCAGAACCCGTGGATACGGAGGGCCAGCTATATATACAATCTCAATCCCAAACTCCAGTGGTTAAGAGCAATAGGCAGAGTGAGTATTCATAAATGAGAGATAAAAGAATATACCTGTGTCCTCCTCTGTTGGCTTTTATAAATCAAAACTCCATTCTGGATATTTAGCAAGTGAAAAGACCTGCCCTGGTATCATTAGATACATCCAATGACACATTGCCATGCACGTGTCACATCTCGACTAATATTTAAATTTTTTTAACCTTAATGATTCTCCTTTCCATAGTATAAAGTCACAGATTCCAAGAATAAAAAATAATGAAGCTCAGATTCAAATGTAGAACTGATCCCCGGAGTGTGTGTGAGTCCCCTTCACAAGACTCCAGGCTTCCTGTTGCTGAGATCTCACATCCAAGTAACGATTCTTCAAATACTTGACATTTTCGGATTTCAGGCACTGTTCTAGACTCCCATGATACAGTAATAAACAGAGCAGACTAAAATCCCTACTCTTCCGAATCATTCATTCCAGCCAGGTAAGGCATACAATGAACAATACATTTAGTAATAAACATGTTAGAAGGTGACAAAATCTATAGAAAGAAACAGGAAAAAGAAACTAGAGTGTAGGGTCATGGGGGGAAGAGGGGTAGGCTGCAATTTTCAATAGATTGGTCCAGATCGCAAGTCTCACTGAAAAAGTGAGGTTCATCCTTGATGGACACTGTGGGACCTTAAATGAAGTGAGACTTGCTTAGATTGATGGGCTCCCTTTCTCAGCATCAGGCAGGCTTGTCTTAAGAAATGACCTGGATCTACTATAGAAACAAATAATTGCTTATATCTTAAAAGTCATACATCGTATGGCCAGGATGATACAGGCTTGTGCGATCTTCAAAGCAGGTGTTGCCAACTGCTCACCATGATCACGGAAATGTCTCAATAAAGCTTTTTGTAACCAAACGAACTGACCTGCTTCCTTGGGTTATCAAACTGAACCAATTACATTTAAAGGACATCTGCCAGAAATAATGATCTCCATTTTTGAGTGGCTGATAATTATGCCATTGTTTCCAGTAATAGTCAGATAGCAGGACAAACTGTCTTTTGAGACTTCTAGTTCTGAACAATCAGATCAAATCATCCATGAAGAAGACATTTCCCTCCTATTCTCAGTGACCTAAATGGCAATCATCCAAGAGCATTCACATCATTAACTTATGAATTAAAATAAGGAGGGACATAAAATGCAACCTTAAGGTCATGATCTAGCCTGCACCTAATTCTCTCACCTCTCTTATTTACCACACTACTTCTTCCTTTTACCTGAAGCTTCAATCTAAAGACATAACCTATATATTTTTTACACTCTTTGGGGATTTCCCCATTGCTCCATTTTTTCAACCATTTCCTGTGACAGGCAAGATACCGCCCTCCTGCTTCTTCCCTAAATCCTATTCTCATTTAAAAGCTTCATGCTGATTTTCTTTGTGAGGCTGTCTGAATTCTCACCTTCCCAGCCATCTCTCTTTTCTTTGTCTCTTGAAGCATTTATACAGTGTCTGTATTATTTCTTGGCACCAGCCACAGACTACCTTGTACAGTTAATTATGTTTTGTGTCTGTGCCTTATTTCCCTAGTGATATATAAGACCCTGAAGGGCTTTGCATTTCTGGGTCTTAGCCCAGTTTCCTTCATTGGTGAGGTGCTTAATAAATGCTTAGTGTATCTGATGGTAATAATAATGGCACTAGTGAAAACAACTAGTTTTCAGACAGTAAGTGGGAATCCTAGTCCTTCTTCAAATGGTTTTTAAATGGTCTCTGAAATGAAGCATTGAGAGATTCTAGTTGTCCCTTCATGTCTCCAAGTTCACCATGAACGGGCAGGACAATTGCACTATGACTGCAGCCTAGCTGACAGAACTTACAAAATATCATTGATATTAAGCCACAGAGCATTATCAAAGATGTGACATGTGGAGAGCGTGCTCTTTAAATTAGAAAAAAAATACTGTAGGAGAAAACAGTGAGGGAAAGTAAC
>NW_011888793.1:4681299-4696703 GCF_000151845.1 Pteropus vampyrus | reverse complement strand
GAACAGGTCAGCCTGTCTGAATGCAACCTCAGGCTTGTTCCTGGTATTCTGTGACTGTTACATAATCTAATGCCTTGCATAGGAGCCTACATATCCACACCATCTGCACGTGTCAGAGAAGTTGCACAATTGACGACTTCCTCTTTTCACTGGATTCTTCTATAGTAAAAATACTAAATCAAGATTTTAAATGTGAAAAAAAATACTAAATCAAGATTTTAAATGTGGAAATCGATCCAAATGTAAAATTTATTCGCGTATGTTAATGAATTATTGACTTTGTTTGAGGGGGGACGAAAATTTTAAAAAGTCCAATTAAATGAACAAACACTATTTATAGATTTTCTTCTGGTAGAGTAAAACAATTCAAGAAATTATAGACAACAAAATGGAAGTTTGTTTATTCATTCATTCAACAAGTATTTAAAAGCCTGTTATGTGCCAGACACTATTATAGACTCTAGAAAGATCACAATAGAAATAAAAAGATGCCTGCCTCATAGAGCTGACATTTTCCTGGGTGAAAATATACAACAATCAAGAAACTAAATAGCTAAAATAATTTCAAATAGTAATAAATGCTGCAAATGAAATTAGTCAGGGTATCAGGACCGAGTGTAATGGGCAGGGGTGAGGCCTCTGGAAAGATCAGAGGAGGCCTCTCTGGACAGATCACATTTGCTCTGAAACCCAAATTATGAGAAAGCGCCAGCCATGTAAAAATTTTAGGGTAAGGGATAACAGATGATGCAAAGGTCCTGGGGTTGAGGAATTTGGGAAGACATTAAGAAGGCCCAAGAACAGTAAATGAAGGGGCAGAGGTATGAAATGAGGTTAGAGAGATAGGAGGGGCAAGATCATGTGAAATCTGGGAGGCCACCCATTTGGCTGTGTTTACTATTAGAAAGGTTTTGGTCCATTATAACCCTATTGGCATCTTTCACTAATGAGAATATACCTGTAAAGCAGAGCAAAACAAAATAAAATAAAACAAAAGTAGGCCTTTGGCATGTGCACTGAAAATATTGCTGTTGTTCTTTATTTTTAATAGTTTTATTATTGAAATGCATGATTTCTTAAATGTATAATAATAAAAATATTTACTGAGTACTTAGGCTATGCCAGGTACTATACTAGAAGTTTTATGTATTTTAATTTCAATTTGTGTATTTTTATTTAATCCTCAAAAATATCCCGCAACGTGAGGAGGATGGTGGGGATGGAATTCAAAGCATAAGTGGAGGGGCTGGACTTTGACAGGATCCAGGAATACTTCCTTCGTTATGTTAGGAAGGAAAGCAGAAGTATGTATTGAGTTACAGGTGGGGTTATGGTTGGTGGTCGGAAAGTGAGGGAGACAACGGGTTACTTCCACTCTCTGTGGATCTGCATTGGTGGGCTCTCCTTTCTCTAATCTCTTTTTTCTCAGTGCTTAAGATTCAGTTCTGCACAACTCCAGTATCCACTCAACCACTCATCCCGTGTATGTCCAAGTCCTCCTGTGGGTGTCTGCGAGCAAGGGCATCGCCAGGCCAGAGTGAGTCTCAGATGTTTTCTTCTACCTTAGAGCTGAGCCATCCAGCACAGTTGCCACTAGCCACATGTGGCTATACAACAGAGGAATTGAACATTTCATTTTATTATATTTACTTAAAAATTTGATTTAAGTAAAAAATTTGATACTCGATTTAGTTATTGAAAAACTTTAACAATGGTTAGGGCAATGTACATATGTAAATCTACTTTTCAACTACACCATGTATCTTTGATAAAATTTAGTGTTTGGATCGAGATGTGCTGTGTTATTTATACCTCCCAAATACATAAACTATCTATATGTTGATAATTTTATGTTGATTACATGTTGAAATATAATAATTTGGGTATGTTAAGAAAAATTCTGCAATGTACTATTTATCTTGTTTTACAGACAATGAAACAGAAACTTAGTTGGAGTAATTCACCCAAAGAACGTTGCTATTAAGTACCCAAACCGTTATTCAAGTTTAGTTTAGTCTCTGAATCCACAGACTGTACACTCTTCTTCACCATGCTGGTGCTAAATTACTGTTTTCTCATTCATTTAACCTAATTCCTAGTCTGACCTCAAAGCCAATCAACACTCAATCATACGATTTAGCCAAATTAGGTAGATGTAGGCGATGGCCCCTGAAGAATGCCAGTAATATTTGAGCACCTCTGTGTACTGGGCACTGTGATATGCATTTGCATGTTGTCCTCACAGTTGGGTAGTGCATGTGCAGGTGGGCCGGGAAAAACAGAATGGACATTAAAACCATACCACATAGAAGGCTGGTAGGAACTTGTGGCCTGAACCCAACTGCGACAGGTGAAAGTATCAACATTCTCCATAGGATTTAAACAAAACCCAGTTTCAAAACATACTGTCAATAATATCCAGAACATACTCCAAAATTACTACACACACACACACACACACACACACACACACACAACAGGGAAGTCACAACTCACATGAGAAAAATCAGTACATGCCAATGACAACAAAATTCAGATGTCAGAATCATCTGACAAAGACCTGAAAGAAATTTTCTAATCAGGAACATTTCCATGTGATAAAATTTAGAGTCTTTAAGTTGGATTAAACATGTTAGGGTAGCCCCAAAAAGGGAGTACTTGGATGGAGTATGGTTCTAGACTCATGTAACATCTCAACTCTGCTACTTCCTAGCTATTTAATCGTGAACAGTTATCTTTGCCTCTCTCATTCCTAGTTTCCTCATCTTAAAATGGAAGATAACAGTGCTTACCACACAGACTTCTTGGGAAGCTTAGAGGGCATATACACAAGTCACTGCACAGTACTGACATGCAGAATGGGAGCATTAATGTTCCTTTGCTCTCTCCCCTCCCTACATTAGCTTGCTAATGGCTACTGGTCCCGACATTGAAATGGTGAAATTTTCTTCTTATTCTGGAAAAGGGCTGTCATCTTTGGAGTCTAGTTCTCCACTTCTGATCCAAGACAATAAAAAACGATTGCTCCTTTAACCATGGTGCCATGCCACTGCATGGTTACTCTGGGATGTTGATTTACGTAAGGCCCGAGAAGAACAGAGGAAGTCTTTTCTGGCGCAGTTTCCAGAGGTGGTGGGTGGAAAGGCCTGTTACATGTTGGGTGCGTAACCACACATCCTGATTAGCTCCTCAGCTGATTTATGTGTTTAACTTTTTGATTTGTATTCAGTATATAGAAAAGTGTCACATGTATTGCTTTAATGATGAATTTAGGTTTCTAATATTAACAATGGAAAAGGTGAATAAAGAAAGGCATTGCCCTTCACACCAACCTGATGAAAGTGACAACAGGGTCATCAGATTTTAGAGCTAGAAGAGGCTTAGGGAGGTACCCAGGCCAGTGCCCTCATTTTGCACCTGAGGAAACTGAGGGCTAGAGAGGGGATATAATTTTCATGACTCTGAAAAAGGTTGTTTATATAAATACATTTTTTCAAGTTCCATTTCCATAAAATCATTTAGACATACTCAAGAATGAGGTCAGGGAATGTGTCATGTTCACTGCTATATGCCCAGCTCCTAGAAAGCTTCCTGGAACAGACTTAATGGCCTCTCAATATTTGTTGAATGAATGTAGAAATCTTTAGCTCCCGTAGATAAGTGCTGTGTGCTTTGCGATGGTTTAAAAGAATATCTGAGTAGAAGAGTTTAAAAACTTCCTTTTATGGTTCATAAAAATAATTAACTCCCATAAAAAGATTACTAACTGAAAGGAATCTGCACAACTAACATGAAAGATGTCTCAGCTTAGCTCTGACCCCTCTACCCCAACTCCTATACCTCTACCTCTCCTGCCTCTGGTCCTGCTCTGACATCCCAGTCCAGCCTGGACCCAGGTTATACATCCAGATGCTGCAGCTGAGCCTGTCTCCTGTTCAGTGGAACTGTCTTTCTTCTGGGCCAGGGTTCCTGGGAGCTGGCTTTGTAACTAGGTCCCAGCCTTTCATCATTGATATAAAGGTTTTGCCTCTGTGAAATTTCATAGTGCAACTTTGTTCCACATAGGTCCGAAGCACCATTTTGGACCCATTCAATTGATTGGTCCCTTCAAATCAGAAAAACAGATTTTCTCTGAGTATGCTAGAGGTCTGTTAACACATTGCTATATATCATAATGGTTACCCTGCTGGTGTTTGTGATATACCATCTAAGCCTGTACTCCCAACTATAATTAGAAACTGGTGTTTGAATTCTTGCTATCACGTCAGGACGTGAAATGGAAAGATATTTAATAAGTTGACCATATATCGCTATTTGCCTGGGACGGTCCTGGTGAATGCTAACAAAAAGAGTGCCCCCTTTTACTGTTAAAAGTATCTCAGTTTGAGTGATAATCCGTAGGTTAAGAAATGCTGTCTAACCTCTCATAGGACATAGGCTGATAAGACATTAAACTTGGGATACAGTGACATAACTGGTTAGTGGTTAAGAACATGAGATCTGGGTTCAAAATTTGGCTTCACCACTCACTAGCTAAGTGACTGTGAGAGCAGCTGCTTATCCTTTCCATGCATCAGTTCCTCAGCTGTAAACTGGGGACTGACAACAGTAACTGCCTATTGGTTCAACAAGATACTATGTGCAAAGCAGTTAGCACAATCGCTGGTACATAATAAATACTTGATAATTGATAGCTTATATTAATAGTTATATTAAGTGATAAGTGGTCTATTTCTTGTCCTGATTTTGCTCTTCTCTTTCATTTCAACTCTGGACTTTTCTTTATGACTATACTCCATTTTTCCAATAATAAAAAGTATGAGAGTCTTATCTTTATGCCTCATGAATGATGTCTGGTTCAAAAACTTGAGCTCTAAAAATGAATTTTGGGTCTGATGAATACAGACCTCAACTTTAACTGCTATTACAAGGTTACATGAGAGTGATTCTCAGTGTAGGATCTGTGGCCCAGTGCCAAGCCAGGAGGGCCCTGGTGATGGCATGAGAACTGGTTCAAACACGCAGATGTTTCATTATGGGTAGATGACATGCGACTTCTTAGACTTGAATTTAATAAAGAATTAAGTGTTTCTTATTAGCAGTTTTTAAGGGCTATTATTGATTTTGTTTTAGATTACTTAGTTAATCCTTCAGTATATACTGGTGCATAAACATAATTTTTGGCCTGTTACTGTTCTAATCAATACTCTTTAACAAGTACGTGCTGTGGTTCAAGCAGATATCATCCAGACTTTTACTGGAACAGTAGCTACATATTTCATGTTCCCCAATTTTTGCATCTTCCGAGACATTTTTTGGTTATCTCTATATGCTGTTTGCACATTAAAGGCATGGATAGAGCACGTAGGCCATGGGATCTTCGCACCTCATCACTGAGCTTCTGTGAGTTTTGGAGTCGCTGGCCCACGGTCTTCCGTGACTCTTCAGTTAGCTACAATACCACCACCCATGTGGGGGACTCACAGTCACAAATGTGTGGCTATGTGGGCGATGCTTCTATAAGTAACTCACAATGTGTGCGCAGAGGAGGATTAAAAAAATATAAACTTTGGAGTCATACAGCCCTAGATATGAGCACTGGTTTTTGTACATTTTAGTTGTTTTTACTTGAACAAGTTACTTAACCTTTTAGAATACATTATCTTTTAGATAGGGATAAAAAATAGTACCTATCATCAAGAGTTGGTGTGAGGATTAAATGAAATTATGCAGGTATCGGGCATATAACAAGAGGGTAAAAAATCGTAGCTATTTTTATTCATATTATCTAAAATTATTTAATTCAACAAATAGATGTCAGTCAACATTATTCACATTGAATTACTACTGCACTTATTCTAGATCACTCGAAAGGGAGGGCTCATGTATTTTCCATTCTGTAGAACCTCTAACCACCAAATGCAGAACCTGGTGTATACCAGAATTCTGGATATTTACTGAATTGAGTAGAATTACATTCTGTTCACTTATTTATTTGTGTGATGTTATTAAGCATGGAGATACAAGAATAAATATTTGATGCTTCAAGCATTCAAGTCGCTCGCTGTTCGTGGGGGAACAGACAAAGGACATGTAAAATGCTGTGGGACAAGGGCTGTGCTCACTCACATTTACTGAGCCCTTCCTATGTGTCAGACACAGGGTTAGGGGGTTTGCATGCATAATCCCTTCTGATCCTCATAAGAGCTCTATTAAGCAAGTACTACTATTATGTTCATTTAATAAATGAGGCCTCCAAGCTTTGGGGAAATTAAGTGACTGGCCCAGAGTCACATAGCTAACAGGATGAGAAAGACCTGGAAGTCCAGAGTCTGCTCTCATCCATTCCCAAGAGATGGGTACTATTCGCTATGTCTCAAACATGGGAATCCCAAATGAAATAGGAGTTAAGAGTGGAGCAGAGATGTGATACTGTAATTTATAATAAGAAATATATAAATATGTGATATATAGTATAACATACTATTACATATGTATATATATGTGTGTGTGTGTATATGTATGTGTGTGTGTGTGTATGTATGTATATATATATATATATATATATATATATATATATATATATCTTCCCAGTTCCTAGCACAGAGCTCCTAAACTTAGAGCATCTGTTGTTATATTTGGTCTTTTGTCCCTGAAAGAGCTTCCAGAAAGGTGGAAGGAGAGTTTATTGTTATTCATGACTAGTCCCTTTCAACCACACCTGAGTTTATGTTAATAAGGTGATATTTTGGAAAACCTTAGATAACAAGATGGAAGCTGGTTATCAGGGGAACCAATCAAGTGATTTGAAGGTTAGAATTTTCAGTCACTCCCTGTACCTCCATCCTACCAGACCTCCAGGGAAGGGAGAAGGGCTAGAGGTTGAATTAATCACCAATGGCTAATGACTTACTCAATCATCGTATGTAATAAAGCCTCTATAAAAATCTCTAAAGTAAGGGTTTGGGGAGGGGGTAAGCACGCTTCCAGGTTGGTGAACACATGGTGGTGAACACATGGGAGGGTGGTGTGCCTGGAGAAGGCATGGAAGTTCTAAGCCCCTTTCCATGTACCTTGCTCTATCTATATGGCTGTTCTGGATTTGTATCCTTGTATTACAAACCAGTAATCTAGTAGGTAAACTGTTTTCCTTTGTTCTGTGAACTATTCTAGCAAATCAGTAAACCTGAGGAGGGGGTTGTGGGAACCTTTAATTTATAGCTGGCCAGTCAGAAGCACAGGTGACAACCTGGACATGCAACTGGAGTCTGAAGTGGTAGTGGTGGACGGAGCACCTAATCTGTCGAGTCAGCATAGGTAGTTTTCGTGTCAAAATTGAGTGAAATTGCAGAACTCAGTTGGTGTCCACTGAAAAATAGAGAATTGCTTGGTGTGGGAAAAACCTCCACACCAAGCAATAACTAGAAGTGTGAGTACGGTAATAGTAGAGAGTAAAGAGAGGTCATTTTTTTCTTTAAAGAGGTACGATGAGGAATGAAGAATAAAGCGGCATCCCATCGATTGCTACTGTTCCCAGGGCCCATGTTAGGTTCACTCTGAGTTACCCCGAAGCAGGGAACCCTAGGGATTTCTGCTGGGATCCCTAGGGATTTCTCCATGAGTGGACTCAATCACTTCTGAAAGGTATGATACTGGAGTGAAAGGGAAGGAGCTTTGGAGTCAGGCAGACTCACACTGGATACCAAACAGTTGTTAGCTATGTACTCAGAGTCCAGTAATTTAACTCTTTTGAGCCAACATTTTGTACTTTGTCAAAAGGAGATAGTGATACTATCTTATAGGTTGATGGGAAGATTAAGATAGTACACATAAGAGTATCTGACATGTAATAGATGCTAAATCTATTTTAGATACTATTTAACAAATAGTCTAACTGATCAATACACCACTCTGTTCACTGATAGGAACTAAACCAAATACTCTTAACCAACTGCCTCTAAACCAGTTATCACAGGCAGAGTACTCTTCTCTACTAAATGAGTTTCCTATCTTCTCTGTACCTATCCAAATCTTCTCTCTACAAGGCCGATCCCAATCAACCTCTCTGGCCCATAATGACCTCCTTTCCCTGACTCCCACAGTTGTGGGAATGGGGCCCCCATATAGAGATTCTGATGCTTCAGCAAGTCAAGAGACAGGGCACTTAAGTGCTGTGTGAACACTTATTCAGTCAACAGGAATTTATTCAGTGCCCACTGTGTTCCAAGCACTATTCTGGGCACTTGGGATATATCAGTGAACAGTCAAAGATCCTTGCCTGTATGAAAGCCTCCATTCTTGCAGAAGGAAAGAGACTATAAACAATAGAGACAATGAATAAATATATGATACAGTATGATACAAAATGATAAGAACCATGGAATAATGAGTAAGTAGAGCAAGAGAAAAAAGATCACTAAAGCGGGGTGGGGAAAAGATTGGGATCATAATTTCAAATAGCATGGTCTTGGTAAGGCCACACTGAGAAAGAGAAATTTGAGTGAAGCCTTGAAGGAGTTAGTCATGCAGATTTGGGGAGAAGAACGTTCTAGGCAGGGAGAACGGCCACTGCAAAGGCCATTAGGCTGAAGTGTGCCTGGTATGTTGGGGCCACAACAATGAAGCCAGTGTAGCTGAAGTGCAGTGGGGGTGGGGCGGGCAATAGGATATGAAGTTAGAGTAAGAACGAATTCTCTGAGTTGAGCTACAGTCCAAATATATTGTCCATACTTGTTTGAATAATCCTCTGTATCTCTAAGTTCCAGATAGTATATCAATGGGACATTTTCACCTAGGTGCCCTAAGTCAATAAAGTTCAACATGAACAGAAACTCATCGTATTCCCCTCCAAATGTGTCCCTTCTCCAGACTTCTCCATTCCTATTAATGGTACATTTACCTAGTCATCAAGTGAGAAACCTGGGGGTTATCTTTGAGTCTCCTCATCCCTCACTCCAAATTCAATCAATCGTCAAGTCCTGACTATCCCACTCCTCCCAAATCCTTTCACTACCTCCCTGATCTTTTCACTTTTCTGCATTCTACTACCTCTGAGCTTGGTCCACCTGTAGAGACTACCAGGATCACAACTGCTGCTTCCTAATTGTTCTCCCTGCATCCAGCCTTGCATTTATTTGTCAGTCAGTCAATCAATCAATCGATATAAATAAATGGAGCCACTTTAAAATGGAGCCAGAGCTGCCATGCCAGAGGAACTGTCTTGCATGTCTTATGTCTCAAAACTCTGGAATGTTAAAACAGGGTAAAATAACCTTTGGACTATGTCTTAAGCAACATTGTGCTCCAAAGAACTGTTTGCAATGATATCAAGAAAGCATTTATTATGACTACTAAACTGAAAATTGTTTAGAATTAACATCATTATGTTATCCAAAGCAAGAGAAATACCTTCCTTCCATGATATAATTGTTCCCCTTCTCTTTCTTATAAATACCCATTGCCTTTGTCTTAATCAGAACACTATTTGGGCTTTTACCTGAATCGGTACATCCTGAATAGCTATGCTTTGATCTCAAATAAATGCTTGTTGCCTCTCTCTTGAAAGGCCTGTTCATTTTTAGGTTAGCACATGCTACCCCTCTGCTGTCATAGTTACTCTTTTAAAGTTACTTTTTTCAAAAGAGCCAATCAGACGTTTCATTGTCCGACTTAAAACTCCACCATGACTACCCCTGACATACCAAGGCCTTCATCACGGCTCTTGAAGCCTTTGCTCACTGGTAACCACAGAACTTTTTGAGAAGAGTTATGGCAAGAACATTTTCTTAAATTTCACTCCTGTTTACCCATCTTTATTAGAATAATACTTCCGACACTGGTTTGACAGTGTTGCTTTGTCGAGGGCTCAGAAATGACACTGCCCGCTATGAACCGAAATAGGTAACCATTCCGGATGGGCAGCCCAGGAAGTGTGTACCAGCTCTGAGGTGCTTCCAAAGGTTTGGGCTCTTAAAGGAAAAACCAAAAGGTCTTTTGGGAACTCTCTCTTTTTTTCCCCAGAAGAGGAGAAGCCAAAGGTCCTGGCCAGGGTATCAGTCTCAGTTTATCCTTTACCAGTATTATGAAAACACACCTGAAAAGCAAGCTGGCACAAGGAAAGGGCCACTAGATTTACAGCTGGAAGGGCTGGATCTGCCACGTGGCTGTCATGCTATTAACATGCTGTGCAGCTGTGGGCAAGCCACTTCAAAACCCTGGGCCTCAGTTGCCCCATTTGTAAAATGTAGAAATTGGCTTTAATGATTCTTAAGGTCCAGCTATATTATTTTATAAATCCATGGTTCTGGGGTAAGTACAAAACAAAGGGAAAGAAAAAGACAGTTTACCCTTGTTCTCCCATTAATGGAAAAGAGTAATGGATGATGCTTTTTATGTGCTCATTTGTTCAGTAAATATTTATCATGTATCTACTATGAGCAACATCTGAGGCTAGGACCTTGACCTAAGAACTGGACTTAAACAAAACTACATCGAGTTGCAGAAATGGCTTTTATACTGATTCACAATGCACAACTTAATTGCTTTCAGACAAATGCCCCACTGAGCCTAGATATCTAAAGGTTTTCCTTAGAGAATGTATCATATTTTTAAATTCTAAATGTCTTTCACATTATGTATTAAAGCCCTGCAATAAAAGAAAAAGAGGCCCCGAATTGCCACCTTGAAATCTAACATTTGTATGAAATAATTTTAATTCATGAATTCATCAGGATTGCTATCAAAATGATTGAAAGCAACAAAAAAATTCTAGAAGAACTGGACCTTTAAGAACTGATTTTTTTTGTTGGTAGAGGAAACATGTCCACTATAATGGGACAATTTAAATGCATAACTGTTAAAACAAACTCTTTAAACTATTCCCTGCATGTCCCAACATTCATCATGTTGACTAGCAAGACATCAATTTTTCATAAAATACTGTATAACTGAAAAGGAGACATTTAAAGGAGAGAAAAAAATTGAATTCGCTGTTTCAGCTCAGGCTCCAATGATTTCGGCATTTTATAAGGTGATTAACTGATTGTATGAAGGGAAGAAGCAAGTGGTACTTCACAGAACTCTACAGATTAAGTTCTCTCTTCTGTTTTATTATTTTCCTTCTTTAAGCACCTTGATTTTTCCCCTTCCCTGAGGCACTGCATACATGGCAAGAAGAATGAGTTGGCTGCATGACAAAGTCATACTATTGTGCCTTCACGTCTACCTCAACAAACCTCAGTGTTGGCAGACCACATATGGCAAAATAGATTATAATAGGGCACAACTCTATTTTGCTGAAATTTAATACCCATGATGCATTTTACCTTTCCAAAGGGGAAAAAGGTTAAAGATTTTTTTAAAAAAAGTTAAAAAAAAAATCTTTCAAGGACCATTCCTAATATTTTAATTATCATGGGAGCTGGTTTTTGTTTTTGTTTTATTTTGTTTTGTTTTGTTTTGTTTTGTTTAGTAAGTTCATTCCAGTGTCTCAATTTTTTGGTGTTCACAATCTCCTTCTCCTTTAGCATAAATCTCATGTAAAGTCTCTATTATAGAACCTTGGGATAGGACAATTCAGAACCTCCAGGAAATGTTCTCTGGCTCACCTTGTTTTCATGCATGACAGGTAAGCCTCATCCTTGCAATCAGGAATGGTGAAATGAATGTACTAATAGATGCAAAACTGGTTAATATCCCATGGGCAATTAAATGTAATGTTTGAGGTTATCTTTTTCTATAAGGTGGAAATCAATTGTATTTCTGTGGAACATAATTGATTTCCATTCCTATAAACAAGAATCATTTACATTAACATCCATTTTCTACAACTTCAACCCTTTCAGAGTTTTAAAATAGCCTAGTCAATAGAAATCAGATAATCATGGAGATTATCGAATCAGATAATCCATGGAGAGTCCACTAAACAACATCTACACTCCATTGAAAGAACACCTAGTAATCTCTTTTGCCCAATACTTGAACAATTTTTCCAAACAATTTAAGGTAAGAGATCACATTTCCCTGATGCACAATGACACTTAGATTGTTACAACTTTTTTTCTTTTATAACAATACTTCATTAATTACCTTATGCATATATTTAAATACATATTTGCTAATGTTTGTGCAGGAGTTTCCTCTAAGTGGAATTACTATGTCAAAAGGCATACTCACTTTAAAGCATGACCAAACAGCGAAATTGCCCTCCAAAAATGCTGAGCCGATTTTATTCCCAAGGAAAAGTGTAGAAAGTGAACACATCCTCAAACCTTGCCAACACTTAAAATTATAAATTTAAAAAAAAATTTTCAATTTGATAGAGGAAAATTTTTGTTTTAACATGCCTTCCTATGATGACTAGTAATGTTGGGGGAAAATGCATATCACAACATTGTGAGATTTAAATAAAGGACTCAAAACAGTCCTTGCCATTTAATAAAACACTCAATATATGTAGACTTTGTTCATTTTCTTTGAAAAGATTATCTTTGTAATTTTAATTAATTCCAAGTGCTCTGTCTGTATGGGAGATATTAAACCTTTGTCCAATATATATACTGAGATATTTGACAAATACAATGAGACACACACATTCATTCAAGTCAAACACCTCAGTAATTTCCTTCTTGGGTCCAGGGTCCTAGATTACTTATGAATGGTATTTCCCAACTAAAACTTATAAAAAATATTTTTCTAATGCTTATATGAATTTTTATATATTTAGATTTTTAGTCCACCTGGAATTTACTTCATACATTGTATGAAGAAAGAATGTAAATTTATGTCTCTTTTTAGATGGATAAACTAGTTTCCCAAGATAATTTATCAAACAGTTTATACATTCCCCATGAATTTGAAATACTACCTTTATTACAAATTTCTTTTAATCTGAGTCTCCCTTTGAAGTCTATATTCTGTTCACTGATCTACTGTTTATTTTTGAAACTACAACATTGCTTTAATTATCGTTGTTTTATGAGCTGCTGTTTGGAGAGGCTAATCCTCCTCAGTGTTGTTTTTTTTCACATTTTGCCTAGTTCTTCTGCCTTTGCATTTAATAGTCTCACTGAATTTTAAAATCACTTTGTCCTGTTCCACAAAAGGCTTGTAGGGATCCTGAGGGGGTTTACATCAAATTTACAAATATATTTAGGGAAAACTGAAAATTTTAAATTGAGTCTTTTATCCAGAAACTTAACCACTACTTCATTGATTTGGGCATTATTTTATGTCTTATTTTAAGTCTTATAGTCCTGTTATTTAGGTTTTACACATTTATTGTTAAGTTGTTCCTTAACATTTTCAGTTTCTAGCCTATTGTGAGTAAAATATTTTACGATTACATTTTTAGATTATTGCCGGTACACAGAAAAGCAATTGAATTTTTTAAGGGTTACTTTATTGTTGGTTTTCCAGTTCTACAAGTTTTTCAGTTGATTCTCTTAAACATCCAGGCAAAGGATCATATCACTTATACATAATGATAGTTTGGTCTCCTTTCCGGTAGGTATACCACATTTCTTTTGCTTTCAAATTTATACCATTGGCTACAATTCTCAAAACATCGCTGAATATTGACGACAACCATTCTTATCATGTTCTTTACTTCAGTGTTAGTAGAAATGATTCTAATATTTTGCCATTAACTCAATTATTTCTTACATATTTTTAATAGCTCTTTTTTTTTTCAAGAATGGATCTATTGGGGGAGAAATGGCAACTATTGAGATAACTTACGTTCCTGCCTACTCCTATTAATATTTATACCTATATCACTTGGTATTATTTAGCATAAGCACTGCTTACTCTAATGATGGTGTTTCGCAGGGATCAGCAAACTACACCTCAGTCCATGGGCCAACACCAGCTCACTCTAATTTTGTAAATACAGTTTTATGAGAGCATATACCTGTATATTTACATATTGTGTTTGTTTTGTACCACAATGGCAGAATTGAATAGTCACAACCAAGACCACATAGCCTGCAAAAATATTTACTACCTGGCCTTTACGGAAAAAGTTTGCAACTCTTGATGTACTGAATCATCTGGTAGCACCTTTAAGAAACAACTGAGTTTGTTGGTCAAAAATAGTCTAAAGCTATCCTTCATTAAAAAAGGTAAAATCATATTTTCTATTTTGGTCAAATGTTTTTTGGTCGGACAGATAATGCCGAACATAACTATTTAACTTTTTTTATTACGTGGGGTTGTATTTTGCAACTAATTTACCTTGGTGGAAGTCCTGCTTACGATGTATTATTTTAGGGATTTTTATGATTAAGGTAGATAATGATTGACTCTGACACTCAAAAATCTTTTGTTTCAGTCACTTCTTTGATCCTCCATGATACTGGATTCTGGAGAGTCATTCTCTAAGAGCCTGTCATATTCAAACTGCTTTTTGTACTTCGGTATTTTGCCTCCAGTCCTTTTCTGCTCAATGGACAGATATATGTATGTACAGAGAAATAAAACAGACTTTAACTTTCAAAACAAACCTATATGCATCTAGAATTACAGGGATATTCTATCAATTTGGACTATCTCTTCTTGATCATTAAATACTGCTTGCTAGAGAGTCTGAAGGATAGGCCAAACATTAGTTATTCTAAATTCTCTCCACGTGGTTACTCTTTGGAATAGAATACCAGGAGTCTCTGTATCTGGATTATCTATCTCCTCAATAAAATGGACTTTATAAAACTACAATTTATATTAACCTCTTGGCACATTTGTCAAAAACTGATATGAGAGATGCCTATAAATAATTTTTTTGGTATAAGGGCCAAAGTCCAACACAATAAGGAGTGATATAAGTAACAGCTTTTTTTTTTTTTCCTCTTACTGAATTGGTATTTTTTCTCAGACAAAGACAGCTATTTAAACTCTTTCATTTTTTTGCCTTTAGTGCCAAATAGCTTACATCTTTGTTGTAATGTGGTATTATTACTTATATTCATCTATATCCAGTTCTTCTGTATTTCTATACACAGAAGATTAAAATGCCCTGCTCCTTTGGAGGTAAGTTTGGCCATATGACTTATTCTTGGAAAAAAAAAATTATTAGAAGTAATATAAGTCATTTCTAGGTCAAAGAATATAATAGCTAGAGGTCAACTTTCCAGCTCTCTTTTTCCCTGGCAGTAGAAATCAAGAAAGCTATGAGTAAGGTCCAGAAGATGTTGAAGCCTGTTGGCCTCGGCCTAAAACTGATTAATTAGAGGCAGAGGCAACAGTCGAACCGCACTGAATGCATACCATGAGCAAGAAAAGAATTTATATTTTATTATGTCATGGATATGCTGAGATTATTTGTTACTGTAGCACAACATGGTATGTTCTGATACCTAGATGTTAAATTGCTTGAGATACTATTTTAAAAAGTATATTTCTACATCTAT
>NW_011888793.1:4670028-4681249 GCF_000151845.1 Pteropus vampyrus | reverse complement strand
TCATTCTCTAAGAGCCTGTCATATTCAAACTGCTTTTTGTACTTCGGTATTTTGCCTCCAGTCCTTTTCTGCTCAATGGACAGATATATGTATGTACAGAGAAATAAAACAGACTTTAACTTTCAAAACAAACCTATATGCATCTAGAATTACAGGGATATTCTATCAATTTGGACTATCTCTTCTTGATCATTAAATACTGCTTGCTAGAGAGTCTGAAGGATAGGCCAAACATTAGTTATTCTAAATTCTCTCCACGTGGTTACTCTTTGGAATAGAATACCAGGAGTCTCTGTATCTGGATTATCTATCTCCTCAATAAAATGGACTTTATAAAACTACAATTTATATTAACCTCTTGGCACATTTGTCAAAAACTGATATGAGAGATGCCTATAAATAATTTTTTTGGTATAAGGGCCAAAGTCCAACACAATAAGGAGTGATATAAGTAACAGCTTTTTTTTTTTTTCCTCTTACTGAATTGGTATTTTTTCTCAGACAAAGACAGCTATTTAAACTCTTTCATTTTTTTGCCTTTAGTGCCAAATAGCTTACATCTTTGTTGTAATGTGGTATTATTACTTATATTCATCTATATCCAGTTCTTCTGTATTTCTATACACAGAAGATTAAAATGCCCTGCTCCTTTGGAGGTAAGTTTGGCCATATGACTTATTCTTGGAAAAAAAAAATTATTAGAAGTAATATAAGTCATTTCTAGGTCAAAGAATATAATAGCTAGAGGTCAACTTTCCAGCTCTCTTTTTCCCTGGCAGTAGAAATCAAGAAAGCTATGAGTAAGGTCCAGAAGATGTTGAAGCCTGTTGGCCTCGGCCTAAAACTGATTAATTAGAGGCAGAGGCAACAGTCGAACCGCACTGAATGCATACCATGAGCAAGAAAAGAATTTATATTTTATTATGTCATGGATATGCTGAGATTATTTGTTACTGTAGCACAACATGGTATGTTCTGATACCTAGATGTTAAATTGCTTGAGATACTATTTTAAAAAGTATATTTCTACATCTATCCTCTGTTATTTTTCATAATTTTAAAAGTCAGATTACTTATATTTTACCTATTTTTTTCTTAATCATAGTCCTCCAGCCTCTGTTATTTCTTATGGTTTGTTTTATTTTTTTACCTTTGATTTTCATTGTGTTTTGATTTACTGAATCAGGACCTTTGAAAGTATCTGCTTCTCTTTTTTGTTTGCTTTTTCATCTCTTTTGGAAGCAGTTAGTGTATAAGCAATATGGCCACAAATTCCTGAATATTGGGTAAATTTGGTCAAACTGATTGGCTCAACTTGATAAAATGAAAAAATAAAAACAAATATAACTCTAGGGTTTGTTGCTGTTACTGTTTGTTTTTATCTTTTGTAACTACAGATGGTGACCCTTTTATTACTTTTTTTTATTGACGGTCTCTAGTATAGACCTGTGATTAATTTTTTGTTGTTGAATTTCCTTACCTCTTTTGTATGTCCCTATGATTATTTCTCTGTTAAGGAGTTATTTATATCTGCTGATATCAGTATTGGTCATTTCATTCATCTGTATTTGCAGTCGCTCCCCAGCGCTAGCATAACCACCTCGGCTCCACCTCAGCTCATCAGGCATTAGATTCTCATTAGGAGCACCGGTCCCTGGTGCCATAAAGGTTGGGGAACACTGCTCTACATCCTAAAAAGAGCCAAAGGTCTATTATATTCCTAGAACGGCCACCTGTGTCAGAGACTAGGCAATGATTCTAGTGCCACTTTAGTCCAAAATATCAGTCAAGTGCCAGCTTTGTCTAATATGAAATTATCCACTTGCATAAACATACATTATGTTTATAAAATATCTGCCAAATGTTGAAACATAAGGTTGAACCATTATTTTTCTTTCCCTGCACTGGCACCCCACCTTTATTTATTCAACAATCTGCAAACATTTACTGAGCACCTGCTATGTGCCAAGCACTTTTCTAGGCCCTTGAGATAGGTCAGTGAGCGTAATGAATGTTGCTGCATGTGGCCTGCATTCTAGCAGGCATAGTCAGACAACGGGCATAATGAACAAGTTGGTAAGTGCTAGGTGAAAATGAGTAGTACAACAGGACAAAGCAGCGGTTTGCAATATTAAACAAGATAGAAGTTTAACCTCATCTCGACAAAAACTTGAAAAGAAATGAGGTCGTTTGCCAGAAAGATATTTGGAAAAGTCTTTCAGGCAGATGGAGCAATCATGCGAAGGCCCAAGGTGGAATATGCTTAGGTATTCAAAGAATACCAAGGGAGCCAGGTGTCTGAAGTGGGAGAGTAAGAAGTATGGTAGGAAAAGAGGTCAGGGAGGCAGTGAGAGGAAGAAGATGCTGGAGGGTGTGTAGGCTTTTGCCTTGAGAGAGGGTTGTGAGTAGAGGAGGACGTGCTGACCAAGGTTTTAAAAAGATCACTCTGGCTTTTGTGTTGAGAACAGACCATGGAGAAAGGAGTGAAGCGGAAGATCAGTTAGGAGGTTATTACGGAAATCCAGGCAAGAAAAGATGGTGGCTCAAAGCAGGGTATAACTGCAGAGGTGCTAAGAAGTCTTCATATTATCAATATATCTTTAAGATTAGCCATCAGGGTTTCTGAATGGATTAGATATGGGATGTAAGAGAAAGGTGTCATGGATGACTCCAAATTTTTTGGCTTAAACTAATATTATTAAAAAAATTAGGAAAATAGCAAACCTATAGTAAATAAGGTTCAATTCACATTTTCTACAAGAAAAAATCTTTACATTTCCTAAAAAGTTGGTCTTGTGAAATAAAAGTCAGTGACATTTGCATTAGGGTACAAACAGGAATCAGGGCTCTTTAAGTGCAGAGATCAGCTTTCTTATTACTCATAATCTGTTATGTCCACCTAGTGCCAGTTGAATTTGCTTCGAATTCTGTATGTATTTTTTAATCCGCTCTTTGTGTAACTGTGAAAATAAACTGCCCTAAATGATTCACCTTACTCACGAGCACTCATAAGCAATTTGCAGTAAATTAAGCATCTCCTTGTAATGCAGTTCATGAGGTAGTTAAAATTTGCCCACGTGAAAGTGACACTTATTTGGCACATTTACAGCATTAAAAGAGATTAAAATAGCAATGGCTAAAGAGCTCTGTCATGCACTGCTGTAGACTGTTACTCCATATACAACACATCTTTTACTACGCTGTGGTCCACTTTCCAAGAAAGAGATGCAGCAGAAATGGTGAAAACTTCTTTTGTTTTAAAGTCTGACCAGACTATATTTGAACCTTAGCTTTAATCACGAATAGCGATGTGGCACTAAAAATGCTGCTAAATCTCTCTGAGCCTCATTCACTTTATCTGTAACCTAGGGACAATTTCCATCTTGCTTGGATGTTGTGAGGATTTAAAGCAATGCATATAAGGTCTGGCACCTGCAAGGTACTAAGTAAATACAGATATTATCATAATATATAAAATACAAGTATTAGTGACTACTATTATATACTATTACTATTATATAAAGTTATTGTTATTTTAATATTGGTATTTATATTAATAAATTCTAAGTGTTACTGTAACAATAATAGTAATGACATGACAATAATATCTAAGTCAGAGTCAAAGCAGAATTAATTCTAACATTTTATTAAAAGAAATAAAGTTCTAATGACCACGTCATGTCTAGAGTTTTGGTGGCCTTTATGTTCCTAGTTGCTTGAAAAGTGTCAGCCTTAAACACATCAACAGCTGATGGTAAACAAGCCAACCAACAGCTCTTTCCTGATGTGGTGATGAGACTGTAAGAGCTGGAATAGAGGGACATTGAATTGTCTTAGGTCAACCTGCAAACAGGATTTTGCTATCAACCATCCCCCAGGAATTTATAGCTCTGCCTATTTCTAACAGTCACAGTGAAAGAACTGCAAATACTTCTAGACACTTTCTGAAACTCAAGGAAACTCGACTCAGCATTTTGAACCAGACGAGCATGTTTTTAACATTTCTCCTTTCTGCCATATTTTCTCTTACATTAACTGGTTGAAATTTGAGTTCAAATCATAAATTAAATCCATATCCTAGGTATCAAACTAGGGTTCCGAATGCAAATTTTCATTTGTGATTCCCTGCTAGAAAACGAAAATGATGCTATTTGGGGACTTCAAATGGGCCAAAGCATTCCTGATTTTTCATGCAATTCTCTTGAAATAGATAAGAAAAAAACCAGACCACTCTCTGCCACAAGCTGCAGCTGAGTGAACAAATGAAGGAGTCCAGATTTACTATTGAGTTTCGTTTACTGAACTAGCAGCTGTGCACAGCACTGTCAGAGACATCATCTCATTGGTTCTCTGAACAAGGCAGATGCTATAAATTCCATTTTACAAACGAGGAAACTGTGGTTGGAGAGATTAAGTAACCAGCCTAAATCCACACACCTGGTACATGGTTCAGTTTGGATAAGAACACAGATCACTCCTGCTTTCACAGAGCGTTCTCTCTCCACATTTTATTTCTTCTTCTCACTCCATCTTTTCCCCAGGAGACCAGGTGGCTTTTCTTTTCTTTTCTTTTTTTTTCATCTATTTGAAATCAACACCACGACCATGGTGGCCATACTTTGAGTTCCAGAAGTAACGTCACCCCCAGTTAAGGGCTGAGAAGAAGCCCACAGAAGTTCCCAGCATGCACAGTGAATTGTGCCAACTAATAGGGGACTATTTCAAAGCCAACTTGAATCTTCCAAATCATATGCAAGCCCTAAATATCCGGTGGGGGAATTAAAACTACTTATTTGTGGCAATTACAAATTATTATCACTCCATTTTATACATGGATAGTTAAAAAGCCACCACAGGCTATAATATCATTGGCTAATGAAAAGAACATCCTAAGGTTTTGATTTATTGTCCCTGCTATCAGAGACGACCACAGCCACCGTTACAAATGTGTAAACAACCTCGATGAAGGTTTAATGTGCTTTTATCACGAGCCTCCATTGTGTGCTAGCCAAGAGATGAAGCTTTGTACTCCTGAGCATTGTGTAATTAAAATCCTTTCGCTCAAAAGAGAAGCAGAGACAGTTATCAACTAATTTATGAAAGAAACAGGAAGAACCTGATATTACCAGCAAGAGCAGCAGCAGAAATTTTGATTTAGGTGTGGACATTATTAATTGCCACTGAGACTTTAGAGGCAGACTTCTCAGATACCAAGCCTTCACAAGAGGCTGTGTGTCTAGGTGATAATAACTGATGATAGTGAGCAGATCCAGCTTCCAGGGCTGCTTTCAATTACCTGCTTTCCTGCCTAGGAGAGCTCACAGGCTGCCTGAGAGCCCTGTTCCAAGAGTTCAGAGAATGCAGTGTAAGCATCACATAAAAACAAGGGTGTGCTCACAAGCCCCATAACCTGACACCAATGAGTGCAATCACACAACAGAAAGAAGAAATTCACTACCTCTTCCTGCTTAGAGAACATTTTGTGTGTGTGTGTGTGTGTGTGTGTGTGTGTGTGTGTGTGCGCGTGCGCACGCGCACGGCGGGGTGGGGTGGGGGAACGGGGCGGTGGCTTGGTGGGAAATATAACAACTCCCAAATACTTTGAAAGTTAAAAATAAACAACAAAAACAACCACTCCAGGAGTCAATGATCCGTTTGATATTATATCTCCAGGAAAGGTTTCCTGATAATCTACATCACCCCAGAAAGAATCATTCTTTTTGCCCAGAGATCTCTACTTGCCACCTATTGTGGTGGGAAATGACTGACTAGCAGGCCAAACCTTAGCAAACCCCAGCTCTACAAAATAAATTACCGATGACACATAAATACTGAGATGGACCTCAAATAGTGCCTGGGCAGCTCTCCCATGTACAACAAATTAGGTAATAAGAATGCAGACCCATGGGGTCACTGGAGGGAGTTTCTTTTTCAGCCCAAAGTCACCTAAGAAAATACTTTTGCCTTTGAAGTGTTTTTATTGTTAGGGATGGATCCTGTTTTCGAAGAGAGAATGTCAGTCATTGATTCTGCCTTCCTAAGCTCTTAATGATTCCTAAAATCTATCCCTACTCTCTGGTTCCACTTTCTACCCCATTGGACAGAGGCCTGCAGCAAACTGACTGAAGGTAATGCCCATTAGGAGGATGAAAGATGCAGTACGTGTTCATCTTCCTTGAGTCTGGATGGCATGGTTACTCCTGTCACTCCTTTCTATTGTCTGTGTGGTTCATATAGCCTTTCCCTAGGTTTATAAATTCTAAATCGGTAAGATTTCTCCTAAGAAGTAGAGTTGTTAATAATATACTTTTTTTTATGTTTAAATACCGCAGGAGGATGAGAGGCTAAAAACACAAATTAATTTTGCATTATATAGTTCCAGATGAAAAAATAAAAACCACTCCAATGTAAATGACTCATTTATCCCCAGGAGAGGTATTATTCTTCAACTACTTAAAAACCAGCCAGTTCCTGGAGTTACTCAGCATCTCAAATCACTACCAAAAAACAGATGACTGAGACAGCAGCTGACAACCCAAGTATGAACCAAGCAATAGATTTATGATTGCTTGTTCTTCCTATTTAACTTTATTTCCCCCATGCTTATAGGACATAGGTCTTTGGGCTACAACAAATCACCTGCTCAAGAAAAAGGTCAGTAGATCCCGTCCTTGACTGAGGTAAACCTGTGAAACCCAAGGCGTGACCATGAGAAAGCACTAGGAAGAAAGAACTTCAGCCATGCTGTTCTTTAGAAATGAAGACCAGAATCAGACCAGACACTGGGCTCTTTGGTGACAGGCTAAAGTTGTCCAGCTAGCTGTGGATAGAAACCAGGCAAATTAACAGTAGTGTACAGAAAACAGGCTGTCAGTGGGAGTGTTTGGCTTTCAGAAAGTGGAATGCGCCTTCCACAACACAGCTAAACAAATAGTTAATTTACCTCCAACCTCTGGCAATCAAGACTACTTTTGCTTTAAAAGAATTAAGGAATTGAAAAAGAATAAAGTGAAAATTGAAGAGTTCAGCCACCTTTGAAGATTCGACTTTGGTATTACAATGGAGTAGTTAGCCTGTGAAGAGAAAGCCCAAACTCATAAAACTACATCTAAAAACTACAATAGTGAGCGAGGGTCAAATATAGCCTTTTCAGTGGAAACCTATGCTTTCCTAACTCCTTAAATAGAGTGCTATTCTCAGTGAGCATTTTCAATGTGGAGTCTAAAATTGGGGCTGTTGATGCACAGATAGGTATCCAGGTGCACCAACTGTGGTGCACTGGCCCAGAGATAGAACAAGACCAAGAATCATGACGTGCTCACTGGAGTAGGACAGGCACAGAAAGGGAGCAGTACAGCCAAGAATACGAAGCATAGCACTTGTATAAGAGCAAAGGGAATGGTGAGTACCCATTTGGGAGTTGCCGAGGTTCAAAGTAAGTGTTTTTTAAAACCTAGTTACTAGACCTGGGGTCTAAGGTCAGAACACATATAAAGTGATATTTAGTCAAATAATGTACTAAATTAGGGGTCATTAAAATGTTTTAACTTAGGAATCAGTTGTTTCCAGGATGAGGGGTAGAGTTGAAGCTTTTGCTGGGGAGTCAGGTGGCCACAGCTGTTGGCAGAAGAGGGCCCTCCTGGCAGGAGGCAGGCAACACTTATGCCAGGATGATTGGCTCCCAGTGCACAACTGGCCTTGCAACATGACTTCTTCACAAAGTCCTTCATGTTAGTCATTTGTCTCTTTCTCATGAAGACTGCATAAAGCTATAAAGCTGGAAAGCTGCAATGTCTCCTAGACAGTGGAATATTGCTTGCTTTTTGCATAAATAATTAGTGAATTACAACCCAAGGAAAGCAGCCTTTGTCTAAGTAATTTTTGCAGGGCCTTTGGGCCTTTCAGCACCTTTCCAAGCATTATTTGTATTTTACGCATCATGCAACAATACTATGGGCACTCTTCTTTTGATTGACTGGCCATAGTTAGTTTATTCATGGATCAAACGCAAAGGAACAATCAGTATCATTTCTAGAATCCACGTTAGGCTGTTTTGGACAAGATTGACTCTAAAGTCTACAGGTATTTTTTTCAACATTATTAGAAGATGGCATACTTTTTAAATATGAGAACAGGTCCAAATTTCCTCCAAACTTTTCCTTAATGCCTGACTTTCAAAGCCGTTCATCGGTGGGCTTTGTTTTCTAGCTTTCTACCTACCATTCCAGCTTTGCTTCCTCCACAAACACTCCCTAGTTTAAATATACCAAACTATTAATAGTTCCCCAAACATAAGCTATTTCTGGGTGCTATTCCTCTGCACACGCTGTATTCTCTACCTGGAATGTTCCCCCATGACTAAAGGTTGTCTCTTGTTCATCGTTGGAGATTCATTCCAGGCATTGCCTCTGCTGCAGGCTCCTCTGACCCTCCTGGATCCAGGCATCTTGCTTTGAAGCTGCCAGAGCAGCCCATGTTTACATTTGTCACCTGCCACTGATGGTTTACTTATTGGTCTGCCTAAAGTATTAACTCCCTGAGCACACTCATTGTCTTCTATGCCAGTGCTGTCAAGTGGAAATACAGTGGGAGCCACACATTTAAGTTTTTTAGTAGTTTCATTATAAAAGGTAAAAAGAAACAGGTAAAATTAATTTTAATAACATGTTATATAGCCCAATGTATCAAAACAATTATTTTCAACATGTAACCAATATAAAAAACTATAAATGAAAATGTCTTGTTTTTTCATAGTAAGTTTAAAAAATCTTGTTTTTTCATAGTAAGTTTAAAAAATCCAGTGTGTATTTTACACTTTGAATACACATTGGTTTGGACCAGCCACAACTGAAGTGCTCATGGCCGATACGTGGCTAGAGGTCATTATATTATTGGACTATATAGTTCTATACCATTGCTCCTAGTGCAGTGTCTGGAGGCCAAAAGGTACTCAATTAACGTTGCTGACAAATGAGTTTCAAGCATAAGCAATATTAAGTACTGCATCTTAAATGCCATATAGTTGAACATTCCACATAGGTCATCATGATAGATAATTCTATAATTAAATATTTCTATAACCTTTGTATTCTTAATTAATTCCTAGGTGCATGGATTGAGTCAGTCAGTCAGGTCTCATCATAAAGTGACAGTATGACTGATAATATTACTGTGCTTCGGTCTACTTGTGATGTGGGGAGTTTCTAGACTAATCCACTTCTTAGGACCCACAGATTCCCACAGGACATGGAGATATGCGTGCTTCTTTAGCTCTAATTTGCTCAGGTTTTTTTTTTTTTTTTTAATGTCTTCCATCAAATCGGTTGCATGGCTATCACTCTGTTTACATCCTCTACTTCTCTGCTTCTCTGTGTTTGCTCTGTTTCTCAGTTCCTCTAATTTCACAGGGCCAGGGCGAGAGTTCAAATGGAGTCCCATGTACTCTTAAATAAAATACCTTCATTCCGCCCTTATTGACAAACATATTGAAAATACCAAAACTCAACAGATCTGTGTAAAGCTATGATTTTGTATGTTCTATGAATGAGTCAGTAATATTGAACAGCAATATTACTATAATGATTGAAAAATTATTTAAAATATAAATAAATTATATTTCTCACAGATATACCAAATTGTTATCATCAAGGTTTTAACATAATTTGTGTTTTATTAATAGTAATGATTGACAGCAGGAGCCAGCACACTTTTTCTATAAAAGACAAACGGTGAATATTTTCGGCATTGTGGGTAATAGCATCTTTGCAGCCACTATTCAATTTTGCTGTTATAATGTGAAAGCAGCCACAAACAACTAAGTGTGGCTATGTTCCAATAAAGCTTTATTTATGGACATTAAAATCAGAATTTCATAAAATTTTTATATGCTACAAATATTGTTCTTTCGATTTTTCCAATTATTTAAAAATGTAAAAAAAAAAAAAACATTCTTAGCACATAGATGGTACAAAAACACATGCAGATTTAGTCCACAGGGCCCTGATCTACATGACTAAAAAACAAAGTACAACTGATTTCAAAGTATACAAAGTTTGATTTTATTATAAACATATAAATTAAATATAAAAATTCAAAAATAAATCATTTCTCATGTCTTCTAAAAAGTTATTTTATTCTAAAATATTCAAAATTGCCTACTAAAATAAGGCAAAATACACATTTCAATCAATAACTATAAAAATTTTAAATAAAATTTATTTATACACCTCAAAAATTCTCAATTTCCATTTCAGCCCCCATACTTCTTAGCTCTATTTTTTAATGCCGGTGCAAAGCATGGTCCATTTTCAGTTTTAATTTGAAATTGAAGGTCTTTATTTTAAGCCCCTTCTGTTCACTTCCCAATTCTAATTAACAATTTGTACACTTGAGAAATATAGCATGGCTTATTTTAAGACTAATTTTTTTTAGACTGTCCTACTTAATTTGTACTCAGCCTGAGAAGTGAGAGATAACAGCTTTTAATTACTGAAAAATAAGTTTAAAAAATGCTTAGGCATGCTAAACATTTCATATATTCTTTGACATATATTCTTTGACCAATATGAATATCTCAATTTTGATGAGCTGCTCCAGTAAAACTCAAATCTGTATAATTATCTTTTGCCATAAAGTCGTACAATGGAATATTCTGTGAAAGGATGCCAACAGGAAAAGAAAAATTAACACAGATAAATAATGATTATACATAAACTCTATTATTGCATTAGCTTGCAAAACACTTCCACATACACAGTTTCTTTCAGTTTTTAAAATTCTGCGATGCAGGAAATGCCATTATTCTCAATCTCCTTCTCCCCTTATTACTTCTGGCTTTATCCAGAAGTAATTGATGGAATGCTACACATGTCAGCTTGAATATCCTTTCCTCCATGAAACCTTCCAGTCTCTATAAGAGTTCGACGCTCCTACCTCCACATAACCAATACTCCTTGTAGTTATTTATCTTGCTAAAGCTACTCAGCTATTTGGCAAGAGTTGGCTCACATCTGCAGACTGTGACCTCCCTAAGGGTTAGGACTGCAATTTTATTCATCTTTGGATCCTCAGCAACCAGCATGATAAAAGGCAAGCTACTTGCACTTAGGAAATATATGACAATTTGTTTATTCATTCAACAAATATTCAGAAAGTGCTTTTTATATTCCAGATATGGTTCTAGGTGCTAGAGATGCAACACGGAACAAAACAGACAAAAATC
>NW_011888793.1:4659677-4668683 GCF_000151845.1 Pteropus vampyrus | reverse complement strand
CCCATGTACTCTTAAATAAAATACCTTCATTCCGCCCTTATTGACAAACATATTGAAAATACCAAAACTCAACAGATCTGTGTAAAGCTATGATTTTGTATGTTCTATGAATGAGTCAGTAATATTGAACAGCAATATTACTATAATGATTGAAAAATTATTTAAAATATAAATAAATTATATTTCTCACAGATATACCAAATTGTTATCATCAAGGTTTTAACATAATTTGTGTTTTATTAATAGTAATGATTGACAGCAGGAGCCAGCACACTTTTTCTATAAAAGACAAACGGTGAATATTTTCGGCATTGTGGGTAATAGCATCTTTGCAGCCACTATTCAATTTTGCTGTTATAATGTGAAAGCAGCCACAAACAACTAAGTGTGGCTATGTTCCAATAAAGCTTTATTTATGGACATTAAAATCAGAATTTCATAAAATTTTTATATGCTACAAATATTGTTCTTTCGATTTTTCCAATTATTTAAAAATGTAAAAAAAAAAAAAACATTCTTAGCACATAGATGGTACAAAAACACATGCAGATTTAGTCCACAGGGCCCTGATCTACATGACTAAAAAACAAAGTACAACTGATTTCAAAGTATACAAAGTTTGATTTTATTATAAACATATAAATTAAATATAAAAATTCAAAAATAAATCATTTCTCATGTCTTCTAAAAAGTTATTTTATTCTAAAATATTCAAAATTGCCTACTAAAATAAGGCAAAATACACATTTCAATCAATAACTATAAAAATTTTAAATAAAATTTATTTATACACCTCAAAAATTCTCAATTTCCATTTCAGCCCCCATACTTCTTAGCTCTATTTTTTAATGCCGGTGCAAAGCATGGTCCATTTTCAGTTTTAATTTGAAATTGAAGGTCTTTATTTTAAGCCCCTTCTGTTCACTTCCCAATTCTAATTAACAATTTGTACACTTGAGAAATATAGCATGGCTTATTTTAAGACTAATTTTTTTTAGACTGTCCTACTTAATTTGTACTCAGCCTGAGAAGTGAGAGATAACAGCTTTTAATTACTGAAAAATAAGTTTAAAAAATGCTTAGGCATGCTAAACATTTCATATATTCTTTGACATATATTCTTTGACCAATATGAATATCTCAATTTTGATGAGCTGCTCCAGTAAAACTCAAATCTGTATAATTATCTTTTGCCATAAAGTCGTACAATGGAATATTCTGTGAAAGGATGCCAACAGGAAAAGAAAAATTAACACAGATAAATAATGATTATACATAAACTCTAT
Organism: Pteropus vampyrus; assembly: GCF_000151845.1. Classification (NCBI taxonomy): domain Eukaryota; kingdom Metazoa; phylum Chordata; class Mammalia; order Chiroptera; family Pteropodidae; genus Pteropus; species Pteropus vampyrus. The sequence goes on along the minus strand of NW_011888793.1, from coordinate 4,667,397 downwards.
TATTGCATTAGCTTGCAAAACACTTCCACATACACAGTTTCTTTCAGTTTTTAAAATTCTGCGATGCAGGAAATGCCATTATTCTCAATCTCCTTCTCCCCTTATTACTTCTGGCTTTATCCAGAAGTAATTGATGGAATGCTACACATGTCAGCTTGAATATCCTTTCCTCCATGAAACCTTCCAGTCTCTATAAGAGTTCAACGCTCCTACCTCCACATAACCAATACTCCTTGTAGTTATTTATCTTGCTAAAGCTACTCAGCTATTTGGCAAGAGTTGGCTCACATCTGCAGACTGTGACCTCCCTAAGGGTTAGGACTGCAATTTTATTCATCTTTGGATCCTCAGCAACCAGCATGATAAAAGGCAAGCTACTTGCACTTAGGAAATATATGACAATTTGTTTATTCATTCAACAAATATTCAGAAAGTGCTTTTTATATTCCAGATATGGTTCTAGGTGCTAGAGATGCAACACGGAACAAAACAGACAAAAATCTCTGCTCCTGTGGAGTGTTCATTCTTCAAGGGAGACAGACAATGAACCAGACAAGTCAGTAAAGTGTACAGTATGTTCAATCATTTTAAGTGCAATGGAGAAAAATCAAGCAGAGAAAGGAATAGGCAGTGTTGAGATATGATTGCTTCATTGAGAACGTGACATTTATGTAAAGACTTAAAGAAGGAAGAAGAGAAACACACAGATAACTAAGGGGAAAAAGGAGGAAGTATGCATGGTTTCCTGGAGGTCACTGTGGCTGGAATGGAGGGAGCAAGTGAGAATCAGTAAGGGTGAAGGTCAGAGGAAAGATGGCGAGTTAGATCTACAGCCTCAAAGGCTACTGAAAAACTGTGGTCTTTTCTCCAACTGAAACCCATTGGAGGGTTTTGAGCAGAGTAGTGATATAGTATTTGCTTTCAGTTAGCATGATCACATTCACTAAAAGTACGTACATGTGGAGAAACTGATGCATAAAGATGAAAGCATTTGCCTAAAGTCATACAGTTGGAACATATGGGACCAGAACTCAGGTTTCCTAGCCTAAGTCTGATTCTTTTTCCAATATTGTTCACCCAGATATGGTTCTCAGGAGTATGAATATTGTTGAAAAGAATGATTTTATTTACCTGTAAACTGCTCATTAATTATGTCTAGGACCAGCTGATTACTTGCAAGAAAAAAAAATGAAATAAATCAATTCTGATATTTTAACTGAATAACTCCAACTCCACATATGTTGAATATTTAAAATATGCATATGTTTGTCTTTGTCATTGTCCAGACAACACATTTGAATGTGAGAATCACTTCTCATTTGGCTGCCCTTGGGTTATTTATGTACCAAATTTGTCTCTTCAGTTTTATTTATATTCATGACAAGTACCACTTGAGGGCAGTTATTCACGAATTTGAAAGCTATATGGCATTCCTTTCTTTGAAAAATCTACACATATTTCTACATAAATAATATCAAATAAATTTGTTTTATTTTTTCCCTCGACATTTGAATCTTTAGCTATAGGTAATCAACCTGATGTTTAGATTATATATACATAACCTTGATCACTTATCCTCCTGAAATATCAAATCTCTAGTCTTGAAATGAGAAAGAATATCCTCTCGTCCACCTGAAAAATGATATTCAACGCAATGTTACAATACTGCTAGCCATTATTGAACAAAATTCCTGAACAGCATATTTATGTTATTTATCATTTCACTGGCAAAAGGATATTATGGTTAAATAAATTATTGAAATAAATAAAAATGATGCCATACTTGAGATTTTAACAGAGGAAGAGATACAAATATTTAATAGGTTTTAAATGATGGTTAAATAAATTACTAAAATAAATAAAATATTGAAATAAGTAAAAGTGATGCCGGACTAGGGATTTTAACAGAGGAAGAGCTGTAAATATTTCATAGGTTTCACCAAAGACAATGGACCAAACGATCTAAAAATGAATTGTCATTGATATAATTAGTTTTTTAAAAAACAAGTAATGTTTTTGTTGGGGACAAAGCCTACTTCATAGGGTTGCCAATTTTTTATTTGATCAAATAATGAAACTTAAAAGTACCAATTTCTAGAATCACCATTTTATTATGGTTTTCGCTGGATCAGTGACTAGTTCAAATTCAGCCAGGGTGAGGCTTTTCAGGACTTAAGCCTTAGTCTTCTGACTCTTAAACCATTGTTAAGAATTGCAGTTTAGTTCTAAAAAATACCATAGACTGGTCACCCCAAATCGCCATGATTAAATATGTGAAACAAGAGAATAAATGTAATGGGGCTTGACTAGTGGGTGAGAGGTATTTAGTCAAGGAAGAAGAGAGGCAACATTCTTATAGTAGCCCAAAACCAGCTAGAAAAGGGTCATTTGGTAAGTCAGTAATTTGCGAGTCTGTGAAAAGTTACAGATGACATGACAAACATAAGGGGGTGCTTGATGAAAATCATTGTATCAGGTACACTTAAGAAGGGGAGAGGCTGATCAAAGGAGTTGGAAAGACTCAAGATAGGAAGAAAGGGGAGATGCTGGAGACAGTGGTTTGAGAGACTACTGGTAAGATTAGGAATTAAACAAAAACCACAAAGTTAGAATAAAAATAGAGAAAGATAGCTGAAAAATATAGTGAAGGCAGTAATGTGCTATTTTATAAACAACACAGGCATTCAAAGCACCAGTGAATGTTCACTAATTTGGGTCTACTAAAACATAGATTTTTAATGCCAATAATCTGACAATTAATGCTGTCTTGTGACATTCTTTATATTGCTATTTGAACAATTATTATCGCTTGCATTATTTAACTTTTTAGCTGATTATGTTTTATCTCTTCAAAATAATCTAGGGTGAGCATATTATGGGTAAAGCCAGCTGGTGGGAGCAGAGTATCACAATTCTGCGTGAAAGAAAAAAAAATTTTCTGGTCTGTGAACAAATTTGATCTGGAATATCCAAGATAGTCTGCATGTGTCAACTCTACGTAGATTACATGAGCAAAATGTCTAGTATGTAGATATGTATTTATTATTTGACCAGCAGTGAGGAGATACAGTAAAGTGAATTAAAACAAGTCACAAACCACAACATAAAGTTACACATGAGATTAATATTTCTGGCAGAGAGTAGAATTGACCATTAGAAGAGCATTCAAAGGAGGCTACAGAAACTTCCCTGGAAGATTTCAAAGGTATAACTCAAGATAGTTTTGGCATGGTAGAGAAGGCTTTTCAAATGCCAGACTGTGTACTAGTGTTTGCCTGTACGAAATTTTCACAGATCTCCAGTGAAATGAGAAAAATAAAGCAAAGGCAATATAATAGGTAAAGATACGGATTCATAGATGGCACGGTACAAATATAGTTGCTAGATATTCTTTTTTGAGCAGGACTTTTCATTCCGTATTCCCCAATTTTTCCTTTCTAGATTTTGGGGGAGTTAAAATATTTTTTAATGAATCTTGGTAATAGTAGAAATTGGTATTTTTAAAAGGTCATTACTTGTTAAAAAAAAAAAAACAACGAATATTCATGTGATATAAACTTTCCTCTCTATCAAAAAAATGTCTCTTTAAATGTTGCTGTCCAATGCAATCTATGAGTAGTCAGTCCCTAGGTTAGTGAACCTGGTGGGAGATGTGGTTGGGGAGACAAGGTAGCTCAGCTTTTACTACATGATTCTTAACATTAAATCCAGGGGGGCCTGTGAGAGATGAGTCTAGAAAGTCAGCAAGTACATAAGCCCAAAGAGGCAAGCCTAGACATAAATTATTAGTAATAATAATAGGCAGTGGTTATCGAATGCTTACTCTATGCCACTGTGTGAGGTTGATATTATCATTAACTCTTTTTTACAGATGAGGGACATGAATGGTAGTAAGATTAAGTAACTTGCCCAAGGACACAAACTGGCAAATGCTGACACTAGGATTTAAACAAAAGTTTGCATGAACTCAATGCCTGAGTTCTTACTCACTGTGCTATGCTGGCTCTCATTAATGTTTATGTGGTTGTTAAAAACCCTCAGTAGAGAAAAGCCTGCCAAGAGAACCAATATGGAAAGATAAGTTAAACACCAAGAGAAGGGGTCTTTAGCCAAGAGTAGGATGATAACAAGTCACAATAATAAGTCACTATGTCTGATATGAGAGGTAGCTAAAGCACAAGAGCTATTGCTTTTGGCCAAGCTGAGGTCACTAAAGGCAAGTAGAACGAGCTATTTATGGAGCTGTTTGGCTGGAAGCCATAGTGGAAAGAAGGAAGGGCTACTGACTCAACCAAACTACATCACTGGATTCCAATAGATGGCTCTAGATCAGAGCAACCAGCTAAACAATTTGAAGCAGGGCATAGAAAAGAAATTAAAGCAAAAAGACCTATGCTCAGACTTAGGACTGTCACAGAGTATATCACTTATTAATTCAACAAGTGTTTTAAGTGCTTGTCATATGCCAGGCACTGTTCTAGACACGAGGGTACAAGAGTGAACAGGCAGACAAACTCCCTGCCTTTGTAGACATTATCTTCTAGTGTGAGGGAGGGACAACAAACTACACACACACACTCACACGTGTGTGTACATACATACATACATATGTGTGTGTGTGTGTGTGTGTGTGTGTGTGTGTGTGTGTATATGAATGATATGGGAAAGTGATCGAGAGGGATAGAAAGTAATCGAGTGGATGCTATTTTAGACACTTAGCAGTGATATGCATCATATGCTCCAGCACTTAACTCCCACTCTCAAGAAATTTAGTACCTCTCAGCATACCACTCCCTAACAGACATCACATAATAACCTGTGACATTAAGTTTCTGTTACAGAATATTCTAAAAGTAGAATATCTGTCTACAGAGCAATATCAATAGAGACAGACCAATATGATTATGCTTCATGTCAGAAGACAGTCCTGTCAAGCCTGCCATCTCTCAAATACCCACCCCAATCCTTCTCTCTTTCGGGTGTAAAGATGGTAATGAATTCGGCCTGATACAGGCATCACTCCGCAGCATCACTGTCAGGCTTAATTCTTGTCATGATACTAAATATCAGATTTAAGCTTCAGTGTGTGGAGAATGCCTTTAACTCTAAGCCTGTGAGGTGCTTTATTTTGCACCGAAACAGCTTTGAAACACTGTTGACAAACCAGAAACATCCAGGGGAATGAGTGGATCACCCCCACCTAAACCTCTGCATACAAGTGTATTAGCTATAACAGTTATCTGATGACCATAAATTTGATAAGCACTATCTCAATTCTATTCTGCCCTGGAAGCAAAGGGCCTTATAAATCCCTACATGTTGCAGAGATTTAATTAGACAGTGGAGAATTTGAACTCTGGAGTCATTTTCACATCTCTCTGCCCAATTCTTTGCACTAGCTGTATCCCTCATTTCTACTACCCAAATTGCAGAGGTGATATTCAATTTCCTTCCTATCCAAACCACAAATCACTTTAAAAATCTTTGACAAGAGAATTGAGGAAATATCGCCTTTGAGAAAGCCACAGGGAGAATATTATAAATATTTTCTATTACAGGTTCATTCGGGAAATGTTCATGGAACACCTACTGTGTGATAGACATGAAGTTCCAAAGACGCAAACTTCTCCTTTGCAGTCCAAGGAACAGAAACAAAGATTCCTTTTTCCGTGAGTCCTGCTTTTGTTTCTATTGATCATTGATATGATTTAATTCCTATACCAATAGTTCTAGGAAATCCATATCTTTAAGGCCACAGAGTCCTTCACAATAAATCAGAAAGTATTTTTATTGAGTGTCTACTATGTGCTCAACTTCTAAAAGTAACATTCTCACAGACTGTTTTATTGGTCGTTTAGAAGGCTGAAGCAAACTCTGAATCTCTGTATCCCAGCTTTGCTCATATGCAGCTTGCAAAAAGTGTTCTTCGATTTGAAAGTTCCCAAATTCTGTATTAATCTATGATTGGAGCCAGCAACATGCAAAATAAGCAGAATTTTTGAGAAAAATAAAGAGGCAAAGCTGGCTATTAGAATTAGCGTATGCAAAGAAATTCATAGTTTTTGATAAATAAAAGTCGAAGAGTTTCTATTTTCCCGTTGTGATGCAGGTATGTTCTGATTTTCCTTTTTATTCTTCCCCAGGCACCTAGTAAAAATTGAACTCATTATCAATATCAAAACTTATACCTTTATTTTTCTGGCAGAATGGGACTAAATAATAGCAAACAAATGACCTTCAAGAAGACAATGTCAATTTGTAATTCTAAACACCACACTTGAAATGAGTTGATATTGCCTGACCAAATGTTAGGGTCTGTGGAACAGAGATGCCAGGTGATCAACCTGGTTTTAGATAAAATAGTTATTTGGGGAGATGATTGGGCTGGTGAGTGTTTTGTTAGGGGTCTCCCAGAAACCCAGTTAATAAAGCATAACAATTTTATTGACCAAAGCCTGCCAGATGGCTACTTACACAGATGTGTATCTGTCTGGCAGGGAAGAGCAATCGCTGTTGTATTTATTCAATATTTCATTATTGGACAACGTGCGAGGGCCCATCATCCTTTGGGTTCATTACTATCACATTACTAGCTTTCAAACCAACGTAGCAGCTGCTGTGCTCATTTATCATCTCTCTATCCACATTTCATTCTGTTCTTTATGACAGAGGAAATTTTGCTTACTACCTAAATACAAGGTACTGGATTACTTTTCTACTGTCTTACATACTACATAAAAATAACTTATTAAAGTGATTCATTCACTTATTAGGCCAATTACTTTATCTCTTTATTCTACTTCTTTCACTTTTTAATGAGCATAATTTTATTGTGGCTACTTATTTTCCTTAACTTTTTCCTAAACCAGACCTTGGTCACCACCAACTAGACACACTCAAGGGAGGGTAAGAAGAACAAATATGAGTTTATTTTCAAAAGAGTTGTAATATTTGGAAGAAACTGAGATGAGGGAGAGAGAAATGGGGTAAATAGTGTTACTGAGGCTCTTTGAAATATATGCTTCTGATTGTGTAATTTTCTCCAGAAGGGCCAAGTCATCCTGGTATAGGAGAAGGTGATCAATAGCACACATGGTGGCGATGCAGAAGTACTGAGGAGAGGTCTGTTAGAGGGTTCAGCCCCCAGGACCCAGCAGTGTCAGGAGAGCAGTCTGGAGAGAGACAGTGGACCGAGCGAAAGAAAGGTCCGGCCCCGCTGGCTGGGGCGCATGCTCAGTGTTAGGAACCGTCAGATGTGCAGCTCCAGGGCTTTAGTCCACAAGAGGGCGCTCTTCCTGGGTCTGCCTAGTGTTCCTGGGGCAGCTGAGACAAAGTGGAAAGGGAAGAGTGTTCGAATAGATTTAATGGCTGACAAATATTTGCATTGTGAAAACAGGAGAAATTTTCAGTGGAAGAAAAGAAGGAAGGAGGGAAGGAAGATCACTATCCAAAAAACCCAGGCCAAACTGAAAAAGACATATGATATCTGAGAGGATGAGACTTTCTCATCTTGTTTCAGGTTTCTAGTTCAGTTGACCTAAGAAACCCAAGACAGGAGATGATCTGGTACCTCCTTGGTGTGATCTAATCCTATGACTTTAAATGCCATCTGTATACCAAGAATTCTCAAATGTATATCTCTAGCCCATACTTCTCTCCCAAACTCCAGATATAACCCAATTTTCCATGAATATCTAATATCTACATTCAACATGAGTTG
>NW_011888793.1:4657406-4659627 GCF_000151845.1 Pteropus vampyrus | reverse complement strand
ATCAACCTGGTTTTAGATAAAATAGTTATTTGGGGAGATGATTGGGCTGGTGAGTGTTTTGTTAGGGGTCTCCCAGAAACCCAGTTAATAAAGCATAACAATTTTATTGACCAAAGCCTGCCAGATGGCTACTTACACAGATGTGTATCTGTCTGGCAGGGAAGAGCAATCGCTGTTGTATTTATTCAATATTTCATTATTGGACAACGTGCGAGGGCCCATCATCCTTTGGGTTCATTACTATCACATTACTAGCTTTCAAACCAACGTAGCAGCTGCTGTGCTCATTTATCATCTTTCTATCCACATTTCATTCTGTTCTTTATGACAGAGGAAATTTTGCTTACTACCTAAATACAAGGTACTGGATTACTTTTCTACTGTCTTACATACTACATAAAAATAACTTATTAAAGTGATTCATTCACTTATTAGGCCAATTACTTTATCTCTTTATTCTACTTCTTTCACTTTTTAATGAGCATAATTTTATTGTGGCTACTTATTTTCCTTAACTTTTTCCTAAACCAGACCTTGGTCACCACCAACTAGACACACTCAAGGGAGGGTAAGAAGAACAAATATGAGTTTATTTTCAAAAGAGTTGTAATATTTGGAAGAAACTGAGATGAGGGAGAGAGAAATGGGGTAAATAGTGTTACTGAGGCTCTTTGAAATATATGCTTCTGATTGTGTAATTTTCTCCAGAAGGGCCAAGTCATCCTGGTATAGGAGAAGGTGATCAATAGCACACATGGTGGCGATGCAGAAGTACTGAGGAGAGGTCTGTTAGAGGGTTCAGCCCCCAGGACCCAGCAGTGTCAGGAGAGCAGTCTGGAGAGAGACAGTGGACCGAGCGAAAGAAAGGTCCGGCCCCGCTGGCTGGGGCGCATGCTCAGTGTTAGGAACCGTCAGATGTGCAGCTCCAGGGCTTTAGTCCACAAGAGGGCGCTCTTCCTGGGTCTGCCTAGTGTTCCTGGGGCAGCTGAGACAAAGTGGAAAGGGAAGAGTGTTCGAATAGATTTAATGGCTGACAAATATTTGCATTGTGAAAACAGGAGAAATTTTCAGTGGAAGAAAAGAAGGAAGGAGGGAAGGAAGATCACTATCCAAAAAACCCAGGCCAAACTGAAAAAGACATATGATATCTGAGAGGATGAGACTTTCTCATCTTGTTTCAGGTTTCTAGTTCAGTTGACCTAAGAAACCCAAGACAGGAGATGATCTGGTACCTCCTTGGTGTGATCTAATCCTATGACTTTAAATGCCATCTGTATACCAAGAATTCTCAAATGTATATCTCTAGCCCATACTTCTCTCCCAAACTCCAGATATAACCCAATTTTCCATGAATATCTAATATCTACATTCAACATGAGTTGATTGTCTCTCTCCAAATCTGTTAAATTCATGCCCTCTCCCAACTTTTCAGTTCCTCAGGTCAAAAATGAATTAAGTCATTTTTTAATACTTTTTTTAAAAAAAATCACAACCCACATCTACACCCTTAGAGAATCATGTTGGCTCTACTTTAAAAATATATCCAGAATCCAACTTTTCTCACCACCACTGTTAATTCTATGGTCTTTACCACCATCATCTCTCTCCTGGATTACTACAATAGATTCCCTGTATCCCCGTTGCTCCCTACAATCTATTCTCAAAACATTTTCTAGAGAGATCCTCCAAAAAGGTAAGTCAGGTTAGGCAATGCCTCTTCTCAAAACCCTGGAATGGTTCCTATCTCCCTCAAAGTGAAAACCAGACGCATTATAATGGTCTACATGGTCTCACATGCTCTAATTCCTCATCCCCTAATTAATTTTATGATCTCATTTCCTACCCTTTGGCTCTCTCTGATCCAGCCAATCTGTATTTCTTGCTCTTCCTCGAATATTCTGGGCATGTTCCTACCTCAGGATCTTTGCACTGCCCGTGTCCTCTGCCTGAAATGCTCTTTTCCCAGATACCTCATGACTAATCCTCTCACCTCTATCAAGCAAATGTCACCTCTTCAAAAAAATGTACCATTTAAATAGCAACTCTGCCGCGCTCTAGTACTCCTTTATTTTGCTTTTCCTTTTATCCATATCATTCTTCAATTTCTAACATATCCTGTAATTTACTTATTTACTGTATTTACGGTTTATTATTTATTTTCACCAGCTGGACGATAAAGTCTATCAGGAATTTTTCTTTTGTTTGCTGTTTTATTCCAAGT
>NW_011888793.1:4654436-4656958 GCF_000151845.1 Pteropus vampyrus | reverse complement strand
AAAAGATATTAGAATTGGTCTGTTTTCTGTTTAGAGGTGGTCACAACATCCCTGCATTTGTTAAAACTCACAGAACCATACACCAGAAAAAGTGAATACCAGTGTAAATTTTTTAAAATGACATTCTCCACCTACAAGATAGTGCTGATGCTCTGCTGAAATCTAAGCTGTAAGGCTACATGCTCGTAAATTAGAAAGAAAGTGGAAGCTTAATGGTCCCTGGGCTCCTTGAGATGTTTACATTGAACATCTTTAGACAACCAGGGAGAGCTCCTCTGGGTCCAGATATTTACATCTGTCCAGTCATGCACTATTTGGCAGTGAAAGGTTCTGGATATGTGTTTGCTCTAAGGTGTCATTTATTAAACTCATCTTAGCCTGTCACCTCTTCTTTCATGCTGTCAGCTACTAAGCAAAGGAGGTACAAAAAAGTCACACCCATGGGTCTCTATTTTCACAGCAGGCCTGCTGTTCACAACAACTGCGTGAGACTAGATCTGCTTTCCCTTTCTAAGACTTATCTGCTCACGAATTAGAAGACTCATTGTTCATTTACAGGAGGACATATTTTCTGAGAATAACACTCAATCCTTTGATTATTGATTTAAAGGGCAGACTTCTTTCTGACTTTTACTATCCCTACTCCAACCCCACCTTGCATTTTTGTACTACTCTAATTCCTGATTCATATGGCATATTATACATTTTCAAATCAACTCCATCTTGGAAAATTTAAAGTTATCATTTTAATTATTTTGACAATAACTTATCTTTAATATGTATCTTGCAGTTTACCATACACTTTTATCTATGTGGCATCTTTTAATTTTCATGGTAACCAATTAAGTTGACAAGCAAGTGGTATCATTTCCATTTTAAAAACAAAGACACAGATTCAAGTGATTATTACTTTCTCAAGGTCACATGACCCATCAGAGGGCAAGGACTCGATTTCTGTTACATGTAAGGGGATCAGTAATCCTCATTTCTCTTATAAAAAATGAATTCTGACACCGTTTTAGACAATTCTGAAACCTATCAGCATATAATCATGTTCTTTTTCTCCCTGTCCTTTGAAAGATTGATGAGTACTAAGTTATATAGACATTTGACTCAAATATCATATGAAATTCCACATGCGCTTCAACTCACAGTACTGTGCTTGCATTTTTATTTCCTTTACCAAGAGTCTCTCTGGTAAATGCACCTTATTATCTCCCAGTCATCTATGTCTCACCTATTTTCTAGGTTGCCGTGTGGATTTTTTCCAGCTTGCATAATTTTAAGCCTACATGACATACCAACTGCAGTTTCATCCAGTTTTTAAGTACTTGTTTTTTGAACATGTCTTGGACACTCTATAAAGTATTTTCTTGGGAAACTTAAGAGCCAACAAATTTCTCATTGAAGCAGTTTCACTAATAACAGAGTGGTTCTTTTTGAGAAGTGCAGAATGTGGTACGGGCTTGGGTCTCCCACTGGTAATTCCTGTCACAGACAGGTCTTCCAATACATAGGGCTATGGCACTGCACCTCAGGCCCATGCTCCACACTCAAGTTACAACTAATACTCACCATTTCCCAATTACAGTGCACAGTTTAGCCTTTGCTTAGGATGTTCCCTCTGCCTTTCTCTACCACTGGTCCTGGAAACCTGTCAGATACCACATTTACCTTTGGAGGGGGGAGCAGAAAGTGGGGCCTAGCACACTAGGTGCTGGGTGTCATAAAAGACAGCGGAGCAGCCAGGTATGTCCAACAGAAATTCCTAATCTGACTGCATCCACCTCTCTCACCCGCTTCTCCTTAGGCTCTCTGTCTGCCTACATGTCAGCCATTGTAGGATCCTGGTTTTATACTATATCAAGCCCCTTCTAATTTTGTCTTTTTGCTGCTATTCATGCACCAACATTCCCCAGGTACAAAGTCTCATCCTTCATAGTATGGTTCAGATACCACCATTCCCACCCTCCTACTCTAGCAGAAGCTTTCCCCTCTGCCTATTCCGTGGGGGGAGAATCAGTTATTCTTAACCTGATACCCTATGACTTTTGCACATCAGTGCTCATAGCACTCTCACAGTATCTTTCCATTATGTTGTGCAGCCATTCTAGAAAGTGAGATTCCAAGGATAGTGGCTGTATTATATTTATCTACGTTCTTATTACATATCCAGGATAGTACCTGGTGCTTATTAAATTCTCAATAAGTGTTTCTTGCTTCAACAAATACATACATACATACATACATACATACATACATACATACATACATACATGCTATTTACTCCTTCTTAAGGGAATTTTATGCATATTGATATAATATGGAGGGGAAAACTCCAGTGGAATAAAAATGTTGATTCCAAAAACAATGAAATACTTTCTGAAAATCCCCTATCAGAATTTATTGTTAACTTTTGGTTGGATACTTGAGTCATCCTAGTCTACACAGTAATTTTTCCCCAGAAACAATCTGTTCCTAAGGGCGACAGTTCCTGTCTTCTCATCGATAAAACTCACTTG
>NW_011888793.1:4612077-4653301 GCF_000151845.1 Pteropus vampyrus | reverse complement strand
TCCACCAAAGCCTGAACATTGTCCTACCATTCTGAGGGAACTGACTATGGTTTCATTACAGACTGGCGTGGCCAAGGACATGGGGTGTAGTGGGTATGCTAAGATTTTTCACTGCCTACGAAAACATTCCAGGCATAGCATAGGACTAAAAATAAAAATCTTAACACTAAGAGAAAATTTTTTTTGATAAACAGAATTGGCTTTCACCAAAGAATTTTGAATTAAATGATTCTTCTTAATTTCTAAAATAAAGCAGTGAAAAAAAAAAAAGGACTTCATGAAGCAATAGTTTAAAAGAATAGTATTCTAACTAACTCCCTAGGGTTTGTAATCTCCCTAAAGAAATTCTAATTTAAATTGTCCAGGTCAAACTTATCCTCACTGGGAAAAATTTAGTAAGGTGAGAAACGGCAGAGATTTGGTCACAGGGATGTGGGGAGGGTGAGAACGCTAGTGGATGGGTTAGAGAGCTGCAGAGAGGAGAGGCCAGGAAAAATCAGGACTGTAAAGAGTAGAGAATGGAGAAACTCTTTCTTCAATAAACTGAATATCATCTTTAGACCAGGATAAATAGTGAGTACCAGAAACGCAATAGTAGCTTACCAAGTTTCTATTTCATGCATCTGAGGAAATTGATTTTCAGATTTCTGAGTACATAGCTATCTGATCTTATATAATGTCACCTTCCTGTGCACTAATGACTAAGATAAATGTCCTTGGCCCCAGGCATTTTGATCTAGTCATTTCCTTGTTTTTGCTCTAACACAATAATAGTGTTGGGGGGTTCATCCCAACACAGAGTCTATAAAAGAGACTCTGTGTTGGGATGCGTATCGTTAGTTTATGTCCTCTGAAGGAGTTCCAGGAAGTAAATCACTAGGTGCTTCTTTTTCATCCTTTTAGAGGACCTGTTTGGTTTCTTTAAACTCTTCCTCAGTAAATTTGGGTGTATGCGTGCGTGTGTGCATGTAGGTCTGCGTATGTATATAAAAACATCTAGTCCACACTGCCCAGACTGGAGAGTCATGATGTCTGCAGGTAGGACGATTCCAGAGAGCTACTGGTATGACCCAAACCTCTTTTAATCTGTAAGCTGGGCACAACTCTGGCAGATCTAGTGAACTTGGCAAACCCTCTGTCAATAAGTGCAGTCAAAAGTTCAATCCATCTTCAGGAGGCAATGGATTTAGTCTTGCCAATCCATTTACATTTAGCATATTAACTGGACAGAAAATGCAAGAAATTCTCCCAATAGAACCCATTTCTTTCTTTTAATATTGCCATAAAGAATCAAAATAGTCTTCTTTGCATTTTCCTACCTAACACAGCTCTAGTACTAGATGTAGAATAAATGCTACAAGTTTCTTATAAACAGCTATTGTATTTAGCATGCATAAAGCTTTTAAAAATACTAAGCCTAATTAATTCTTAGTATAGTTTTCCCTTTTATCTTCACCAGATTTACCCCTAGAGTAACCCTAGTATCAACAGTCCTCCTTCGATTTAATTTTAAATCAGCATTAAGCAATTTTCACCCAAACTCTTTCCTCAAGAGAAAAAAACTAACTTTACATTCTTCAAAATTCCAGTAAGAAGAATGTTATTGAAGTCTGGTTTGTGAAATTTAGAGCAAGAAATAAAGCTTTCTTCTATCTAAAACAGCCATTGAGAAACTCTGGGTGCATTTTTTCTGAAACAGAATATGTACTGCCTCTCTTCATAATATCCAGGGGAAAATTCCTATGAATTAATGCAGTGATAAATATTACGGATATAGCCTCTAGATATATAGTAACATCGTGTTTCTAATTAAGATGCAACAAGATTCTCAAACTCAAAATTATTGTATATTAAGAGCCAGAATTAGAATAACTTGTGTTAAAGTTGCACTAACTGTAGCACCAGCCCATTTCCATTGTGTATTTTCAGTAAAAGCTGACTAAATTTATTTTTTTTAGAAAGTAATGAAATCATAGAGTGAATCTAGTTGAAATAACAGATTTGTTTTTAGTGTTTTAAGTCAGTGAGTAACAGAATTTTTCTTTCAATTTCGTTGTTGTTTAGATGTCCATGGGAAATGAAAACAAATAAAAATTTAAAATAACTCTAGTGCTAACAGTTTTCACAAAATGCAATTCACTAGGAAATGAAACAATATGAACTTTTAGATTCATTGTTAAACTAGTAAAAATTATTCTAAATTAAATCAATAAAGTAGACAACAAATTTTATTGAATGCCTACTTTGCACACAGCAGGATGGAAAGCGGTGTTTAATAGAATTGATGCTGCATTTCTTCTGAATCGAAACTTACTTAAGATTCTTCATATGGTTTTAGTTTACTAGACAGAAGATACATAAATACATTTGAGGTGGAGAATCTATTCTTAATACTATATAGGCAGCCTTGATGAAGAAAAAGTTAATATATCTGTACTTAAGTTTTCTCTTTTAAAATGATTTTTTTTTATTATTACACCTCCAGGAAGAATGAAGCAAGTAGTAATTGTATCTTAGACTTAAACAGTGATACATTTTTAGTTCCGCTTCTTCATCCTTTTTTTTTTTTGCCTATATATATTTTAAGCAAGTTTTATAGACTTATGCAAACTCCTCTCCTTAGCCCTTATTAAGTTAGAATCTGCTCAGATATTCTAATTTCTTCCTTATTTTTCCCCCTTTGATTCATTAAGAACTAAGTAATTACGAATTACATGTAGAAAAACAAAACTATATCTAAAGGAAATTTTAAAAGTTCAGACTCTGCCTGAAACATAATAATTTCTACTCTATTAGCAGAGAATCAGCCAGGGTGTATTTAAGCTTTCTTATACTTAATCGCTCATGCTTAGTCTAATGTATGAAGATAACTAGCTGAATTTGTAATTGAGCCCTGAAAACTGTATTAAGTATTGGCTTGAAATGCCCAGCCCACATTTAAAGGTAACTTTTATAATTAAAAATGGTGAACACATATCCCCTATTAAACCCGCTTCTTCTAGCCTGCTCGAATTTGCTGTTTCTCAAACACATCATCTACTATAGCCACAATTTTAATCATAGCTGTGCACCACATAAATTACTGTTTACTCACCATGTTTCTTTAAATTGACTCCTTTACGAAACTTAAGTATCCAGGATCCCTTTATGCTAAGCAATATCTCTAAAATCATGGTTTTAATGTGTTCATTTTTTTTTCCGCTATATATTAAAGTGAGAACATAGCTATTAGAAATACTCATCTCTTAGAATTATAGAGATAGGGAACAGATCAGTGGTTGCCAGGGCTTAGGGAGGGAAGGGGGAAGGAGGTAGCTATGGCTATAAAGGCATATGTGAGGGAGTCTTGTGATAGAACTGGTATGTATCTTGATTATTCTGGTTGCAGAAATCTACACATAATAAAACTGCATAGACCAAACACACACGCAAACACACATTAATAAAATTGGTAAAATCTGAATAAAGTTGGTAGATTGTATTATTGTCAGTTTCCTGGTTGTAATGTTGTACTATATGTAGTTATGCAAGATATTACTAAGGGAGAAACTGAATGAAAGGTATACAGGAATTCTCTGCATGATTCTCACAATTCATATAAATTTCTCACAATTGTATGTAGATCTATTATGTCAAAATAAAATTGTTTTTAAATACCAGTTTATTTTTTTTCTTATATATACATAATTTTTTTAACATTTGTTTTTTTTATTTTCCCCCTTCCTCCTCTCCCCTCCCTTCTGGTAACCACTAGTCCATTGTCCATGTCCAAGAGTATCTGTTTGTTTGTCCTGTTCATTTGTTGCTTTTAGGTATATATCCCACATATGTGATATCATGTGATTTTCAACCTTTTCTGTCTGGCTTATTTCACTTAGTATGATTATTTCAAGGTCCATTCACATTGTTGCAAATAAAATAAAAATTTTTTAAATACAGGGTACTCAATTAAATTTGCATTTCAAATAAGCAATGGGTAGTTTTAGTATGAGTATGTCCTGTGCAATATCTGTGACATACTGATACCAAAGAGATGGTTGTTGTTTATCTGAGATTCAGGTTTGGCTGGGAATCCTATACCTTTTCTGGCAACTCTACATTTAACTTAAGACCTAAAGTGAGAAAAGAATCTAGCTGTGTGGACCTAAGGCAAAGAGAATTATAGGCAGAGGGAAGCACATGTGCAAAAGGCTTGAGGCGACAGAGCACTTGGTGTATTTATGGAACTGCATGTGGCTTTGTGAACATGGTGGGAAACAGAACAAGATGAGAGGCTGTAAGAATCTGGGGCTCCTGTGGTATGCCCCAAAACAGATTAGGGATGTGATCACTGTCATATCTATTGCAGCTCCAAAGTCCCTTATGATTGATCCTGTGCAACAAGGGAGCCACTCAGATCCAGATGAGGCAAAGCTTGTCCAACTACTGGGAAAATACTTTTTATTACTTTATGCTTCTTTCAACAGTGAATTGACAAATAAATGTGTCAGTGAATTAAAAAAAAAAATCTCATTTCAGTAGCTCCCAAACTTATCCAGTGTATTGGTAGTGGTCTGCATCCCCCATGCTATTGGGGACAATGAATGAGCTCTTGCCTCACTCTGCCCTAGAAAAGTTGTATTATCTGTGGCCCTTCCCTTTATGTCTGAGGCTTCAGTTTCCCCCTTTTGTATAGCAAGGGGTTAGACAAACTCTAAGGTTCCTTCCAGATCCTATGGTCGATGATTTTTCTACCTATCTTGCTGTGCACTCAATGTACCATAAACTAGGGCCAAACCAGTAGAAGATATTAATACACAACTGATGCAATACATTATCTTTCAATTTCATCTCCTACTCACTAATGTATATCAGAAAATGCATCAATTCCTACAGTGCTTTAAGTCCTATGGTTACTCCGTGGTAATTATGCTATCAAGGACACAGAATGTTGACCATTATTCCCCAACTCTGAAAACACAAAAACATCAACAATTATGTGTTGGATTATTACAAGAATAATTATTACAAGAATAACTGCAGTTGGATTCAGACATCTGGATTTGATTCCTGGCTGTGTCACGCACCAACCATAAGAATTTGGGTTAACCCTCTTCGCCTCTCCAAACACTGGCTTCCTTATCTGTAAAATGGGCATATTCTCACTTGCACAGCTGACTCAGTGGGAAACTGCAATGTTGCCCAGGAAATCATACACAAATGGGAGGCATAATCATCATAAGTCTATATATCCTCAGCTCTACAGAGCTATAGGTACAGGAAGGTCTCAGGAACTGTTCATGGCAAAAACTAATACATCAACTCCTCCAATGGTTTTCTGAGAATCCTTGTCAGGTCTCTAAAGAGCAGATACAATGCTTTTCTTTCATAGAGACCTAATTTTGAAATACTGTAGAGATATATTTGTAAATTTTTTATATTGTTATATTAGGTACTTTATTTTAATGCATATTAAAAGTAGCATAATTTATGGGTTTTATTTTTTAAGAAATGAAAATAGCCTTGAAGGTATTCATCAATTTTTTCCAACAAACTTCACATAAAAACATCAGGCAGTCTTACTATTACTCTTTGAAAATAAACATTAAAAATATCAAGTTTATTGTAAGGAAAACATCAATTTTCCCTAATTCCTTTTGTACCATCACCATTTTTAATTAAAAGTGAGGGAAAAAAATCAAAACAGACTATCAAGTTTAATAGCCCCAATTCTGCATTTTAGGGTAAATAATTACAATACAATCAAACCCTTTTTTACTATACAATCTCTGATTTTTACATGTAAAAAAATTTCCACCAAAAGCTGCATAAGTTAAGTAGGAAGAATGGAGCTCACACCATCTGAGACATTGTGGCATGACAGATGAGTGTGAGTTTTGAGGTCAAAAGGAGCTGGGTTTCGATCTCAACTCCCCCACGTTCCTGTTTCTCTGAGTTTTAGTTTCCTGACTTTGCAGAGTTATTATGAGATTAAAATGGGATGAGATTAAATGCAACGATATGTGTAAAGCATCTAGGGGCTCTGCACAAAGTGTTTATTAAGTGGTCATGAGGTGTAATTGAGAGTCCAGACTTTAGAATCCAGTGGAGCTTTATCTGGATGCAATACTTACTAGGTGAACACATTTAGACAAATAAGTTTAGCCTTCAGAACTTCCACTTGCTTTGTTGTAAAACAGATAATAATACTTGCAGAGTTTTGAAGATTAAGTAATAGAGCACATAAAGCACATCTATAAGCTTTATGTACAGTGTGACTATACTACAATTCATCCATCCTACTGTTGATGGGCATTTAGGTTGTTTGCACTTTGAGGTTATTACAAAAATTGCTGCAACAAGCATTCTCATATATGTCTTTGCTGCACATATGTATGTATTTCTGTCAAGTATATATCTGGAGTAGAACTGCTGGGTCATAGAGTATGTATAGCACAGCAATGGGCACATAGTAGGTGATCCTTAAACAGCAGCTAGTAAAATAGTAATAGTGGTGGTCAAATCTCCATCGTTAACAAGTTGGCAAAAATACTTGACAAAAAACTGCAAATAATTATTGGAGGAAGAGGATGGCAAGTCATATGCATGTGCATGTAACATTACAGTCCTAAAGTTTACTCCATGACCAGACAATCTAACATAACAAACAAGTAAGTGAGTAAATAAATAAGTAAACATTATAGGGTTCCGGTCCACCAGACCCACATAAGTGTCCTTTTTGGAAGACATGCCAGCTTTAGACTACAGTGTGCCCATTGCAAACAGTGACCAGCATTATATACAAGTGTGTGCTGGCAGAGGAAGTTTAAGTTATTTACCTTTTTCAATACATAAAGTAGAATGTCAAAAGCATCCTCCAGAAAATTAGTTCTCTCTCGCTATGTGATGTCAAAATCACACATACAAAAAAAGAAATATTCAAGCAAACTGGCTAGTTAACACTCCATCTACAGATTCTATTGTTTTGCTAATTTACATTAAAAAACAAAAACAGTTTAGTAAAACTAGTGCTGCATGTAGAGACAGCCTTACCCAGGATTCTTATTTTTTTATATATTTGACCACCTGAAAACCTCTTTAGCTGGACGAGGGCTAAGCAGTATTCCATGGAATCATTTACACTCTGATACAACTAGCGATCACAGAGTCAAAGAGAAAAGGTGGCTGAATGTTTGGGTAAAGCTGAACAAGTCCAGCTGCAGACACTACTACTTAGTTCTGAAAGAATCAGTCTTCTAGAAGCTAGAACTGGAAAGGACCTCACCTATTATCTTCAAGCCTAACATTCTGTTTAAATATAAGGGGAATGAGGGTCAGAAATGTAAAGTACTAAGCCAAAGACTCCAGTAGGTAACAGAGCTGGGTTTAGAGGCCAAGTGCCCTGACCAGGCTGTTGCTTTCTCTATCAAATCACATAACAGAACTATATATGATAGAAGTCTTTTAGTAAAGTTTGGGCAGATGGGTACTAAATGATACTAAATGATACTAAAAACAAGAACAGTTTTAACAGTAATAATTTCACATTTTTTCAACTTTTTTCCCACTGGAGTGAGCCCTTGACATACAATACATTATCTCCCTTAAATCACGGAACAATCCCACTAATTGACATTACTGTTACCACTTTTTCAAGATGAGCAAAAGAATTAAAAAGATTTCGAGGAACTTGCCCAAGGTCACAGAATCAATAAGAGGCAGAGCCAAATTGATATCCAGATCTGTCTGACTCCACTGAGGGACTCTTAGCCACCTCCTAATGTATATTAATATTTGCAGAGTTAGATTATTAAATAAAGTAGCATATAAAGCATCTCTCCTATCTCTATCCTGACTTACACCTGAAAATATGAACATCCCCTGCACAACACGGGTGAAAACATAGGTGCTATCTGTTATCGCTCGTGAAAAATAAATGAGCTTCTAGAAATTTGGTTAGCACACCAATCATCACCAATCTTGGAAAATGTAGCTCTGAAGATGAAAGTTATTTTTGCGCTAAAAAAAGATGACATTCATTTAAATAAAATAGAAGGTTCTTGCTCTATAATATCCCAATTCCACAACAACCACCTGTCATTAACTCAGCACGTAACTCTTTCACTCAGGCTGAATAATGTTCTGGAAAAGGCAGCTAGACTACTTAAACATTCATATCTATATTGGGTAGGAATTCTTTTTTTTTTTTCAACCACTGAACACTTATTCCTTATGGACAGAAAAGGTAAGATATGAGTGAAATATGTATTGAGGAAAGAACTATTACCCCAGGACAGTTCAAAATAGGTGGAAAGCACTATAGTAATTTCCTTGCAATTGCATAGTTCCTTTGCTTATTAAATTTTGAAGAGGTTATCAATTTGGAATATAACCTAAAGAGTTTATGTTTCATAACTTTACTTTATTGCTGAAATATTTATGCAAATATTCAGTGTAGGAAGATGCTGCCAGATGGAAATGCAATAGTTGTGGAATTCTTCCTGGCATTTCCGACAGAATATATAATACCGAATCGCTTTATGCTAATGTTTTGCAATGGAATACATATTTTATAGCTATTTTGAAATGCAAATTTAAAAGATCTGAACACTTTAGAAATCATGCCAATGCAAAGTAAACTAATATAAAAAGTAGAAGTTAGATAGATAAATTACAGCAGTGTCATATCAACTGCATTTTGGTAAAAGTAATGAGCCATGTCTTTATAGCCTTTGTGTAAATACACTTTAATATTTAGAAGTAAAACTGTGTTTTAGCAAGATTAATGTTAACTAACCTCAAGATATATGTGTCATCTGTCAAATATCTGACTTCTAAGAGTTACATGTAATTTTCATACTCCTCTTACTCACACTAATTTTCCTTCTAAGAAGATATGTAATTTTCATACTCTTCTTCCTCACACTAAGTTTCATCATTAATAAATTCTACAATGTACGGTATGTGGTATCTTTGCTGTACCCAGAACTGAATGGAAAATCTGAGGCATGCATCACAAGTGAGATTGAGTTACAAGAGGACTAAGGTTTTATTATTATTAAAGATCAAGAAGTCTAAAATTTTACGTTTCTACAACTTGTTGATCAATTTTCTTTCTCTACACTATAATAACTTATAGGAATCAATACAATACCCTAACCATGTCGTTTCCTAAAATTGTTAGAAACTCAGTGTTTAAACATTAAAACATTCCTTTAAAAATATTAAAAAGCACAATCTTCCCACTGAGTCCATTGAACAATTTCTTCTTTTTCAAATTGAAATATATTTCATTCCAGTATTTTGAATAAAATGACATCTCTTTTTGAAAGACATGGTTGTTTCTGACAATGCCTTCAAGTAATAATCTCATTTTCAGAGCTATTTTAACACCAATCTTTATTCAGGGATTAAATCTGGGCACGAAAAAGGAAACTGTGAGTTTCTCATTAGTGATAAAATTATAAACCCAAAGCTTGATTGAAAACAACAATTTTGGTTCATTTAAGGTCCAAAAATACTTGAAACATTTTCTTTTGCTTCATTTCTCCTTAGTCTCAGAGAGGATACTAAAAACAAACAAAAACACGCATCAATGCCACTGGACTATTTTGCAGACGATAGAATATTCGAATCTAAGAAAACCAATGCTTCTGAGTTCAGTATTAATAAAGTATCTTAGACTATCTGACCATTACAAAATGCTTTAATAGTCATTATTACATTTGTTTCTTGCAATTACTATAGTAAGCAGGTTTTATTTAACAGTTGGGGAACTAGACTCACAAAAGTTAACTGGCTTGCCCAAATCACACATCCAGAGAATACTGCTGCTGGTTTCTTCCCTGACAGTTAAATTCTGAAAATCTTGGTTTGGCTTAACCAGGTGCTATAATTGTGACTTAGATTGCTTCAGTGTTAGTTTTAATCTGCTCCCTTGAACCAGGAAGCAATTCCTCAAAGCAGTTACTACCTTCTGGTGCACATGCTTTTCTCTCACTACAGTCTATAGACACAGAACTACATTTACTGTAGTCTACTGTACAGTATACTATACGCAGTACGATTGTATTACACTATAAACTTACTATGTGGAATGTGTGAGGTATATGTATTTGTGGGGGACAAAGCTTGTGAGTAAATCTGATTTGGTCATGAAGCCAATGAGGTATGAAGCTATGGGGAAAAGCAAGGGAAAAACAATATTATTCCTCCCATCTTGCTTCACTGGAAGCCCTGACTACTACTATGAGTGGACATCTGTCCTTCAGTATTTCTTGGCTCTGAGGCCTGGCACTCAAATGTGATCATGCATTTGCAAACCTGAATCTGATATTGTAGGGATTTTATTTATTAACAAAAGCAGCACTAGTGTACACATTAAAGTTTTACATAAAAATCTTACACCATTAGATTTCTGGGTGAATATCTGTAAGACACATCCACTAATGCCAATGACCATACCCACACATACCTACTTACCTCATTTAGAAGGGATGCTGTGGGTGGTTATTTTTCATAATAAAATTACTATTCTATACGATGCACAAACCTAAACTAATCAAAAATGAATCATGTGGCTCCCAACACATTTGAGGTAAATTAGGAATCACCATCTGGCAAAGAGCTTCTCTTCTTAAAATTGCTCTCTCCTTTTTTAATTAAAATGTGTTTTAATTAAAAATAGACATGTCAAGAAGTACTGTATATCAATTACATGACTGACAATATGCTTTCATTTTTTTTTCTAAAACATATGAACCAGAAACTAGATGTCATGGTTTGTCTCAAGAGAAACAGTAAAATATAGAACACAGACAGGATTGCTACTGGAAGCCATTTCAGCTTTATCAAAAAAAAAAAAAAAAAAAATCAAATCAAATCTTTCATGGCTGTTTTATTGAGTCAAAAAACAAAAACAAAAACAAAAAACACTGAAAGGGTATTTATTCCTCATTTTTTAAAATGACTAATGGAGGTTCTTCAATCATTCCATACAATCATTCCCATAGTTTGGGAAAAGTTCTCAGATGTTCTTGGCCAGCCTCTCTTAGAGATGCTGGAATGTTTCAAGACCTACCTCTCACTGCCCAGGCCCTTCATTAGTTCTTTCCTGTCCATGCACCTTTTCTGAGAAACACAATAACAACAGCGGATTTCTTCTGTGTAGCCACAAGTGCCAAGGATGAGGGTGACAGATGGGGGTCCAGAAACAACAGGAGAGAACAAGAAACTGCAATGAGGATGGATGGTACCTCACACACACAATGTGTGTGTAGGATGGGTGTGGGAGGGAGAGAAATGCTATCAAATAAACCGGACTTCCATTCCATAAGACTGGCATTTGAACTTTCCTAGCATTGTCTCAGGCAGTCCCAGGGCAATTCCTTACAGCCAGCCAGCTCAAAGTGTTTAAAGGGCAAATATTAATAATCATAACGAGACATATTTAGCAATAGTCAAATTGTTTTTAGCTTTCATTGATTTTCCCAGCTGTCACAGTTGTTTAGTATCACTGTGGTTTTCTTCCTTTAAATTTTTTTTCCAGTACTTGGTTTTAACTTTTGTTTTTATTTTTATTTTTTTTACTTTATAACACTACAATTTAATGTTTTCCTTAAATTAACTTTTTAAAGTTCTAAAAGTTTTAGTTATAGAAAAATTATAGATAGTACAGAGTTTCCATAAATCCCACCCAATTTCCCCTACTATTAACATCTTACACTAGTATGATTCATTTGTCACGATTAATAAACCAATATAGACACATCATTATTAGCTAAAGTCTATACTTGATTCAGATTTTCTTAGTTTTTACTTCATGTACTTTGCTGTCCCAGGATACGGTTTTACATTTAGTTGTCATGCCTCCTTTGGAGCTTCTTGGTTTCCTCATTTATCTTTCATGTGATGGTCGCTCAGATATTCCTTTGTTTTGATGACCTTCACAGTTCTGAGAAGTACTGGTCAGGTATTTCATCATACGTCCCTCAATCAGGATTTTTCTGATGCTTATCTTGGGCTGTGTGTTTTGGGAGGAAGACCTCAGATATAAAGTGCCACTTTACTACATCATAGTAAGAGTATAAACTATTGGCATGACATCACTGTTGATAATAAACTTGAACACTTTGTTAAAGTAGTGTTTGTCAAGTTCTGCCACTGTAAAGTCACTCTTTTTCCCCGTTTTTCCCTTTTATTGAAGAATGGCATTAGAAACCAAGATATAGTTTAATTTTTATTTATGTATATATATATTTTAAATAATCCACCTTGTTTTAAAATAACAAAGCTATTTTTCCAAAAAGCAGAACTTTTATTTAAAAAATTAAAGAATTAGTATAAACATTAAAATTTTATCCATAAAAACAGAAACACCACTTGATCGTTTATGATATGCTTCTGTTTCTATTCTATGTAAGCTCTGCAATATATACACACATTCATAGCATAGATGCAGCATGCACAATGTTCATCATAACAACATTCTACCCATAACACTGCACAAGCAATATGTGATTGACTGAATTAGTGTTAGAAATATTCTCTCTCTTGGGAATTAAATATACACTCCCATGGAGTAGAGTATATTTTCCTGCCCCACTGACTTTGTCTGTGTGATCTCCTTTGGCCTAAGAGCAGATGTGATAAAAGGGGAAGTTTAAAACATGCTTGCATCATTTAAATTGTACTCCTATCTCCCTGCAATTTGCTATGAAACAAGCTTGCCTTAGGGAGCTGCTGGTTCAAAAAGAACATGGTGACACATGGAGCAGACACGGACCCAATTCTAAGCCTGAAGCCAAGCCCAGTTGACCAGCAGCTCAAAACAGGGTCTCCCTGTCTGCTCCATACTCCTGTGATCAGGAAAAATAGATGCTAACTGTTGGAAGTATTGTTTTTGAAATGTTTTATTACATGGCATTATTGCAGAAATAGCTAATTAAAACAAAATGTATGCATGTCAAGAGCAACATTTGATACTTGGTGTCTTAGAATATGACTACTCAACACATAAAGTATAGTGGGGAAGTAGTATGGTTCAGTATATTGGAATTATAGGGATCTGGGTTCAAATTCTTGCTATGCCACTTACTAGTTATGTCATGGACGAGTTGACTTCACTAAGTTTAGCCTCCTCATTTTCAGAATTAATACAATAATCATGCCTACTTCATCAGATGTTATTTCAGGATCAAAAGAGATCACCCTTGTAAAGGGCTTAGCACAGGGCTTGGCATAGTTGCTTTTATCAGTCGTGAAGTGAAAGTCGTAAAATAATTAATATTTACTATATTCAGAACTTTATACACTACATAAAATATTTTTAATTGTGGAGGAGAGACAACCTAACAGTGAGAATTGTGAAGTTTGGGTTGTTTTTATATTCAGTTTGAACAGATACATAATCAGGAAATCCAGGGTCCTTCAGCTTTTAGAAAAATTGCTGTAGTGAAAAATATAAGACTGGTTTATAGTCAGCATTTTAATTGTTTAGTTACTTCTGAAATGGTTGAGGATTTAAAACTTCCATTTAAATTAGTTTTTAATTCTCTGATAATTTTGATTGCATAGTTAACTTACATTATAAGGAAGTGATATTAAACAAAGACAAACTTCATTCTCTTTCCCATCCAAATAATTTGTCTTGAATTGACAGAGACTGAAAAAAATAACCATTTGTACTATGGGCTACCTGGTCATTTGACACCATAAGAGACATTCCCAAAAAGAAATAGTGTAGCCAATTTTTACATCCAAATAATTCTGCTAAATTGCTGTTAGTTATCAAATGGCAAAGTTAGCAAACTATCCAAAAATGATTGCCCTTTTTTTTAAATTTGAGTAATAAACAGCAATTTTTTAATCTTTTAAATCTGGTTGGATACAATGCCAATGTAACTGATATATAATGAAAAGTTAGGTTTAAAAGAAGGAAAACTGAATAATTTATTACAAGTAATATATTAAAAAAGTAAACATGTTTCCTACACTATATGTTGAACAGTGCTTATTGTGAAATAGATTATTTTAAATTGCTGACTGGGTAAAGCAAAATTTGCTGTATGTTCTTTTTTTCCATGAACAATTCTGAATTCTAAAATGTATTACATTTGGGTTGGAAATTGAAACTCAGCTTTATAGAAATCAGGAATATTTAAAAATTATAAACCTTTGAGATAAAAATTATAAAATAAATAAGTGGCAGCTTTTAAGATGTATTCTTCAAAAGAGTTCTAAGTCATTCCAAATGTCTTCGGTTCTGAGCTAGACGGAAGTTGACAGGCTCTGATCCACTCCATTCCAGTCTACAGAAAGAGGACTGAAGTCAAGTTCAACAGACCTGCAGCCTGCAGCAAAGCTAGGCCAGTCAACCTAATTCCCATGATGAAGAAAGACTAAAAAGGCCATCTTTATTATTATGGCTGAGATTAGTCATGTACTTCCAAAAGAATATTTAAAACTACATATTCTCTTACATTTTTAAGTTGACATCTACAATTTTTCATCATAAATTTAACTAGTTCTGAAGGATATAATTCTTGGCATATTGTATCTACTAATCTTTTAAAATCAAGTTTAAACACAACCTTTAAGTAGAATTAATAGAATCTAAATAACAAATGATTTGATATCGCCAATCATCAGTTTTAAGGTATTTATATTTAAACAGGACTTCTGGTTTAGATGTAGAACGTCTCGAGACAAGCATAATTTTTAAATAAATAAATAAATAGTGAAATGAGCTACAAAGGAAGCTAGACAGACTATAAAGATGCCTAAATAAATTCCAAAAAGATACAAACCCTTTGTGAGAGAGATCTATGGCTTCCCCTATAGACTGGGTAAGAAGAAGCCATCTAAACATTAAACAAATATTGAGCAGCTGTGTGGGGGATGACATGATGAATTATAACCCTAGGAACCCTATTCAACTTGTGAACATGCACCTATCTACCAACTTTTACTCACAGGTCTTTACTGAATATGGAGGATAATATGCCTAAAGCTAGGGATCAGGAAAGGAAAGCTGAGAAAGATTTTCCTTGGACATACAGAGACTCTCCCAAGTGCAAACCTCTCTCAAAAGATGGAGAGTGACAGCAACACAGGGGGAGAGCTGAGAGAAATAAATCAGAGGCACTCCAAACTTTCAACTACCAAAGATTGATAGTTGGGCAGAAGAACTAAGAGAAACTCTTCCAGAGCATTCCAGGTCCTCACGAAGTATAGGGCAGCAGCACTCCAAAAGCCAGGGAAAGGGCAATCAAGCTGAAAGATTTCTCCCTGGGTACAGAAAGCAGGGATAGGGCTAGGTAGTGAAGAAAACTGCCTCATGACTCAAAACCATGCCATCTGGGCTATAACTATGATTACTCATAGTTCCAAAATTTGGAAGTTGAACTCCAAAGCAAAGGAAGGTTTTGGAATCTACAATGCTCTGGGTACCAGGTCCTGTTGGAAAGAAAGTCTGAATAATGACCTCTGAATATCTGAAGCCAGTGGTGGTGAACCAAATCAAACTTCAGGTGCAAAAAAACCCCAAATATGTTCAAATACACTTTAGAATGCCTGAGTTCCCATTCTAGCAGCCTGATTGAAAAGAGTTGTTCTCCTTTGGAGAAATAAATATTTTCTTCGGTCTCTACTAATATTTCACATAAAATGTTCTTCCTAACAAAAATTATGTACACAAAAAAGCAAGAAAAAGTGACTCATGGTCAAGAGAAGAAATAATCAACAAAAATAGATTCAGAGACAGTCCAGAGGTTGAGATTCAGAAAGAGGTGAAAATAACTATGATAAAGGTATTTAAATTTTTTTTCTGGTTTTAATTCTCATTATAAATATTAGCAGTACATAATTTTTTAAAACAACATAAATATATTATAAAATTTGGTTAATAATTATTAAATGTAAAATTATTCTTAGTGAGATGAATCAAGGCTTTTTTCTATTAATTCATCTATCTTTGAATGAGTATTACCTCTTAGTAGAATAAGACAGTGTTTTGCATCAATTCTAGTCTTACCTATTATTATAGATGTACGCCTGAGAAACCTTATTTATATAAACAGGTGATAATGGACAAGAATTCAGTTCTAGCAATGATGCTCAAGTCTCTAAAATCCTCTACATTATATTCTTAAAACCACAATGTCTGTCATCAAACATTATATTTAATAAACTATCTCTTGATAACTGGATTAGGTTCTTCTTCAATTTCACTGAAAACGAAGAATTGGAAATTGACTTACGAAATGATTTATTACCTAGATATTAGAATCAGTGCCTTTCTCAAAATCAGTGTCAATATTTTATGTCTTAGAGGGTTTCACACCCTGCACAATGTAGCATATTAAATTTTAGGTGAATGAAAGATATGTTTGGTTGTTTTCTTTAAGTAAAAGAAGGGCAGTTACAGAAGAAAAGTGGGAAAAATATAATCTAAAGCATGTTCTCAGGCAGATCAATCATAGAGAAATATTTAACAAGAAGTTGAAATTCTGGAAACTTTGGTCTGTTAAAATCTATCCATGCCCTCATACTCCTTGGGAAAACTTTGTAGACCCCAGTTTGAATACCATGGGCTTAAAATCTCTATTAAAGAAGTTCACATATAAATGTTTGCCATTCTATCAAACTGTTACCAAAAGAGACTTTGTTCTTAACTCAAATAAATGAAACTGCTTCCTGAAATGCAGTTTCATGTTTGAAGATGTTTAGTAGAAAGGCACAGAACTTCTATGTATGGGAGGAAAAACTTTACATTCTGTTTCTACTTCTTGACGAAACTTCTTGAAAGAGTGACTCTGAAGAAGGAGGTGATGCTTGTGATCCTGGATAAGATTTCTTTTAAGCCTGATGGCAGAGACTAACACTAGTGCTTACTGATGTAGAAACAAGGGGTTTCTTTCTTTACCAAAATATCAAAAGAAAAAAATTATGTGCAATTTAGCATCGCAGTGCTACCATCTGAGTAAAAAATACCAAGATACTTTTTCTTATTGTGTTTTTTTTTTATCATTTTGAATATGCCATAAATCTTTGTAGTTTCAAAAAGGGGCTTATAAAATAATAATTCTTCACTGTAGTAGGCACGCACAGAAAAGAGGAAAACCTCCAGTGAGCTTCCTTTGATTGTTTCATCTGGCTGCCTGTGAATGGCCAGGGAATCCGCCAATATCTCCATAATTGGCTACAAAATGTTAGAAGTGTCCTCAGTACTGGAGATAATTGTGTCATCTGATTGAGGCCTTACACTTCAGCTTTAACCTACAAATGCAGCATTTTCCAGAGACATGACTGGTGCAACTTCTTTTCCTTGGAAATGCAGTACGTGCTATGTAGATCCTTCAAGTACAGCCTTCCATATTTGATGGAATCCAAATGTTGCTAATATGCCTGCATGTTAAAAATGAGTCTTCTTTACCTTAAAAATAGCAATAGCATTCAATATACTATCAAGATGTTCAGATAAAAGATGGTCCTTCAGCTTGGCTAGATTCACATGGCCATTGGTACTGCCCTGGTCCAAACCACGGTCATCTCTTGCCTGGATCACTGCAATAGCCTCTAAACTGGTCTTCCTGCTTGCACTCTTGGCCCCAAGTCCACACTATACATGGAAGAGTTTGATCACATTACTTCTCTGCGCAAAACCTTCTGATGGTTTCCCATCTCAAGTAAAAGCAGAAATTGTTATAGTGGCTTACGAGGTCCTACACAGTATGATCCACCATTACCTCTCTGACCTCAGCTTGTACCACCTTCTTGCTCACACTCTCCAGCAGCCACCCTGGCTTTTTGCTGCTCTTTGATCATGCCTTGTATGCTCCTGCCTCAAAGCCTATGCCATACAACATGGTTACAGAGGTATCCGTAGAGCTCACCCTCATATCACTCAAGTTTTTACTCAAACATCACCTTTTCATCAAGGTTTTCCTATCCTCTGTAAGATTCCAAACTCTTTGTCTGCTTTATTTTTTATGGCACTTAGCATTTTAAAAATTACCTATTTATTTATTTTCTATAACCTGATCCATTCTAAAAACGTTAACATTGTGAGGGGAAGCATTTGAATCTGTTTTGTTATGTCCCTATCATCTAAAAAAGTTCTTGGCACAAAGAAGGAGCCAAACAAATATTTGCTGAAAGCAGGCTGCTAGAGAGAAAGCAAATGGGGCTTCGTCACAAATGATAATGAAGATAAGACCAAAAGATATGTAAAGTTTTAGTGAGTGTGTTCTTTGACATTTTCCAATTTAAGCACTTAAGTTAGGTCTGATATAAACAAAAATAAATGCACATCTACATAATGGCAGAGCATGTTGAATTACTAACAATTACTAAAAATGAGAAAGCATTTTAGTTTTCACAGCATAGAGATGATGATAATTTTACAATGCATGACAGTATTTATAAGTATTAAATACACTTTTGGGATTGAAATGAAGTCAATATTTTAAATTAGAGAATGTGTCCCAAAATTTCTTGACAGACGATTTGGGCTGCCACTGGTTGTCTCTGATAGCACAGAGAATAGAAACCTATTTATTAGAAGACAGAGAAACTATTAGAATGGCTAAAATAAAAAAGACTGACCATACCAAGTGCTGACAAAGATATGGAGGAACTGGATCTTTCATACAGTGCTGGTGGAATACAAACTGGTACAATCACTCTGAAAGGTGGTTTGGCAGAACATACAGCATTTGGCTTAGCAATCCCATCCTTAGTTATTTATTCAAGGGGCATAAAAACTTACATTAACAAAAAACACCTGTACATAAATGTTTATAGCAGCACTACACATAGTAGTGAAAATCTGGAAGCAACATAAAGGACCAAATTATTGATACATGTAACAACATGAATGGCTCTCAAAAGCATTATACTAAGTAAAAGAAGTCAATCTTATAAATTACATATTGAATAATCCATGTGTATAACATTCCAGAGACAGCATAGGGATGGAGAACAGATCAGTGCTTACCAAGGGTTAGGGGTTATGGGAAAGTACAAAGAGGCAGCATGAGGAAATTTAGGGGGAAGATGGGACTGTTCTTTATTCTCATTGGTGGTTACCTGAATGTATGTATGTGTTTAAACTTACAGAAGTGTGTGCGCGCGTGCACACACACACACACACACACACAAAACCACTACATCTAATTTAAAAAAGCCTCAGCTATAAAAAAATTAAATAAAATTAATAAAAGAGACAGGGCAGGATTTGCCAGCTCTTGGTCCTGGAACAAAACTAAAGTACTAGGGGTGCCATATCAAACCCAATATACAGTTTTCTCTTTTAGATCAATTATCTTTATAGATCAACCTCACTTGTCCCTCCTCTGCACCATATATAAAATCAACCAATGAAACAGTCTCACACACACTTCTTCATATGCTTTCAGATGATCTGGAAGACCAATTTTGAACGAGTAGATATTATCAAGCAATATTTCCACATATAAAGTTGATTCTTGAATGATATAATCTCTTGTAGCTTTACAAGTTTAGAGGTTTGTAATATTGTTTCTTTTTCTACATAGAACATATCTTCAGCAATATAGAGTGCATGTTTCAAGCTATAGAGTGCATGTTTCGAAACAGGTAGGTATGTTTTTAATGCTTGCTTTCTTTTCTATTAATTACCTTTTTTGGCTCAATTGGAAGGATATCATTCATTCTGGGAATTTGGAATTAAGCATTTGGGCCATATCAGGACTAAAGACCCATTAATCACCTCCTAAATTTCAATGTTTACTTGAGAAATACCATGAATATATTAGTATCTTCTGTCTCTAGTTTAATAAGAAATATTTTTTAAACACAAAGTTGATGGAAAAGGGCTCCTACTGCATTTTGGTGGTATCAGACTAATACAAAAATTCAACCTAAAGGTTTAATTCAAACAAACACCTTTAAAGTAGGTGTTGTAAGAAGGCCCATATGTATAAGAATAGTCTTCGATTCCCTCAATTTGCCTTGCGTATGGGCTATGCTCTTTGAGAGTATAATTGTGAGCATTTGCTAAATCATGAATTTAATTTCAGTCTCATAGGAAAGAGAGAGGGGGGGAGAGAGAGAGAGAGAGAGAGAGAGTGCGAGTGTGTGTGTGTGTGTGTGAGTGTGTGTGTGTGTGTGTGTGTGTGTGGTGTTGATAGCTGGATGTTAATACCAGCAACACAGAAGAACAAGATCTCATTAACTGTCTTTTCTTATAATATTATTAATGATAACTAATGATAAAGAAATGATCATCTGTTGTTTACTATGTTCTATGTACTACAGTGAGTTTCTTTACATTCATGTTCTCATTTATTTCCTCTCCTACATTTTCACACAATGTTTAAATATTCCAAGTGTTATATTTTCTAAGTCCTTATATCATTGATCCAACTGATCCAGGATTTAAATGGATGTTAATAAAATATACTTTTGCAACTTTGGATTTATAGATAATTTATTAACTTTTGTAAATAAAAGTTTGCATTTTAAGTTCCGCTACATAAAAATACTCCTATGAGGCTGACCTAACTTTATCTTGAGAAATTATTTCCTTATAAGTTCCAAGGTACATATTTTATTTGAAAAGAACAGCCTTACAGAGTCACCCCTTCTTTCTGTTGCTTGTTTATTTCTAAATCCAATGACCACTCTATTTCCAACATACACTGGAACTGGTGCTGACTATCAAGCATGGACTGTGGTGCATGAATAGCTCTTGCAGGAGACTGGGATACATAAATAGTGCAGTAAAAACTCAGAAACATATCCATTTTAACCGCCTTATAATTGATGGATAATCACTGTACTTCCACAATCGGTGATGTATGAAAATTTACTTTTTATATTTCCAAATCTCCTCACCCTGCCCACCCACCAGGCCCTCACATGTCACCTCTCGATGGTCAAAATGACCAATGCTTATTTAAATTCCATACACTCGGAGACATCACAATCTAATCATGGATATTCATTTCCATGATCTAACCCCACGAATAAAAGTTCAACAGTGTCACAGGCTACTGTTCGCAAGCTCTACATAAAACCTTGCAGGTTTCATATTCCTGGTGGTTCACTATTTCCTTTCTAAAAGGAGCTAGTTGTGAATTCATTCATTTCCAGGAAAAATTTTTAATTCAGGTTATTTTATTTAAATTCATAAAGGGTAAAATAGAGGAAAGGTTTAGTGCTTTACAGTGATAAAATTAATGTGATTTAATGGAAAGAGTATAGACTCTGGAGAAAGATTTGAGTTCAAATGCTGATTTGATCATTTATTAGCTCTGTAATTTTAAGCAAGGTGTTTAGCCTATCTGGTCTCACCATTTTTATCTGTAAAGATAATACAATCTTGTATGACTGCTTTGAGAATTTAAAAAAGATAATTTTGGCAAATTAATGAACTCAACAACTATTTATTGAGCAAATATCGTGAGCACATCCTGTGCTAGATGCTAGAGACTAAGACTAATTAATAAAGAGCCTCTGTCTTCAGGCTACTTAGAGCTGAGCTGAAGAGATGGACAAGTAAGGCATCGATAACACCAGAGTGTTAAGTGATATGAGCAAGCACAGGGGCACATAGGTCAGGAGTCAGGGTAAGGCACCCTCAGGAGGGGACACCTTCCTGGACAAAGGGGACTGGGGAGGGCCTGTGCCAAGACCCTAAGACTGCGTGGTTCAATGTGTTCCAGGGTGCTCAGTGAGAAGGGGATGTGTGTGATATGGTGATACCACAAAGGGGCCTCACATGCTGTACCAGGGAGTTTAAACTTTACCTTGGCAATCATTAAGGATTTAAGCAGAGAAAGGACTTAGTCAGATCTACCTACTGGCACTCGACTCTATAAGAAGACAGGTTGGCAGACAGGCATGACCAGCAGCAAATCAGTCAGGAGGCAGGAAAGTATGGGAAGAATGAGAGAAAAAAGTAATGTAGCACCAGGGTCGAGAAAAAAAAAAAAAAAAGAGGGACAGAGCAGGATCTATTAAGGAGGTAAAATTAATAAGATTTGGTCCTGAGAGGAAGTGGTTGATGGGGGGTGGGGGCAGGGAGAGTGGTCACTGCCTGAATCAAGGATTACATTATAGTACATTCCTCAGGGTGTGGAGGAAAACAAGTCTGGATTCCAGAGCAAGATGAATCCGAGTGACATTTTTTGGAAATGGCAGTTTCCAGACACCATGGTGCACTGTCCATACCCCCTTGAGCATGCACCTGAGACTTCCCACCTGAGAGCTTCCCCTCCCCTACATGCAGGGACACCAAACCAACTCCATGGGGAGCTACCCCCTGAAGCACCCTTCAGGCAATGACAGAGGTAGTTGAAAAATACAAACTCGAGCTCTCTCATCTCACCAGGGGTAAATAAATCGAAGGCGTCTTCTATACTGTCTTCCAGAGTTCCCTATCCAGGACCAAACCCCCATTGCACACAGTGGTTTTCTGTTTCACAATGAATCCTTGATTCCTGTATCACTTCCTCACTCCCCTACTGGAGCTTTCTGGGATACCTTCCCAAGTTAACTGCTTACACTCAAACCATTGTCTTAAGGTCTGCTTATCAGGTGAAATCCCATTCAAGCCATGCCCATTGGGCACTGGGGCATATGGACCTGCGCAGTGAAAGAGATATCTGGGAGGAGATACCTATTTGGAAACTATCAGCTTCTATGAGACAGTTGAATTCAGAGGAGGAAATGACCTCACCTTCAGAAAGGGAGAAGAGGGGAGATATTTGGGACATTAAGTAAAAAAGAAAAAAACTTGACTGCAGTATGTGAAACTAGATAGACTTAATAAGTACAAGTACTTTTCCAAATACTGATCTGTGACAGAGAAGTTCTCAAAGTTGTCTGGAAATACTGGACTAATTATTTTATAGTTATGTAATCAATTTAATTTATAGTTCTTCTGCTGTACCTTTAAAATTAAGTATTTACTGGTTCTTTATGAGCTGTAACACTTTATGGCCTGTCAGGGCACTGATTGATACAGTGCACTGAACAACAATCATATAAGATTACCTTAAAATACATGCCGGTATCTGTCATTCTGACAGTGGAATTGCAATACTATAAATCTACAAAGATTAAAATTTTTAAGTGGAATGTTCTAAGTTGAATATTTATTAAAATACCTCACTGCACCAAAAGAAGAAACAGAAACAAGTTACTAACTTGACTTGAAGAAAATTTAGCTCTGGAATTTCAGGACTGTAACACTTCTTTTATGTTTATGAACCTTAGAGTTATCTGCCATTCTCTACATTTCTCATGACAAATGACTTTCAGACTACTGTGCGATCTTATGGGATGCCATCTCCCCAACTACATTTCTAACAAAATATAGAAATAAAAAGGCATTTCTGACCTATGCATACTTTGATAATGGTCTAATCCAAATATCAGGAGGAAATGTATTAAAATGTGATTATCTTTCAACAATCTTAAAGAAAAGATGATGTAGCTGGTTTTACCCTCCTATATACAGCAGTCCTGCCTCAGGCCAGTGACTCACAGTCTGTTCACTTCCTAATGTCCCTTGTGACCCCAGCCCACATGCATGAGCCAGGTATTTTGAAAGATTGTATGCCTCACACTGCATACATTGACAATTAATTTTCCAATGTTTTATTAATCAGAGATAAATAAAGCTACTCAGAGCTTTCAATCAATAGGGCATAATCTTTCTGATTCAACAGAACTCTAGCCAAAGCTGTGTTTTTGTTTGTTTGTTTTTTAACATTAAGGGTGCTTGTGCATTCATTATTTTCACTGGCTGTGGGAATTAAAGATCTTCAACTAGGAAACACTGCTATAGATTTACAACCAGAACTAGAGTTCTAAGGTACTATCTAAATGCAATTTCAACTGTTAAGGAACACAGGAAATGTTGGAAAAGAAAAATATGGAAGTGAAATGATGGCCAGAGAAAAGAAGCAGGATTTGATGTAAAATTAGAATGCAGGAGGTCTTCATATAAATAAACAGGAAATCCAACTAACTCCACAGCCAGTACAGTGTTCCATATCCCAGACCTGCAACCCTCATGCAGAACTCACCATGCCCTTCCTTATACTCCCTCCCAGGACAAGCCCCCAGGACACGCTCTGGTAGAGGAGGGAGGTTGGTTGGTGTTCTGCTGTATGCTTCATCTCTTTCTATCTCCTATTTGTACTGGGAACCACCTTTATTTTCCACCTCTGTAGTAACAGTACCTTCTCCTTGGTTCAATCAATTCTATGCTTTTAAGCATGCTCAATCCCTCACTGAAAAATAATCCCCAACAAACACCCTCTGACACATACCTGATGCCAGTACCCCTTTGTAGTTCAGAATATCACCTTGGGTAGGAGAGACTCTGTGTGTGTGTGTGTGTGTGTGTGTGTGTGTGTGTGTGTGTGTGTGTGTGTACACTAGTTAATTATATCCTTGTCTCCTTGTCCTGCTCCTCGGAAGCATTCTTACTCCCACTCAACATTAGGGCACATTAGTTACTTAGTTAATTAAGACATTAATGTGTCTCTGAAGGCAAAGACAGGTCTAAGTCGTTTTGTTTCCTTTGTAACAATAAGGTCAAAAGAAAAGGATCTAAGATTTATTGGACACTTACTATGTACCAGGGACTGTGCTGGCTGCTTTACCTACGTTACATGATTTCATCCTTATATCATCCCTATGAGGTGGATGATTTCTCATTTCACACATGAGAAAACTGAGACTCAGAAGAATTAACTTGACCAAAGGCAGTGAAATATGCAAGATTCAAAACATCAACCCTTTGACAACAAACTCCAAACTTTTTCCATTGCAATTCACATAAATCTGATGATATAATTTGCTCTGCTGTTTAAAACCCTTCACTATTTCCTCATTGTCCAAAAGATAACAACTTGACCGCTTGGTGTGGTGCTCAAAACCTTGCAGTCTCAGCCTCACTTACCTCCCTGGGCTCAGTACTCCAGGCCATACTCCAGGGTCATCTTCCTGAACACTCCACATTGCTTTACGTTTCCTTGATTTGCTCTTCTACTCCTTCTGCACATAATGCTCTCCTCCACCCGTTCACTTGGGGAAAATCCACCTTTAAGACTCAGGTCGTTTCTCCATCCTCTCTGACGCCTTTTCTGAACAGCTGTTCTTCCTTCATCCTCCCATATATCCTATAACCCATCTCTTTTAAGTCTCCTCACCCTGGCCCCCAACCTCCACACCAGTATATTGACACACTTATATCATAGCTCCAATAGTTAACTTATTTCTAGACAGGTTCATTTGCCTTCTAAGATTATACATTTTCCAAGGGCAGGAGTCATATATTGGTCATCCATGTACCTCAAATTACACCTCTATGGACTACTGCCCAAAAGAACTTCCTGTAATAAATGAAATGTCCCTCTACACTGTCCAATAGCCACTAGCCTCATATTTTGTGGCTTAAGAATCTGAGATGTAGGCACTGAAACTGAGAAACCCAATTTTTCAATTTTATTTAATTTTAAGTATTTTAAATTCAAATAGGCACATGTGATTAATGGCTATCATATTGGATAGTACAATTTAGAGCTTATAATGGATGTGGAACATAGCAGGTGCCAGTAGGTTTTGCTGAATTGTATGGCCATTCAGTTCAGGTCACCTAAGGTTTCCACCTAACCAAGCTCATGATCCTTTGCTATATTTTTAATTCTGCTCAACCACTTTGTTGATGGAGACTTTCCAGATATACCTTCCCCATATACTCTACAGGCCTGACTGGAGGGGCACCCTTCTTTTTCTTGGAACTCTTTCTGACCACTAGTTTGCTTCCTTTGCTGTTTTTTTCTGCCCCTCATTTCTACAGAGGCTATAAAGTAGGATTGTATTTCTACCGGAGTCTCATTCCACAAGTAACCATAAAACATAGAAGCAGAGTTATTAAAGCCTCAAGGGAAAATGTATGAACAAAATATCAGCCTGATTCATTACAAACAGTTATTATAAACAGTGGGCTCACTAGCAAATGACAGGAAAACTAATTTGCATTTGCAACAAAATTACCCCACACACATCCGCCATGGCTTCCCTCCGCCCCCAACAGTATTACTAGCACTCTTTAATTAAAGAAATCCTGCCAACTTAGAAAGCTTTTAGGGTCTGCTACTTGTGTTCATGGGGGCTTGACTTAAAGTCTTTGCTAATAATCTCAGTACTGCCTAGATTTCCAAGTGGCTATAAAGTCCTCCAGAGGCCCAATAGAAGAACTTCAGCCAACAATTACATAGCACTTACAACATTCCAGGCACTGTGCTAAAAATCCCTGCTGACCCCTCAGAACTTTAGAATAGGTACTAATATTTCCATTGAACCAGTGAGGAAGAGGAGGGTGAGAAAGGTTACTACCTCCCCAAGGTCATGAGTGGCTGAGCTGGGAATAGAGCCTCGGTCGTCCAACTCCAGTGCCCGTGTACTTGGAAACAACCTAAGTGTCTGTTGATGTATGAATAAATTTTTTTAATGTGGGGTTTATTGAATACATATACATATCTCCAATATACACAATGGAATATTTTTCAGCCATAAAAAAGAAAAAAAATTCTACCATTTGCAACAACACAGATTAACCTTGAGGGCATTATGCTAACTAAGTGAGATAAGTCAGACAGAAAATGACAAATACTATATAATTTCACTTATATATGGAATCTAAAAAAAGTTGCACTCATAGAAACGAACAGTAGCTTGGGGGTTGCCAGGGGCTTGGGGTGGGGAAAATGGGGAGACATTGGTCAAAGGGTACAACCTTTCGGTTATAAGATAAATAAGATCTAGGGATCTGATATCCGGCATGGTGATGATGGTTAACAATACTGTTTTATACATTTGAAATTTGCTAAAAGAGTAGAGATCTCTGGTCGTATCCTGATTATAGGTTGAATTTTCAAGGTGTTAATTCCAAATTCCAAAGACATACTCTCTTATTGACACCTTTCCTAGCACTTAAAAATGTGCTAATACCAGTAACATGAATAGGCAATTCACAGAAAAGGAGAAACATGATTCGATACATGAAAAAAAAAAAAAAAACCCCTCAATCTCAGGTATAAATTAAACTACAGTGAGATACAATTTTTTATCTACCAGACTGGCAAAGATGAAAAGTTTGGTAATACACTCTGTGATATCCCAAGAGTGTGAAGACTACGAATAAACCAAAAAACATTTTTGCAAATTAACCAAAATTCATGGACAGCAATCTAACAAAATTTGTATAAATTAAATGGTATATACTTTTGATTCAGAAATTCCACTTTTAGGAATTTATGTTATAGATACATTTTCATGTGTTGAAAGACTGTACCAACGAACAATGATTGAACTATATATAAAATTGGAACTCTGACCCACAGCCTATAGCAACCTATTCAGGAAACCAATCCCTTCTCTATAATAAACAGCCTAGGAAGTCAGCCTGCTATCAGTCAGACTTGCAAGAAGCCAGACAGCTATCTCTGTTAATAGTCCAGGAAGCTAAATGATAATACCTGTAACAATCAGCTCAAAATATCCAAAATGTGATTAATAACTGACAGCTTCCTTAATTTTGCCTCCACTTCTAACTTAGGACCAGTCAGAAAAAGCCAAATATGCTCCTCTAACCAATCTCAGCAGATGTCCTGCTCCAGCTCCCCCACACCGAAAGTCTCTCGGATCAGGACATACCTGAAGCCTTTTTTATTTTTTCACTTCCCCACTCCTTTGCTGCCTTTGAGTCTGCCAAAATGCAGGCGAGTGACTCTCTTGCTATAGCAAGCCCTGAATAAATACTCTTTGCTTTTCTCATTTGGTTGTTCTTTATTTTCACAGTTTACAAAGATGTTTGTAAAAGGATATTTATTCCAGCATTGCTTTAGTAGCAACAGACTGAAGACACTCAAATGTCCACCAGTAGGAGACTGGTAAAACAAACTATGGTCCACCACTGATGAAATACTGTGCAACTATTATTAACAAGAGAGAGGTAGATATATGTGTGTACACGGATCAATGACCAAGATACATCATTAAGAAAAAAATAAATGAAAACACAAAATATAAACAATGTGTATAGTATATAATCATATATGTTTAAATGTATCTAAGTCTATTCACAAGAAACTGCTAAGGGGATATGAAGGACTGAGAGATAAAGATGAAGTACAAAATTATTATACAAGTAGATCCTTCTGTTTCTTCTGAATTTTGTATTATGTTTATGAATTATTTATTCAAATAAATAAATTTTTAAAAAATCTAACTTTTACAAAACACCTGGAGTAATAGGAGAGCGGCCATTTTTCTATAAAGGCGCTTGAATTGATATATAATTTCTAGCCTTAAAAATATGGCATTGTATTACAAAAATAATTTTAATGCTAATCCTTCAAGTAGGGACTCATATACAGAATGGTTCCCAGTCCTTCCCTATTGGGAATGCTGCCCTTTCAACAAAGTAGATACAGCTGAAACTGTCAGTGACAAAGGGGATTCCAGCCAAATGAACTCTGGTGATCACTGAGGTGCCAGGAGTCAGATGGAGAAGTTCCTGGTATGCCTAAATGTTATATTCACAACCAGAGTTCCACAGCCTCGTATCCGTTCACAAACAACGATACTATTATAAAGGGATAAGGGAACTTTTAATAGTCACTCTCCTGGCCCCCTTTTTTTCCCTACATATTTCTCAAAGGTTAGTTAAATGCCCTGTATCACAATTACCGGGGAAGGGGGAACACTGAGAGAGGGTGTTGTTGAAAGTACAGATTCCTGCTAGGATTCAGCAAGTTAAACAAGCTTCTCTGATCATTGTTATGCTTGGCAAAGAAGTCAAACCCCCACCGGCCAGTGGGGCCCCCTGCTGAGGAATGAGCTCAGCTGGAGCCCTGCCTCACTTCCGCTGTTTTTTCACTTGGACATAGGCTCAGCCTCGCCCCTTGGTGAACTTGTGGCTCTCAGAGACATTCAGCACTCTGGGTGGGAGCTGGGGTCCGGGACTTCTCCCTTGGACGTTGACAGTAGAGCTGGGTTATAAGACAGAG
Source organism: Pteropus vampyrus (assembly GCF_000151845.1). Classification (NCBI taxonomy): domain Eukaryota; kingdom Metazoa; phylum Chordata; class Mammalia; order Chiroptera; family Pteropodidae; genus Pteropus; species Pteropus vampyrus. Next base: position 4,624,250 of record NW_011888793.1, on the reverse strand, counting down.
GCAGCAAAATGGACTTGGGATCCTCCTACAGCTTCTAGTAAATTGTAAGAAGTCGGAGACAGACGGTGTTAAGATGTTAGTGCCTGCTCCTACCCAATAATTTTGGTTTTATGCTATCTTCTCTACAGGTATCAATGACAGCCCCCACATCAGAATACAGCTGTGCAAATTTGTGTCTGTTTTGTTGACTGATATTTCTGAAGCACCTACATCGTGGCTGCCGCATAGTAGATGCTCAATACAAATTAGACAGTTCAGGAATTGTAGTGTTTCACTCAGGGTTAAGAAGCTGGACTTAAGTTTCATTAATTAACCACTCAGATCTAGTCCTTTAATTCTGCCCTCGATGCTACACAACTTCAATGTCTTCTGCTTAGACAAAGCAATAAGAACTACTGACCAAGATGTAGCTCAGAATAAAGCTTTCCACATAGATAAAACAGATTTAAAGCAAAAGATACTGACTAAAATACTTAGGAAGTAGCTCACTAAATAATATATTTCCCTGGGGTCACAAAGAATTAGTAAGATATAATGTCAAAAACACATCACTGTGAGTCAAGAGGATAAAAGAAATTCCAAAATCTTTATTGTTAGATAATGTTTAGAATGCGTGCCATTGTCTAGAAGCCTTAAAGATATTCTTTTTCCTTTTATCTGAGTAAATGATAACTTTATCTTCTCCAAATAGCGCAGCTTCTTTTTTAAGAAAGGGAAATTAAAAGCCAATAAAATAATAGTTTTTAAAAATAAAAATCTACTTTTTTCTACTTCAGTTCTTAAATAAAAAAAATTGCCATAATTTCTTTATATTTTAAGTGGTGTATTTATCTTAACAAAATCTGCTTCATAAAAAGTAAAACATATCTTTGTGTTCGGCAATCTCAGAAAATCATTAGTCTTTATTTCTCAGATTCCCAGTTATTTATTCAAATAAAATGATCTTCATATCACTGCAGAAAGATGGATAGTCTTGTCACTAAGGACGCAATGCATGTACGAGGAAGAGAGATATTTCTTATAATTACAACTACAGAGTACAGAGTGATCACTATGTGCCAAATACTTTAAATTTATTATATCTAAATCTACAAAAACCCTCCCTAGAAGATGTCATAGTCTTTATTTTTCAGACGGCAGACAGAGATTAAATGAATTTCCAAAGGCTACCTGGTTGGTAGATAAAGAAGCTGGCATTGGAAGCATATCCACGATACTCCATAGAGTATAATCAATCATTCTATGCTGTCCTCTGCACAGTTTTTAAAATTATAGAAATTAATGAAGTATCCTATAAACAAAAATGCACTTCACAAATAGAAATGGCCATGATTCGATAAGCCAAGATTACATTATTTCTAAAGAAAAACTAAGACTCACCACCACATGTCCAAAATAAATGGCCCTGGAGTACAAAATGCCAAAAGGCTCTGAGCTTGCACTGGATTGATGATCAGAGGTGAACCACTGGAATCAGGTTGCCAAACAAACCCATGTCTCATTATCTGTACCAAAGAGGGATACTATTAGAGCATCAGTGGAATAAACCTGTGATGTGCTCAAATACTTAATTGGCCAACATTAAATACAGCCTGACAGACTCAAATGAAGAATAAACTACGATGATAAAAAAAAAAAAGGGAGGAAATACTTTGATCATTAATTACATTTAAAAACCAGAAACCAAGACATAGATGATTTTTTTTAAAGCAACAGATTTCAAAGCAAATGGAAAATGAGGCATTAATGTCAGAGAAAATAACTGTTTACACAGACTTTAAATATTAACATCACTGCCCATGAAAAGGTGTCCCCACTGATATTTTAATAGAACTTTAACATATTCACTGGACAAATGATCTGGCTCAGTTCTCAGCCACAATCTATGATCTTAAAAGCATACCCCCCAAATATCCACAGACTTGCATAGACACTCATAACAGGTATTTAGGTTATCTACATGCATATATAATTTTGAAGCCCAAATAGCTATTTGTCTGTCTTAAAATTAGCCTTTCCTCTCAAAACCAACAACTAGGGCTTTTCATGCTCTTAACTTTTGGAACATTGACCTTGACTACTGCTCACCAGTATGAGTTTCAGCATAAAGAGAAAATAAAACTTTTTCTCTAGACAAGTGTCTATATCAATCACCACCGCCCATATTCAGATGAGAACCAAAGAGGTCCTTCCATCAAGGCATCTGTTCTCCAAGGGTCATGGGCAATAATTTGAGCCTCGGGGTGCCCTCTTGACCCCACGCTAGGTCTCAGGGTTTTGTGTGGATGACAACCAACATTTGGATTAAGAGAATATAAAAAAATTCTTGAGAATATAAATAACCGTAGAACGTTATAAATGGGGTTGGGGGTGGAAATCACCTAACTCTGTTCAAAAAGAGTAAATGATGTGATAAAGGCCTTCCTTTCCATTGTGCCTGTTTACGTCTCTCCCATTGGTGAGTATGTTTCATTGCTTACATGGTATAAGCTGAGGCAACTTCTACCTTTTGTTTTATCTTGCTATTCTACTTTACAAAGCAACTCTAACCTTTATAAATTAACGAGGGCTTACTCATTGATCAACATACATTAAGTTTAATGTCTCTCCCTTTTCACCACTTTACTTTAATATGGCATATAGGACTTTAATTTGCATGAATATTAATAGTCTTTTGGTGGTTTCCCAACAATTTACACTCAGGCTATAAGTTCAAAAGGATGAAATATATAGAAGTTGATATAGAATGGATATGGATACAAATATCAACACATATATAAATATCATTAGTCACAACATGATACTACTATGCATACACACACATCAGAATTCCTAAATGAAAAGACTGATGTTACCTAGTGTTGGCAAGGACATGGAGCACTGTAACTCACACCTTTTCGGTGAAAGAGTAAACTGATATAATCCCCTTTAGAAAAGTATTTGGTAGTATCTATTAAAGTTGAACATGCACATAGTTTATAACTGAGCGATTTAATTCTTAGGTTTACACACATACCTCCCCTCCTATCTCACTGGACAAAAATGAGTCACATCCTATTCCAAAATAATCATTGGCAGAAGAAATAGGTTGATTAAGTTTGACTAAGACTGATCTTCTAGAATGGTATGAATGTTGGAGTATCAACCACCATGACAATTAACAGTTAATATTAAGAGCATTTGATTAAACCTCAAATATTGGATTTCTGTTAAAAGGTTAAAACAGCAAAATTTTCAAACTTATAACAAAAATACTGAACAAACGGCAAGTCGTAAATTTTCTCTGACCTATTAGAGTGCTGACGTTGTAGGGCAATTAACTACCCAAAATCTGGAGAAAATCATGTACTTGTAGTGAGAGGTGAGACGCAGTGACCCCAAGTATCTCCCTAGAAATGTTTATTAATGATAAAGAGAAAAATAGTGTCTTTATAATGAAGAAACTTGACAGGTAGCACTCGCTCAAGTGATCAAAGACAACATCACTAGTGATGGTGTGGCTCCCTAGATACAATGAGACAGGCACTTTACTTCTGTGATATTCTTTCCTAAATTCTATAGCCTTAGTCTAACCTTGAGAAAAACTCATACAAACCAAAACTGTGCCACGTTCTCCAAAATATCTGAAAATTTTCTTCAGAAGAGTTAAGGTGATAGAAGTCAAGGAAATAATGAGTAATAGACATAGATTGGAGGTGACTAAGGAGACATGACCACAAAATACAACATGGGTTTCTGGATCAGATGGTGGTACAGAAAAAGGACATTGGTAGGAAAAATAACGAGATCCAGATAGTCTGTGGATTGGTTGAGTATTATACCAAGTTAATTTCTTACTTTTGAAAACATGGTTATATTACATGTTAACATTAGCAGAAATCAGGCGAAGATTACACAGGAATTCTCTATGCTATGGTTGCAACTCTTCTACAAGACAAATTATTTTGAAATTAAAAAAAAAATTTTAAATTGCTTATTCATTATTCCTCTATATTTGAATCAGAATAAAATCTTCAATAATTATCAGACTTTCACACATTTTCCCAGTTCTCTACAGCAGGGGAGTTTGTGCCAACAAAATGAAATGATATGGTTCTTAGGCATTAAACATAAAAAAAAAAAGAAAGTACCCAAGTTTAGGGACACATAGAAAGATACGAGCCATTTAACAATAATTTTAATGTCAGGAAACAAATAACTTTACTCTTATACTATTTCCTCCTTCCTGTATATATTGGTTCAGAAGTAATTTTCTCATCTCTTTTAGAGCTTGTAAATCTCCTTCCATAATCCTTATAATCACTGATAAAGAAGCTCTTTTCTTGTTAACTCCATTATATGATTTAAATAATGAGGACTGTACAGAGTCTTACTAAGTAGCTGCATTGCTGCTAATCTGAACTATAAGAGAACAAACAGATATAGGATGTTCTTCACATGATACAAATACTTTGGCAATTTCTCAAGAGGAATAACAGCAAAAAGGAAAGGAGATGACATTTGTGATTAAAGCTAAAGAATAATGCAAGGCTCTGCAAAAAAAAAGGGGCGGGGGTAAGAAATGTGCTTCCTAGCTGATTACCAATTATCCATTTATCTCAACAGAAAATGTAGACCATGGTGTCTATCCCTGCCCCATCACAGTTTACATAATTTATGGAAAAGGAGGGTGGGGAGTTGATAATTTGCCTTTCTAATTCATAAGTCAGCAGAACAAAGAGCCACATCTGAGGCTGATAAAGACTAGGCTCCTCCCAGAGACTCTAGAGTTTGAGCTCCATGCAGGAACTATATGAGATTTCCTTATTCTATGTATAGAAGAAAGAGTGAAATAAATACTTTGGCACCAAAAACAATGGACAGCGATAGAGATCACTATGTGTTCACTAAATGCCATTTCCACTTTCTCCTGGTGGTCAAGTTAGACTGCATTCTCCAGCTTCCCCTGAAGTTAGGTGGGGTCATGCAATGGCGTTTTGGCCATGGAATGTGGGAAAACATAATTCATATCACTTTCAGAACTGGCATATGACAAAAGTTCCATGAGATTCTCCATATACACTTTCTTCTCTCATCTTTTGGCTGGATGTTGATACTCAAGGCTGCTTTGCTTGTCCCAAGTTCAAGAGAAAGAAGCCTCTGTCTGCCTAGGTTCCTGAGCCATGGCTCAACAATTAACACTTTCTCACTGATCTACACTGAACTGTGATGTGAGAAGTAAACATTTACTGCCTTAAGCCACTGAAATTTTGTATCTTTTTATTATAGCAGTTACCCTACCCTGACTAATTGAGTATTTCTAATTTGGGAAATAGTGACACAGGAGATTCCCAACTCTCAACCTGCCAAGTGATACACATTCTGTCTAGTTAGGTCAAATTCAGGCAGAAAATCTTGAATGGTTTTTCACTACCTCTTCCTTCTTAATCCTTCTTTTTTCCTTTTATTTTATGTTGTCTGGGCTACGGTTTTATTGACTTTTTGGTAAGTGGGGTGACTATATGGTTCAGCTTTCTTGGGATAGTGTTAGTTTATGCCTGTTACCCCAGAATGATGATCAATATCAACTCTTTCACTATCAAAAGTTTGGATGATAAATTATGTGGTCATCCTAATGATAAGTCATCTTATCTCTTTCTTGAGAGTGGACAAGACATAAATTAAAGAGTCAATAAAATAGATTTATCACAAAGAGAATTACATTTTATGAGTATTTACAGTTTCATTTTCCCCTTATTGTTTTTTTTAGATAGCCAAAAGTATTGTTTTTCTCTCCGGTGACTATACAACATAATTTTTACAAGTTTATTAATCACAATAATTAGAAAAAGATTAAATGGAAAGCCTGTAGAATACAATGTTGAAATTCTTTCAATGATTTAAAACAAACTGTTTTAGTATGAGTTATATACATTATTATAACTTATTGTGTGATAAATCTGGTTATTAAATACTAATCATTATAAAAGTGTGGCCATAATAGTTCTGGATAAAGAGATCTGTGTACAAATTTAGGACTCTCAGAAGAAATATAACTAGAAAAGAGATCTGGATCACATGTCACACCTAGGTAGCTAGGAATTTAAGTTTGCATTAAAGGCTGTGCATAAAAATTAATTTTATGTGAATTTTTCCATTCAAAAGAATTTCAAACTGATAAAAAATATTCTTCATTGGAAAACTGGGGGTAATTCTTGATTTTCTGGGTCATTAACTGCAAATAGACATTTCTTCACACTCCTTAGAGACAATTTTAAGAAATCACTTTATATCATTTTTCCACAACAGGTATGAAAGGAACAACAAAATGACTATGATTAAGTTAGGGTTAGTTATAAATTAATCTTAAAATAGCTTCTTTTTAAACAATTGCAGTGAAGCAACTTCTCTTTCAGGGAAGGAGAGTACTGAAATGGGCCTCAGTGAATATGATACCTTATTATACAATTATAAAACTATCATATGATATGGAAGGGACTACAAATAGGCAAGCAGAAGATCACCTTTGCTCTACCCTCCATAATAATCCAAACCCTTGTCACTCTGAAGATGGATCATGTCTTTATTTTAATTCTGGCATGCAAATCTTATCAATTTTATTCAGGTTACCACCTGCACCTACATTACTGAAATTTCCCTCACTTTAGCTCTAATTTATTATAAAAAATGTCATTAACCTTTCATGAAAATTAATCACAAAAGATGCTGAAATTTTGTGTTATAGCCTGTACCTGCAAACCTACTTGAAACATGCTCTACCCATTGAGTTTCTGTCTGAAATAGCTGATTTAGGCCCTTGATATAGTAGAGCTAGTATCCCATTCATTGTGTTATCATTTTATACAGTCTGTCCATAAAAACCCCAAGAGAAGAATGCACTGTCTGTCCATGAAAAATAACCCACTGTCTGTAGCTTGTGGAAACAACGATAGAATTTTAAATACCTTGGAAAAACCAGGTATAGCCATTTACATGATTTTTCCCAGCTTTCCTCTGGTTGAATGGCAACATTCAAATATAACGAACAGAGAAACAGAATTAAATACGCACCCTAATGAGGAATAAAGAACTGAGATTTTTGTCATTTTTTTAAACAAAAGCTTCCAAAATTTAAAATAATGAAGTAACATGGCTTCTAGAAAGAAGTAAGGGATGCATTATTAGACACAGCAGTAAATGTCAAATATAATATACTATAGCAATATTCTTCAGTTTGACTATGGCTCTTTTATTTCTTGTTCCCATGTATCTCCTGCTGTTAACTGTTCATCTCCCATCAATTTTATTCTCATCAGTAGTTGCCCTGGTCGGGCAGAAAGAGTGCCTTGGTTTAATTAAGTGCCCCCACTAATAAGAGAAAACTAAGCAGATTCAGGCATGCCTAAAGCAGCACTCTCACATTTGAGCAGGTGGTGACAAGTCTTGAGCTTACACTGAACAGGATTTTATTTCTGCTTGAGTTGAAGACTCATAAGACTATTCTTTCTAAAAATTTCTAAGTCTTGAGACCCTTAAAGAATGAAAATAATTTATACCAACATAATTACTGATTCTTGCTACACAGAACTCTATCATAATGACCAGATATGTTACACACCCAACAATTTTGCTTTGAGTAAAACTTTGATCCAAATGTTACACTGTGGATCCCACAAGATGTTCACCTAAAGGACATTTATTAGAACTAAGGTTTAGGTGTTGAAACACTCTGAGCACTTTGCAGGTTGAGGGAGAATGCACCTTTAATTCATCTTTACCAATTTTGGTCTGATAAAAGGAAGATAAATATGGATGGAAGAAGAGAAACAGTATTGTGGGACCTGATATCCTGGAGGGTTACAGACACCTCTTATATGTGAGCAGGACCAGGCAACACCATCATTATGATCAGATGAGCGTGACTCTATGTATACCCTTGCAGCATGATAATGAGTCTAATTCCACATATGTATGGTTGAAATTGGGTGAACCAGTGAATGGCAGCAGAGTATCAACAGTTTATGAGCAGCAGGAAGCACAGAAGCATCAATCCTGCTCACCAAGTCCCTGAGAGGAATCATGATGCACTTGTTTGGACTGAAGGGAGTTTAAATTAGAAGTAAACTTAATTCATAGGATATTTTTAGAGTGATTTTCTTTTAGCAGTAGTTGTTATTTATTGTATATATGTCATACAATTTTTTTAAAAATCTTTAAAAAATTCACCCACACACTCTCCACCCAAAACATCAATTATTTTCCCTTGTCCATATCCCTGTTCATCCTTATCCATATGCATATGTAATACATCAGTGTGCCAGGTGTTATCTTGAGCACTGTCCATACAGCTAATTTAATCTCCACAATGACTCCAAGAGTTATCTTCCACATTGCATAGGAGAAATTGAGAATTAAGGAAGTTAAGTAACTTGCCCATGTTGTGTGGCAAATTAAAAGATCCTGGAATTGAGTCTTGATGGGTCTAAATCTAAAGCCTATACTTAGCCACTCTAACATGGTCCCCGTGTTACATGATCAGGTCATGGATAGATTTTTGTATCCTGCTCTATTTTTCTAACTTGCTAAATAAGCTTATCTTTTTTATTGGCTTAACAAAATTCATTTGAAGAAACGTATTATAATTTAATGGGTTCATATTCTTGGATATTTATATATGCCGATTTCTCTGCCTACATAGGTAGCACTATAATGAATATTTTCTTGCCTAATGCTTTTTTCTTTCTCCTTTTGAATTAGTTCTTAAGGATTAATTCCCAGGAGTAATATTATTTTGTCAAGGGATATAAACATAAAATATTTAATTATTTTAAATACATTTACAAAAACTTATAGAGGTGTTAGAGAACTTTCCGTGAAGGGATAAAAACATATTACACATATTACATTCTTTAAACATACCTTATGAGTTTGCAACATGATAGGTACTGAGCTAAACATTAGGTATATAAAAACACCAGAAGATTAGACTCTTGCCTTCCTGGTACTTCATTCTACTAAGGTAGAAAATTACATAGTTATTTGAAATATACATTTTCATCATAAGTTACATAATAACAGAATTCAAAACAGAGCCTTCTAAATTATTAGAACTAAAGAAGGCTAAAATAGCAAGATATTTGTGTATGTTTTCCACAGAGGAAGATAGCGTTTTCAGGTGCCCAGTACAATCTTAGCTCCCACACTTATAGCATGTCCTTGGGCAATTTACTTAATCTTTCAATTTCCACACGTGTTAGAATGAACATAATGTGTAATAGGAATAACTGAGATAATACCTCTGAGAACTAATAATGGTACACAAAACTTAGTAAGTGCTCAGTAACTGTTAGCTAATTCAATAGTATGCTGGATAGGCTTGTGATTGCTACATTTTTAGGAATTTTGCAAGATGATTGTTAAACACAGCCGTTATTAAATATTACTCATGGTGGATGTATTTACACATAGAAATTGGCAAACACTACTAATCAAGAATTTTTACTTAGAGAGCAGTTATTAAACATTTACCAGCATACTACTATTATTATTCATATATATATTACCCACCCTTTGAAAAAATTTGCTGCAGATGGTGATTAATACCCACAAATTAACTGAGTAGTTAAAAAAACAAATGATCCTTGAGATTTTTCTGTATTGTTGACTAACGTGTGCTCTGGGTTGGTTAAGAAGCTACTGATTGCATATTCAGTGTGTAGATGCATTTCAAAAAATGCCCAGACAACTCACTAGTAAACCATGTTGAAGGGAGCAATTTGTTACCTGATTAACAGATATGGTTACAAAGAAAAAGAGGAGGGAACATGGAGTGGCATTTATGGTTCTGCCATTAGACCAAGCCAATCTACTAACTTAAAATTTTGTTAACTTAACCTGGGTCTTGGTTTTCTTATCTGAAAAATGGGGGTAACATCTAACTCATAAAATTGTTATCAGAAAAAAATTAGAAAATATGTTTTCAAGTGACCGACATACAGCAGGCACTTAATACAAATGTTTTCCTTTTATCCTTTAGATGGAGAAGTCATAAATACATGCCTGTGCTGAAAGAAAGAGCTAGTGGAAATGAAAGAAAACCTATTGTTGATGGAACATAACCTCCGAAGAGTCTGGAATGGATGGTATCAGTGCAAGGTAAAAGAATTAGCGTTGGATAGGAAGAACAATATTTCCTCTGAGAAAGGAAAAAAAGAAAGTAAAGCAAGATTTAAATAAAGGCAAATTTGCAGGTGTTGGCTGGAAAGGTCAAGAAGTTCATACTTGACAGCCTCTATTTTCTCTGTGATGTTAAACAAAAAGTTTGTTCAAGAACCAGGAGCTGGAGGAGGGAGGAACTGGGGGGACTTCAGGAGGGAAGAATTACTGAGCAGACCTGAGAACACAGCTTGGTGGGATACCACGTTTGTAAGGTGTCCCCTTCTGACCCCAGAAGGGCTCTGGGCCAGATGTGGGAGTGTAGAAGGCACCCAGCTGGACTGACTCAGGAATCAGAATCAGTAGGGCAGGGGCAGTGGAAAGATGACACAAGAGAGGAGGTTGCTACAAGAGGATGAAGTGATTGGTATGAAGCAGAAATGCTGAAGTCAAGAGCTGGTTTAAAGATTTGAAATAACAAGATGAGTCAAGGAACCAGAGATCTCAATGAGCTCAATAATCAAAAGCCATGGAGGGGTAAGGGTAAAAAAGAGACACAGGGGATGGGCTGCTTTCAGAAATGATGCGGATTTCTGAGGTGAATTCTGGGATGTATCAAGGGTTTGTTTGGGTCAAGCCCAGTGTTACTCAGAGCCAAGTACTCTAAAGCAGGGCATGATGTGGCTGAAGAGTCAGATTTGAGGATATAGACAAGAAACAAGACTAACTTTTCTGGGTGACTCAAGCTAAATCTAAAGGAGATCCAAAGAAAAAAATAAATCCCAAAATTACAAAATAATTTGAAATGCCAGTGAAATAAGTAAATACTTATTCGAGGCAATATTTTTTGCTCCTATAAAGGAGACAACATTCACTTGGATACTTTAGCATGTGTATGTTTGTGCAAAAAATTAATCTTGTTGCTTTGTAGCCACATAACAGCTAAAAAAAGACAAGATCTAAAACTCATATGAAAACTAGACTGTGGGAAAAAATATAAGCACAAAGATGTTATTCTAGCTTCATTTATGAAAGGAAAAGATTGGAAATTTGAATATCAACAAAATATAATAGTTAAGGGGACTGTGAAATATAACCATGATAGATTATTATCTGGTTGCTAAAATAATTGCTATAAAGACTACAATAACAGGAAATACTACTAATGATAAGTTAAATAAAAATCAAAAGCAGAATTCTGATAGGTATACCATGATTCTAAATACATAAGAAACAAGCATAAGATGAAGACTTAAAATTATAGTGGATTTTATAAAGGATTTTTTTCTATTTTCCAGAATTTTTTATAATACGGCCATGTTAAAATTAAAAATAATACCCGGTTCCTTCCTACTTCTCAAAAATCCTTTTGGTGGACACCTGTAAATTTCCTAAAGCAGTTCAAAAAAGGAGCTTGCAAACCTCCACTCCCTTCTTTCAGTCTCAATCCCACCTCCTCTGCTAGAAGGTGACCTTGTCTTTGACCAGTGAGGCTAAATCTCTCTAGGGAAAACTACTTTCTGTCATCCTCTCCCCCTCTGCCTTTGCATTCCATTATCTGCAAATCAGAGAAAGGGCCCTGTCCACTTCTCCAGGCTAACTCCTTCCTGTTCTTCACTCGAGATCACGGCTTGTGTGATTTCCACTTTTTTGAGACATTTTCCTTTCTTCTTCCTAACTCATTTAATCCTGCTCACTTTTTAGAGCCAAGGTGTAGTCATCCAGCTCTTTTGTGATGCTTTTCGCAAAGTTCCCGCCTCTACCAATCCTCCCCTTTCTTTGCCCTGGAGAATTTTTCCATATGGTATTTATCAGAGTACGTGCTCCAAACTTTCTGGGTTTAAATTCTGCCTCCTCCACTAACTAGGTTATTTACCTTTGCTGTGTCTCAGTTTACTCATCTTTAAAATGGGGATAAATAATAGAATTTACCTCACAGGCACTCAATAAATGCAAGCTTTTATTATTTGTGTTCCTTGATTATTTGGGTGTTCAACTTGTTTTCCTAGCCAAACAGAAGTTTTTGGAGACTGTTTTAG
>NW_011888793.1:4601602-4612027 GCF_000151845.1 Pteropus vampyrus | reverse complement strand
CTCTGCCTTTGCATTCCATTATCTGCAAATCAGAGAAAGGGCCCTGTCCACTTCTCCAGGCTAACTCCTTCCTGTTCTTCACTCGAGATCACGGCTTGTGTGATTTCCACTTTTTTGAGACATTTTCCTTTCTTCTTCCTAACTCATTTAATCCTGCTCACTTTTTAGAGCCAAGGTGTAGTCATCCAGCTCTTTTGTGATGCTTTTCGCAAAGTTCCCGCCTCTACCAATCCTCCCCTTTCTTTGCCCTGGAGAATTTTTCCATATGGTATTTATCAGAGTACGTGCTCCAAACTTTCTGGGTTTAAATTCTGCCTCCTCCACTAACTAGGTTATTTACCTTTGCTGTGTCTCAGTTTACTCATCTTTAAAATGGGGATAAATAATAGAATTTACCTCACAGGCACTCAATAAATGCAAGCTTTTATTATTTGTGTTCCTTGATTATTTGGGTGTTCAACTTGTTTTCCTAGCCAAACAGAAGTTTTTGGAGACTGTTTTAGTTTTTTTTTTTTTTTTCGCTTGGTTGTTGATTAACTGTCTGTTTTCTCAGGACATAGAGATTTCCCAAGACATGAGATTTTGGGTGCTAAAAAAAGAAAAAGGCCCAGCCAAATTGGGATGGTCGGTCACCCTGTCTTCATGCCTAAGACATTGTTTTACATGTAGTAGGTGATTAAGGAATTCTTATTAAATAAGTTGTATGTAACACAGAGACAAAATCATGACATGCACACACACACACATTTCCTATATAAACATGAATCTACAAATGTGCATTCACAGTGGAACATTTTCTAAAACAGTGAGGTCTCTTTTCCTGTGTTGATATGGCAACTGATATATTTTAAAAATCATTTTTTTGACAAATAACATATCCTGATATGAAAAGGAGGTTTTCCTTTTCTCATTTTACAACACTAATATTAGGCTTCTGTTAACGGTTGATATCATTCTTCAGGGAGATGTAAACTTTTAAAAATGCCTGTCCAAATACTGAATCTGTACACACTGCCAAGTTTCCTTCTACCTTTAGAAAACAACTAGATTATAATTAATTATCTCTGTAGTTTAAGCTATTTCTGCAGGTTGAAAGCAAGTCATTCCTAATTGCTTTGAGTTGAGGATTCCTCGCCCCAGAAAAATCCTAGCCAATACAACGTGGGGTTGCAGTAACCTGTCATCTTGACATCATATGCTTGATTCTCCTCACCACGCCTAGGCACTAATACACAAGCACAGCAACAGCAGCTGGTGCCCCAGAACAGCATTGTTTAAAATAAACACTCTTCCCAGTTGGCATTTGCAAGTGATCTTCCTTCCACCGTTTAAAATATAACTGTGAATATATCTTAAGAAAATGTAAAACAAATGAAAATCAAAACTGCTTAGAAAAATATGAAAGAGAAGAAAAATCATGAGAAAATGCTAACTGCCAAAAGAAATGTACACTTTACCCTTTATCACCAGTGGAAATTGCTCAGATATATTGGAAGCTTTTTTCTTAAAGGTTTCCAAAATTTGGAATTGAAGAACCTCCTAAAAAGAAAAAGCCATCCTCATATAATTCCATTTTCCAAGTGTTTGGAGAGTGTCTACCATGTGCTAGGAGACACAGACAGACAAAGACGGAAGAAAAAATTCATAAGACATATATACAAATAACTACAAAAATATAAAGTATATAGAGAGGCTATGTATGTTAATGGTTCAGAACATGGTCTCTGAGCCAGAATGACTAGGTCTGAACTATGGCTTAGTCACTTAGTTGTGGTGTGACTTCATGAGTCACTTAGTCTTTGTGTGTCTCATTTCCTCATCTATGGAATGAGGGGTAATATTAGCACCTACTTCCAAAGGTCGATGTGAGGCTTAAGTGAGTTAATTTACATTACATGAAGTGCTTAGAATAGGGCCTAACATATAGCCAAGAGCTATATATATGTGTACTATTATTAATTTTGAGATAGAATGCGACAGGTGACATAAGATAGCTTAAGAAGACATGAAAAGACATTTAAGAAAGAGAGAGCGTATCTCAGGAGAGCAGGACAAACTTCAAGGAGGATGTAAGGTGGGTTTTTAATAGTGATAAGGACAATAAGAGAAGTATAAGCAAAGTACAGAAAAGACCTAGCACAGGGAGAGATGAGCATTCCAGCTTGAGGAAGAAGGCAGAGCGGCACGAGGGGCAGGGAAGGGGGCTCGGGGGTCATCATCTGACAAGAAGGCTCCTCATTGGCTCTCTCAAGTTGAGTATGACTTTGTAAGGCCTGGAGGTGAGAACAGGCCATTGCAGTCATTGCAAAAGCTCTGAATTTTGATATAACTCCAAGTGTTTAGAAATTGTTAAGAGTTTCATTTTGCCCAAATGATAATTACACTTAGTTGAGGGTCGGGTAAAGGGGTGCAGGAGCAGAGCAGGAGAAGCTGCAGAGGGGAACAGCAGGAGGCCAGAAAAGGTCAGGACGCCCACTGACGCCATGCCAAGGAACAGGCTTCATGAGGTCAGCTGGCATTCCTCTAAGTGTGTGTGATAGCCTCAGTCTTTCCCTTAGAATCAACTATGACGTTCGTTAAAAAAGCAGATTTCTTAGGAGGGGCAAAGGTTATTGAGATTAAGTGAGACAGCTGCCGAGAAAGAGACAAGAATGTACCTCAGGGAAGGGGAGACAGGTCCAGAGTCATCTTCTGAAGTTCCTGCTTCTGACCTCTACTTCCCCAAGATCTCCCTTCACTGTAAGGTACCAGGAGATGAGGTAGTTAGATCAGGCAATTTATAGCTCTCTTACCCCATGGACTTGCAATTATCATCTGAACCCCTGAATGTATGTTTAAATCTTCTTTGAGGTCCAATGTATGGGAGCTCACTCCTGTAAATGGCAGCCAAAGTTACATCAGAGAAAGAACAATCTTCTGGTCATCTGGGGGCATCAGAAACACATTGTGTAGGTCAGGAGTGCTAAAGACAATTAGAGATCATTATGAGAAGCCCTCACACCACAGTTGGAGGGATTTACTCAAAGAGCCAGAAAGGGACTGCATGGTACAAGTCACTTCAGCTTATATGAAAAATAATGTAATGGCAACAGAGACCCTAACAAAGATGTCAAGGATAAAAGCTACAGAGCTTTTCCTACAGAGCTAGGAAAATAAGCTAACATTTCTAAAAACTAAAACATTTCTAAAGCTAACATTTCTCTTTTCTTAAGCTCTGGTAATCAATCTAAACCACCAATCTCTTGGTGTAGTAAATGTTTATGAAAGGCCATCGCCATGGTTTGATGGATGTCTCTTCAAATTCTACTCTTTTGCCTTTGTGTTTTGCTGCATTCAAACAACCATCTGTATCCTTTTCTTAATTTAATAGGCAGAGGCTGGGTCTATTGTAAATTCCATTACTTAAAAGCATCATCAGCTCCCTATTTACATTCATGTGGGTGAAAGCAAAAAACAGTTCTAGTTGAAGCTCAGACTCTCGGAGATAAAGGAAATCCAAATGACTGAAACATAAAAAGTGTGTCTTCCTGTTCAAATTAATTTGAGGGTTTTGAGAGCCCACCTCCCACCAGAGGCAGGGAGACAAATAATCTTTTTTGTAAAATCAGTGAAGAATTTACTAAATCATGTTTCAAAATTAAATAATGATTTAATGCTCTATTAGAAGGCTTGAAAAGTTTCTGACTCATTATCAATCTGTTAGAATTTGTAAATCCTAGAACTTTCAACAAAATGTTAGGTGGTAAAGACACTCATGCACTGAATGTATTTTTTTTAAAAAAGGAGAGAGAAGAAATTTAGATTTCATCAATGTCTGCCGTGTTTCACTTACCATACTGAAAGTCTTCTCATGTGTATTACCTCATTTAATCCTTACAACAATCTCATAAAGGCGATAAAAACCATCTCACATTCCAAAGATTCTACAGAACAAAAATTCTGGTATCTAGTACTTGGAAATCACACAAAGGTAATAATAACCATCACAAAACTTGTGTCTGCAAACTGTTTTTATATTTCATTAATTCTTCCCTCACAGAAGTCCTGTGACAAGGAAGGACAGGAACTATTATCTCTGCTTTTCTAAACAAAAGTAATAAATAAAGCTCAGAGAAGTTAATTGACTCAAGTGAAACCCAGGTGAATGTGAATCCCAACTATTGAGATTTCCAGGCCCACATTCTTCCTCTCAAAGCCTTCTCTTGATAGAAACTGATGTTAAAGGAACCAGCAGCCATCAAGCTGGATCTGGGGCCACCTCTCGCCCTGGCCTCACTCTCTATCCTTGTGATATTGTGGTTTATAAAAAAATGTATATTTTAATATAAATATATTTAATAACATATAGATAATGTAAATAAATATATTTAATATAAATATATAAATATATTTAAATTAAATATATTTAAAAATTTATTTCCACATCTATTTGGTCTTCCTCCCTTGTTCCTGACTCACAGCTCTCAAAACCCTTGGAATTTCCTAAGTGTTGAGAGTGATAAAGTTGTCTCTCATTATGTTAATGAGGTAACTTCTGGAAAGCACGTAAGGATGGGTGCTGGTTGGAGCCATCATGTGTTTAGAGGTTTAGAGCTTTTAGTCCCACCACCCACCTCTCCCCAACCTCTAACCTTCTAGAGGGTAGAGGGGCTGAAGGTTCAATCAACTGTCAGTGACCAATGATTCAATCAATCATGATTATGTAATAAAGCTTCCATAGAAATCCAAAAGGGCAAGGTTCGGAGAGCTTCTAGGTTGGTGAATATATATACGAAGGTGCAGGAGAGTGGCATGGAAGCTCAGCACCCCTTCCTACATACTTTACCCTATGCATCTCTTCCTTGTGGCCGTTATTGGTTATAGCCTTTTAAAATAAACCAATAACCTAGCAAGTAACATGTTTCTCTGAGTTCTGAGAGCTGCTCTAGCAAATTAATGGAACCCAAGGAGTGGGTTGTGGAAACCTCTGATTTATATAGATAGTCGGTCAGAAGTATAGGAAACAATCTGGACTTTTGATGATTTCTGAATTGGAGGGGTCACTGGAATGTCCAAACCTGCGCTTCTGGCTGGTGCCTGAAGTGAATATGTGTGCACGGTGAGGGGAGGTGGGAGCAGTCTTATGGGACTGAACTCTTTTAGCAGTGGAATCTGATGCCATCTCTGGGTGTACGTGTCAGAACTGAGTTTGCTGGCATCAGGAGAAGACTCCCACACTGGAATTGAGCCAGGGAACACCCAACTGAACGCCCAGACTCTCATCTCACACACATTAGTGTGCGTCTTCCCACTCCCACCACTGTCTGGAACATGTTCCGAGGACATGGAAAGCTGTTGCCCCGTCTTAGCACATAAACCTAAATGTTCATGATATAAAACAACACATTTTAAAAAACACACTTCATACACTGGGCTACTAAAAGTAAATATATGTACATATATGTATATATATACACATACTTGTTAAAATGGGTAAATATTTAAGATAATTTAAGTGAAAAAAAGGAAGTTACAAGAAGATATGTGTGATCCTTTTAGGGATTTTTAAGGCTACATACTTTTATAGAGACACACAGATACACAGATACATATATTTGTGTGCACGTCCATACATGTCTATGTAGCACGTTACACACTAGAGCTAACAGCAGTAACTTCCAGAGGTTCAGGAAGGGTACCACGCTTGGGGGTGGTAATCAAAGCGGTTATGCCATGATGTTTGAGCACACATGGGCTGTGGAGCCATGTAGTGTGGTTTTGAATGCCAGCTCACGTAACAGCCATGTGACCACAGGCAACTTACTCAGCCTCCTGTGCCTTAGTTTCCTCGTCTGTAAAATAAAGATGATAATAGGGCTGATATAAGGACTAAATAATAACTCATAAAGCACTGTCACTATTTCTGACGCTTCTCTTTTAATGTTATAGTTCCTTTGCCAAGACTTCTATGTTGTTCTTGTGAATGAAAAAGGGGCCACATACTAACCTTGACAAGCTCACATACTAACCCTGGTGGGTCTTACAAATTCAGAGACCTAAAGTAACCATATAGGATGATGGTCTGAACATAATTCCTAACTAAAAGTGGCTCATGACCTGTAGTCACATCCTGGGCCTGTAGCTTCTTTGACAAAGGTCAACTTTTACCTTAAGTGAGCCTGTCTATTGTCTTTTTGCATCTAAGGTAACATGCCTTTGAAATGTCAGACTAATCTTTTCCAGACTCCTCAGGACACAACCTCTACATCAGAGTGTGAGACCACAGAACCCCTCATTGTTATTTTGTTCCCTGCATACCATCTGCATGTGCTGTAAATGTTGATTATTAACTACTATCCTGACCCCACCAATGTGAAAGTATGTGTTTCTCCGTTTTGTTTTTTATCCAATCCCAGAGATTTTCCCCATCTTGTTTTCTCTCACTTCCTTAGTTTACCAGTGGATTTCGTACAACCCTCCTTATCTCTCCTCCTTTTATTCTAATGTATAGAATAAGCTGTAAAACTGTCATCCTCTGGAGCATTTTCTCAATCCATTGAGATTCTGCTTCCTGGCAATTGTTGTCAGTGTGGCTCAAATAAATTCATAAAAATTCTCTACAGGTTTGGACATTGCTACATTGACGTTCCCCACAGAGGCTTCTAAACTCTTGGCTTTGAGTGTTAAGTGTAGCTTCAGGAACAGACCTGGTTCCCAAATTAGGACTGACAGCTCTGCAAACAACGAAAGAGCGCCCATTTATTTTATTATTCTATCGTCATCTAACTTAAAGGGCCCTTAATAAATGCTCCCAGCATAAGCTATTGAAGTAGTAAAATTATGCAATTGGGAGAAATCTTGGCAATTAATTTTTTTTTTAATCTCTAAATTGTGTGCTAAATTGTATTCAGTAGTATCATTAAGACATTGGGGAGCCTGTAGGTGACACATATTTGTTGCAAGGAATTTTGCAACAAGTATTAACGCCTCTAGGTCTATGTGGGTGACTTGTGATAAAAGTCGCCTGTGGCTAAAACAAGAGTAAAGGGGTTGTAGAAAATAGTTTGGGAAGTAAGAGAGTGAGCAGAGGCAGGAAACATCTGGACTATAGGAAAGTAAACTGCGGAAAAATATGACCCCAAATTTTCCAGTCGCTGAGAGTTAGTGTCAATAGCACTAATTCTGAATCAGTTCAGAGAGCTGTAGAATTGTCTTCTGTTTGTTCATCTACTCAAGAAATATGTACTGGGAGTCTGCCATGTGCATAAGGAACTGCCAGGCACTACATAAGGAAACAAATTATAATGTATCCGTTGGGGATGAATGTTCTGAGGGAAAATACCACACTACACAAGATAGAGTGTGGTAGATGGGGATGGGATCGGTAACGTACGAAGAGTAGACAGAAAGGTCTTCCTGACAAGCTGAAAGGCCTTAGAGTGAGAATAAATTGATTGGAGATGACAAGCCCCATCCTTTTCAAATTCACAGTGCATTTGTGGCCTCTCAAACATGGAAGCAAACATCAATGAAAAACAGGCTTTGGCACTGTTGTATGTACACATTTTCTTTTTTTCTCTTTTACTTTTTTTAAAAAACATTTTAAAGACATCATTGTTTAGGAAGTGAGTGCAGCATGATGAGAAAGCCAGGCCTTTGGCATCTGATGGCCCTGAGTTCAGACTCTGGTTCCGGCCCTTACTGACTGTGGGTAGCTGAGCAAGTGACTTAACCTCCCTTAAAAATGGGGATAGTAATGCTCATCTTAAAGCACCAAGCGCAGTCCCTGCCCCCTCTTCCTCCTGTTTCAGGAAAGACATGATTTTTTATTGGAAATTGAGATTTGGGGCAATGAAATGTAACTGTGCAACTTGATACAAAAAAACAAACATCGATAACTCTTAAAGTTTCCACCCTTGTCACATTTAACCTTCATTTTACTTAGTGCTTTTTTTCCCATCATTGACATGAACAGGAAAAATATTACTTATATATTAAGAAAGACTAAATATTAGTGACTTCGACTCGAAAATTTTATGAGATATCTTTATATATAAACATCTTGAGAGAAACACAATGGTCAAAACCAACCGTATCTGCCATCTAGAAAGAAAACATAAGCCTGTATAGTTCTAATACAGATCAGTGGCAGCATGACGATAGAAATCTATATAGTCATTGCCACAAGAGTGGCAGGGTTTAAAGTGCTATTTCTCAGAGGCTGAGAGATGAGAACTAGAAGTAGGCCTTGCCTGATGACAGGAAGGAATCTCCAAGTGGATATGTCAGCGAGAACTGGAAAGGATCCCTGCTGGAGGCAGAAACAAAAATAGTAGGGGCCAAAAGATGGATGTGAAGGGGGCATGAGAGTAGAGGATGTTGAGGATATTTTTAAATGTACAAATCTTATTTTGAAATGAATGAAATTGAATGAGAAGAACAATTTGGGGCCAGCTATGAACTTCCTTATTGGATACTTCTTTTATGTGGGATGTGACTTCCACCTTGAATCATTAAGGGGCAATAAAAATATGCTACGGGATATATGCCATTTCTATCTTCAAAGCTGAAATTTAGTCAGCTGGCAAAAGACGCTCTGATAAGATAGGATAAAGAAGAGAAAAGTACCTTTCTCCCTCTGGAAGTCATCTATCTGGTTCTGATCCATTCTAAGAAGCTTATTAGAGTATTCCTCATTCTTATGGACTAGCAGGACATAGGCACAAACTATGGAGAATGGCAGTTACAGTTGCTAAATAGAGATTTATTGCCACTGTAGATTTTCAATTATAGTTTAAGATTCTAAAATCTACTTGAGGCTTCTCTGGGTAAAGACAAAAAACTTGGACTCTCTCATTCTGTCTTTTTTCTCTGAAAAGTGCAATCTTGATTCTGTAAGAAGACTTTAAAATGTTTTGAAGGTGGAAATCTCAGTAGCAGAAAAATAACTGTAAATAGCTTTTGGCAGGATTTGAATAATTTTTCAACTTTCTGCAGCATATGCAGACGATAACCAAATAAAATTACAAATCACGGCATGTCATTTGAGAGTTTTGTTGAAAGAAAAATGTCATCTCAAATCTCAGCCAAAGGTAGGCTATAAATAAATACCTACACATTCTCAAATTACAATTTCCACAGTTGTTTCACCATATAAAGGGAGTATTTTAAAGCATCTCATTAGCAGTTCTAGCTCATGAGAGTTCATTGAAAACTCCAAATCGAATTAATGATATAAGTATTTGTCATTGACTGTTGATGCAGGGATGAAACCAAATAGGCATTGTGCTAGTAGTAAGATAAGCAAATCCACATTTATCATATGTTACTAAAACAAATGTTTGTGGGTCTTGGAAGCATGCTACTTGCCTTAGTACATGAAGCCATCAGAATAGCACTTCTCAAAGATCCTGAGTAACTAATACAACCACCTCATTGTTTAAATGTGGAAACTGAGCCCTAGAGTGGTTAAATAACTTGCCACATTGTCCAGAACCAGGTGGTCCTTTCCAGATGGATGACCATACAAGCTGCAAAGGCATAGCTCCTGAAGGGTACTACCTTTGGAGTTAGTATGGACCCAAGAGCCTCTTGCTAGGTTTCTAATCCTGATTTCTACACAAGAATCACTCTAATCTTTTTGCCCCTTGATTCTTGGAAATCCCCTGTGCTACTTTAATTTCTCTCTAAAGAAAATCATTATCTGAAAAAAGATTCTATTTCTCTCTCATCTCCCTCAGTAAGAGAGAGAACGGGAAGAAGAGAGAGAAAGAAAAAAAGAAAGTGCGTGCGTGAGAGAATTATTTTTCATTCAGTAACTATTGTCAAATCGTCTGAATGACATCCTGAGAATAATAGGCTTTCAAGAAAGCTCAGAAGCTAATTTGATATCCAGGACAACAAACAGAGCAAAGGAGGTATG
The DNA here is from genome assembly GCF_000151845.1 of Pteropus vampyrus. NCBI lineage: Eukaryota > Metazoa > Chordata > Mammalia > Chiroptera > Pteropodidae > Pteropus > Pteropus vampyrus. The sequence continues at coordinate 4,602,126 of NW_011888793.1, read as the reverse complement.
GAGGGAGAAAAGACACAAGTCTCCCATTTGTCTGAGATCCCTTTGCATTAACCATCTGCTCTTTGCCTCATTTATAATTCTTCCAGACAGACTGCTACTCGGCATTGTCAACAATGACCTATCAGAATTGCAGTGTAGTTTCAGAGCACAGACTGGAAAAGGTGCAGGCCAGAGCAATAAACAAAACTGTGACTTCAATACCACCCTCTCACTTCTATACCACCTTCTTGCTTCTATCCAAACACTGGCATCCATCTAGGTGAATATGTGGAGCAGGTTTGGCTGCCCACGTAAGTTCACAAAGCCCTCACAACACTCTCACACAGTCTAACCAGCCTTTTTGAGAATAGATATTTTTCCTTCTGATTTGGTACCCATCTTCACATGGGGAGCATGACTGGGCAATGAATCTGAGGTCATTTTTTCTGCTGTAGAGGCTGTAACAAAATGGTCAAACAAGGAAGAAATTTGAAGCTAACACTAGAATTTATTGTAGCTTATCTGGAAAATGAAGCCATTTAACA
>NW_011888793.1:4579181-4601552 GCF_000151845.1 Pteropus vampyrus | reverse complement strand
AATCACGGCATGTCATTTGAGAGTTTTGTTGAAAGAAAAATGTCATCTCAAATCTCAGCCAAAGGTAGGCTATAAATAAATACCTACACATTCTCAAATTACAATTTCCACAGTTGTTTCACCATATAAAGGGAGTATTTTAAAGCATCTCATTAGCAGTTCTAGCTCATGAGAGTTCATTGAAAACTCCAAATCGAATTAATGATATAAGTATTTGTCATTGACTGTTGATGCAGGGATGAAACCAAATAGGCATTGTGCTAGTAGTAAGATAAGCAAATCCACATTTATCATATGTTACTAAAACAAATGTTTGTGGGTCTTGGAAGCATGCTACTTGCCTTAGTACATGAAGCCATCAGAATAGCACTTCTCAAAGATCCTGAGTAACTAATACAACCACCTCATTGTTTAAATGTGGAAACTGAGCCCTAGAGTGGTTAAATAACTTGCCACATTGTCCAGAACCAGGTGGTCCTTTCCAGATGGATGACCATACAAGCTGCAAAGGCATAGCTCCTGAAGGGTACTACCTTTGGAGTTAGTATGGACCCAAGAGCCTCTTGCTAGGTTTCTAATCCTGATTTCTACACAAGAATCACTCTAATCTTTTTGCCCCTTGATTCTTGGAAATCCCCTGTGCTACTTTAATTTCTCTCTAAAGAAAATCATTATCTGAAAAAAGATTCTATTTCTCTCTCATCTCCCTCAGTAAGAGAGAGAACGGGAAGAAGAGAGAGAAAGAAAAAAAGAAAGTGCGTGCGTGAGAGAATTATTTTTCATTCAGTAACTATTGTCAAATCGTCTGAATGACATCCTGAGAATAATAGGCTTTCAAGAAAGCTCAGAAGCTAATTTGATATCCAGGACAACAAACAGAGCAAAGGAGGTATGGAGGGAGAAAAGACACAAGTCTCCCATTTGTCTGAGATCCCTTTGCATTAACCATCTGCTCTTTGCCTCATTTATAATTCTTCCAGACAGACTGCTACTCGGCATTGTCAACAATGACCTATCAGAATTGCAGTGTAGTTTCAGAGCACAGACTGGAAAAGGTGCAGGCCAGAGCAATAAACAAAACTGTGACTTCAATACCACCCTCTCACTTCTATACCACCTTCTTGCTTCTATCCAAACACTGGCATCCATCTAGGTGAATATGTGGAGCAGGTTTGGCTGCCCACGTAAGTTCACAAAGCCCTCACAACACTCTCACACAGTCTAACCAGCCTTTTTGAGAATAGATATTTTTCCTTCTGATTTGGTACCCATCTTCACATGGGGAGCATGACTGGGCAATGAATCTGAGGTCATTTTTTCTGCTGTAGAGGCTGTAACAAAATGGTCAAACAAGGAAGAAATTTGAAGCTAACACTAGAATTTATTGTAGCTTATCTGGAAAATGAAGCCATTTAACATAGGCCTTGTCTACAAAATATGAAAACAACTAAACAAACATGAAAAATTATTTTAATCGTTGACTATCATGTAGCGTGACAAAAGATTGATTAACAGCTATTATTTTCAATCCATGCAAAGGGATGTTGGTTATGGACAACATCATTTAGTGTTGAGATGATTATCAGATGAGGTGGCCATTGAGAAGATACCCCTTTACTGGCAATCAACTCTAGAAAGAATAAAAGGGGGAATCTATAGACAGGATGAGAAAATGTGCACAGCTTAAGGAAGGTTGGTGCTGTTAGAATAGAGACCATGCATACATTCCACAATTCCCTAAAACAAAGCCAAACTGAAATACGCAGCCAATACCCAGAAATCCCTGTACATTGTATAATGATATACCAATAAGCAAATCAAAAAAATACGAAACTGAAAATATGTAAAATGTTGTAGAGTAACCAGTAATATATTAAAAGATCGTTTTCGTTATTACTAGCACTTACACATGTGCCACACATTGCTGAAAGCACTTTAACTCCTCAATCCTCATGACATTCCTATGAGGCATGCACTACATCGGATGCTGAGTTCTACCCTCTGGGTTCCCATCTTCTACTAGATTTTTGCAAAGTAATTTTGCTCTCTTGATAGTTATTTGATGCTCTTTTAAAAGCATTATAGTTGTAACATCTTTATATCAAATAATTGGCAAACACAAAGGAGACATATATCATTTATAATAAGGAATAAATATTTGTCTCAGTTGACTAGCCAACTAGCCAAGACTCTTCAATTCACCATGTTATAAATTCAATGTTCTTTATTTTTATGAAAAATGTGAAACATAAAAATAGAGAACACTGCAATAAACTTCCACGTATCCATTCCCAGATTTAACAGATATCAAGATTTCCTACACTTTCTCTTTCTCTCCTCTCTGCCTCTCCTTCTCTTTAGCCTCTCTACCCCTTCCCTCCCTCTCTCTTCTTCCCTCTCAATTATTTGAAGGAAAATTCCAGACATCAGCTCATTTCACTCCTAGAATTTGAATACACATCTCTAAGATAACATGGAGGTTTTTTTAAATAATTATGGTCTAACCACAATGTCATCATTATATTTAAGAAAAGCAATAATAATATCTTGGTGTCATCTAATATCTATACATACTCAAATTTTCCAGATTGTTTCAACTGTCTTGTTTGAGTCAGAATTCAAAGGCCCAACATATTGCATTTGTTACATCTTATTTCTTCCCTTTTTTCCCTATTTCTTCTTTTTTTAAATATTATCTTTTTTCATCCCATTGATTTATTAAAGAGCCTGGGTCAGTTGTCTGACAAAATATCACACATTCACAACTTTTCTGTTGGCTTTCTGTTAGCTACAACAACTTGATTAGATTTGGATTTTGTTACTTTCACAGGAATATGTCATAGGTAGTGCTGTGTAATTAGGGCTGAATTACATTGAGAGGACACAATCTTACTGATGCTGAGATTAATCAATCAGTGAGTTCAGGTGATGACAGCCTGATGCCTCTTGGGTATAATTTCCCACCAACTCTGCATCTTGTGGCATCGTTCATTCATGATCATTTCTTGAATCTATTATGTCATTTTGGTGGCAAAATTGTGATTTCATAATTATATCATTCTACCCAGACTTATTGTTTGGAATTTTATAAAGAAGAAATTTCCCTTATTAGGTAGATTTATTTGGTTGCCCAAAAATATAGCTTATACCAGAAAAACAGAATATATGCTTAATTCTTTCATAATAGTTATCTATTTTTAGAGTAACGAGTTCTTGCTCTAGTTATTACAGCAGTGTCCAATACTTTCTCTTTTTATACTTTTATTATAAACCCACAGGTTTTTATATATTTATTCTGTTCCCAATCATTGCATTTATTATCCTTTTCTTGCCCAAATTGTCTCCTCTTTGGCCAGTGAGAGCCTCCGTGTCCCTGTTACTTTTGTACATTTTCTACCCAAGACCTGGAATCAGTCATTCCCCTAAGAAACCCCGGTTCCTGTCAGAGTGGAATGGTGTTTGAAGACCACAGTCTGGGTAATTAAGAGATTGTTTTCATTATTGAAGTAGTTATTTCATTATTAAACTAATATTTAATATTAACTGGGTAATGTATGCTCTTTTGCATTAGGTTATTTTTTCTATGCCTTTCACTGGACAGAACTAATATATATATACATATATATACACATACACATATAATTTTTAAAGAAAAATAATAATTTAAGTTTACATTGCCATTTCCAACTTACATTTAATAATGTAAGATTTTTAATTTATTTGGCTTTTTACTGAATTTTTTTTCCATATCTGAAAATTGTGATTTCTTACAATAGTAAAATAATTACCTACTTGCATTATGTGAATAACTATAACTTTAACAACAATAAAATAGTTCTGATATAATAATATCCATATTACTAATGAGTGAAGTTTAAGTTTTTTTTTTTTTGGAAGCTTTATATGTCCTCAGATAATAGTCCTTTTAAAGATAGTCAAAATGCTGTGTCTTGAAATCACTCAAAATAATGAAATGAAGTTAGACATGGTCTCTGCCCCCATGGGGCTTTAACTGGGGAAACAAACAATAAGCAAATAAAATAATTTAATTAAATAATAACCAATAGTGATAAACCAGATGAAGGAAAAAGAACAGGATGTATCGTGAGAGAATGATGGTAGCTGAGGAGGACTTCTATAAGGAGCTGCCATTTAAACTAATATTCAAGTAACGAGGGGGATCCTGACAGGTGAAGAGGAGGAGGAAGAACACTCTAGACAGAGGGATAGGCTACTTGAAGACCCTAAGGCAAAAACAAACAGAAAAAAGCTTTGTGTGTTCAGGAACCTGAGAGAAGGCCGGTATGGCTAAAACAATATAAAGACTCACTGACCAGGTCATGTAGGACTTTATAGGTCATGGTGAAGAGTCTGGATTTCACTTAAGGGGCAATTAGATGCTGCTGAAGTAATGGGATGGTGTAATACAATTTAGGTTTCAGCAAGTTTGTACTGGCTGTTTTGTGGAGACTGGGTGACAGCAGGCAGGGAATTCACTGTGGGAGGAAGCTATGGTAGTGATCCATTGAGAGATGCCAGGGTGTTGGCAATGATGCTAGAAAAAAACTACACATTTAAGAGACATTTTTGGAGGTGGGCTTAACAAAACTTGGCGGTGAATGAGCCGTGGATGGGGATGATGCAGTGGTGGTAAGGAAAGGAATCAAAATTCGAGAAAAACATCACAAACTACAGATGAATTCTATTTTATAAGTAGAGATATAAAAACTTAAATAAAATACCTCAAATAGAAATTAAAATAACAACCAATCAAGAAATTTCCCTTTAAAACCAAACAGAATTACATCATAATGCAAGAATAATTAATTTCCAGATTATAACTTATCACATCAAGTAAAGATAATAACATAACCTATGTTGTTTGGGTTGGATTTTCCAGTCAATATAATAAGATTAATGGAAAGGAGAAGACACATTTATTTTTATTTGCAGATGAGAAAATTAATGCTTAGAAACTCCAAAAGAAAAACTCTTAAGTACGCAAAAGAGACTGCCATAAGGTGAACAGATATAAATCAACATACAAAGTCACTGCTTCCTATATTCTACTGATAATCATTTAGAATTGGAAAAATGGAAGGAACCAGTTTGTAATGGGAATAATCTTAATGAGAAAGGTAGGAAATGTATAGAATGAAATCACAAATTTTTCCCAATATCTGTATCTTTATCCACAACCATACCTATCTGAGTACACTATATTCTTAGATAGGAAAAATAAATTTGTAAAGATGTCAAATTATATGATTTGGTACAATTCTAATTAAAGTCACCAAAGGTTTCTTTCAGAATTTAACTATGTAATTTTTTAAATTTATCTAGAATGAATACGACTAACCAAAAACATGAAAAGAAATGGAGCAGAGAATTTCTCTACCAGATATTAAAACCTATTATAAAAATAGAATATTTAAAGCACTCTGATACAGATGCTAGAATTGACATACATAACAGGAAAGTAGTTCAAAAAGAGATTCTAATAGATTTTTAATATGTAATAAAGACCATATCACAAAACAGTGGAAAGCAAAGCATCGGTCTGTAAATGGATCTCAGGTAATGCGTTGACTATTCAAAATAAAATAAAACTATTGCTTCTCTTTCTACCATATGCTGGAATTTGAATGAACTTAAGACAAATATTAAAAATTAAACCATAAAAATAGAAAAAATATATAGGTAAAATGAGATACTAAATAGATTTTATCTTATAAAATAATTGTTTAAAATTCTATAAACTGAAACAGCATAAACATAAACAAACATACAATTTGAGAGAATATCTGCAACGAATGTGAAGGCAAAGATTAATAATATACAAAATTTTTAAGGAGCTTATGCAAATAATTGAGAAAAAACAATGAAACCTCAATAAAACAGGCACATGCATAGCCAAACAATTCACAAAATAAATTAAAATGTCCACAAAACATGTGAAAATGTTAAACTACAGTAATTAAAAAGGTTTTGCTTTAAAAACCATGCTCCTTTCAGTCTATCAAATTAATGGTATTGGCAGACCAGTTCCCAAAATGTGACAATATGTATCAAGAGCCTTAAAAATTATCTAAAAAAATTTTACTCTACTTATGGTAATCTCTTATAAGGAAATAGAAATGTAAAAATATATAAGCACCCTCTATGTTGATGCTGTTGCTATCAACGGTGTCATAGTTTAGAGAATTATAGCTCTTATATCTATCAGACTTTGAGGAATTTTAATGACATATGAATTAAAACATTGAGTTTAAAAAGCAAAGTTCAAAATATTAGAAATATTTCTTAAGGGATAAATATATATATGTATATATATCATCTCTAGTGTATGCATATAATTCCAGAGAAATTCACCAAAATATTAACAATGGTGGTCTCTATTAGATTAAGGGTGAAAAATATTTTTTAAACTTTGTCTATGTTTTCTAAAATGAGTATAGATACATTCTATAATTAGAAATAGATAAGCTTTGCTATAAAATGAGGGAATATTTTAATGGAATTTAGAAACTGTCTTTCAAAATATGTTAACTAAAAAAAGTAACCTGATTTCATTATGTAGAAGCCTCGTTACCTAGCAGTTTTAAATAAACTAGCAGTTACTCTACTTTGTTTTAAAGGGCAAGTAACTCCTTTCTTCCACTGGCAAAGCTCAGACTTGTTCGCCTTTATAAAGATGCAAAATGACTTTACTAAGACTAAACAGGTTTAAAGTTGTACTTTTTTAGATCTTTACCCTGAACAATTCCTAGTAACATCTTTTACTAATATATGAATGGCATATTATTATTTTTTAATGTACATACATATGTATTTAGGCACACATGTGGAAGCCTATATATTTGAAAATGATTGTGGTCCAAAAAAAGGAAACCATTTAGAACCAATCCTTGTAATTATGATCACACAGCTTAAACTTCAATTACATAAATAAATGTTTCCCTGGATCCCAGCATATTTTCCTGCCTTTCTCTTCCTTCCAAAATCATTAAAATGAAGTTCCAAAAGCATATACTTCTCCTTCCTACTTCTAATTAGCCCACTTATTGTTTATTGGTAAATGTGACATTTGCATAACCAACAGCTCTCTTTCAAAGAGAACTGTGATGTGGGTGATTCTGAAAGGTCTAAAAAAGGATCTGTGACCTTCAATAAGGTTCACGTAACCACTCAAATAGAAGCTGCCCGGCCACAATGGCCCACTGTCACACAGGAAGCTTCCTTCACACATGCATTCATGGACCACTCCTCTCGCATCCCTTTTCTGCTGGCACTAGTCAGAGGTGCTGTTCTAAGTGTGAAATGTGGGTACAGGCAGCAATTTACAGAATATGCTTCACTTTTTGGTGTCTGTTGGTGGGACGCTGGAAATGGGTCTGGCACAGTTTATCCCTCACCAATGCTTAATGCCATCCCTGGGGCAGGAATATCACAAATCCAGAAAAAATACAGCTTTTAGCTGCTTGGTACTGAACATTTTCAGGCAAATTTCCAAAAGTCCTCGAAGCTAATGTTGAATTGACAAAATGCCAAAAGCCTCTCTCGCATTAAATTTCCACTCTTTATTTTCTCTCTTCAGGTGAACAGCTTGTTAAAATAATAATGTGATAATGCCACCCTGTGTTCCAAATATCTCGAAGTACCATCGTGTTAAGCTTCTTGGCGTCCCTTTGAGACTAATGGGAATTGAGCCAACTTAGCATTTTACAGATGAGAAAAACCCACAGGAGATGGGTCAAATGCCTGGCAACAGCCATGTAGACTTATCACATAAAGTCCCAATTCTGAATTTTGTTCTTAAAATAATGCCAAGTGTTGTAAGAAAGGACCTGAAAAGCTCAGCTAACATCGAAAAGGGCCGGAGCAAGTCCAACACAGGTTTCTGGGGGGGTTGGGGTAATAAACTAGTGAAAGTGATCAGAACATATCCCAGAAGGGACAGCAAGGCACAGTCTAGGCGTGTGGCATTGGAATCAGTGAGAACTGGTATGTTGGCATGGGCCATTGGTAGATCTAATGTGGCATAAGGGCATCTTACAATGGCAGGCACAGTGGATTTCCGTTTTCTTTCTTTTCCTTCTTTCCTTCCTTTTTTTTTCCTTGTTTTTATTTTGGCAGGGGGGGAGGGTACATCAAAGCCCCTGTCCCATAATTACAGATTCCACTGTTATGGGAGTTACAGCATGGAACAGAACTCTACCCCTGTACAGAAGTAACTTCCCTTCTATGAATCCTAGCAATCTGGCTTTCAACACAGAATCTAAACCAGTCAATGGGATGGCCTTGGTTCAGGGCTCAGAATCTGGAGGAAGCATCTCAGAGAAGCAAGGCATAGTTTAGAACTCTTTGTGACCACTGCATCCAATGTCCTGTGAGATCGGCAGCACTGCAACAACGCTGTTGTTTAAGTGTGCCTTTGCCTACCTTAGTGCCTCCTGGTTTTCTGAGCCTAATTCTCTAGACTTCCTGTGAATTTGATGAGATATCTGATAACTTTCTAATAAATTCATTTTTAGCTGGAATGAAAAGAGTCAAGCTCTGTAGTTTACAATCTGGAAGACTGAAGTGGGCAATAGCCAAGGTTATGGAGAAGTTAACATCAAGCAGATACAGCAGTGTATGTCAAGTTTTTAACAGCAGGAACTACAGATCTGGAAGAATTCCTCTCAGGTGAAACAGAAGTCCAGGTATGGCAGAAAGTACTAAGTGATCTAAAATTAATTTTCTTGTCTTATTTTTATGTATCCTGTAGAACTATATTTCCCAGTCTCCCTTGTAGTTAGGTGTGGCATGTGGCTGAGTTTATTAAAAAGAATGCGAGTTGAGTGATGTGTTTCTGTTTCTAGACCTGGCCCACTAAAATCTTCCATGTATGCTGCTACTCTTCCTTTTCCCTTTCTGGTTTACTTTAGCTTTACACTTTAAGGTGGCTTTGGAAGCCACACATTGAAGATGGCAAAGCCCACATCATGCTGGGTTCTCTGAATGATCGTATAAAGGAGGGTTGCTCACTGACCTGCTTACCAGTCCAGTGCTGAAACCTAATCAAAAAATAAACTCCTGTTGTGTTTTAGCTATTATACTTTTGAGAACCCATTTGTTATAGCATAGCCTATATACACCACGTATACAAAAAACCTAGTTAATCAAGGAAAAAGTCAGATTCAGAACAGGGCTAGAAGCAAGGCTGACATGATATTGAGCCCTTGAATTGATGATCTACAGCTTCAGAATTTTTCCCAATTAGGAAAAGGACAGAGGACAATTGAGATAGAATCTCTAAGGGTAGATTATGTAGCTACAGTTACGCAGGTTTAAAGGATGCAGGCAAAAAAAGCTCTTTAGAGATTTGACAATCCTGAATAGAATTGTAGAACTTATTAGAGATAATAAGTTCCAAATTTTTGTTTGTTTCATGCATTCAAGTATCCCATGCTAGAAATAATAAAGAGATAAATTATAAATTTGGTTCTGCTTTTTTCCCCTTTAACCTGGTTTTCCCATCTCAAATAGATCCAAATGATGCATCTAACTCTCCCTCTTGGTTTTCATTTGTTTGTTTTTGTTTTTCCCAATTTCCCCCTTTCTTACTCCTTCTCAACTAGGTGGTTTCTCAGAAGGCTTTAGTCAGACTTAGGTGATCTACCAATTTTTAGAATCACACAGTGTCTTGAGTATATACCTAATAAATGTTTGTAAATAAATTGTTGTTTTCTCTTTTTTATTATTATTTATTTTATTTTATTTTTATGGTGACATTGGTTAATGAAATCCAATAAGTCTCAGCTATACCCTTTAATAATAAGGCATAAATATATTTACACTGTGTGTTCACTTCCCATAGTTAGATTTCTATCTATCACCGCATATTTGACCCCCTTTACACTGTCTACTTCCCTCCTCCCTCCACCTCCTACCCTCTGGTAACCACTAGTCTATAGTCCATGTCCACGAGTCTCTGTTTATTTGTCCTGTTCATTTGTTCTTTTGGGTTTATATCCCATATATAAGTGACATCATGTGATTTTCAACTTTTTCTGTCTGGCTTATTTTGCTTAGCATGATTATCTCGAGGTTCATTCATGTTGTTGCAAATGGCAGTATTTCATCTCTTCTAATAGCTGAGTAATATTCCATTGTAAATATGTACCACAGTTTCTTTATCCAATCATCTATTATAGGACACTTCAGTTGCTTCCATGTCCTGGCCACTGTGAATAATGCTGCTATGAACATCGGTGTGCAAATATCTTTTTGGATATAGGTTTTCAAGTCTTTGGGGTAAATACCCAGTAGAGGGATTGCTGAATCATATGGTAGATCAACTCTTAGTTTTTTGAGGAGCCTCCATACTGTTTTCCAGAGTGGCTGTACCAATTTGCAGTCCCACTAACAGTGTATGAGGGTTCCTTTTTCTCCACATCCTCTCCAATGTTTTCTCTTTTTAATGAGACAAAACTGCACTAAAGTCTCCTTGCATATTCAAGTTGAAAGAGACCTTAGGGATCATCTAGTCTAACCAGTAAACACACACATACACACGCGCGCGCGCGCGCACACACACACACACACACACTCTCCCACAATATACAGACCCCTTCTACAGCATCTCTGACTTGATCCATCCGGTCTGTGCATGCATATTCCCAGTGATGAGAAGCTCACTGCTTTATGAAAGAGTCTATACCATTGAATGACAGCTCCGAAGTTTAAAAAGTTGTTCTTATTTTAAATATTAAAAAATCTCCCTAAAACTTGCACTGATTGCTCAGCATTGGGATTCCTTGGTAAGGATAGTCAACCAGGCAAAAATGTACCAATTTGTATTATTATTTCTTTATCTTCTCCACAGAGATATCAGGAAAAAAACTTCAGAGTCAAAAAGTCCAGATATAAAGATTGTATTTATATTCCTAGTAATCTCAACAAAACTTAAAGGTAAATCTGTATAACTTGTTCTAAGATACTGAAGCTTGATATTCTTTTCTAACTGTTCTCAAATCATTAGGTTAAGTCTAACCTTTGACCAGTTCTTAAAATATAAAGATACTTACTAAATCATAGATAGTCAAAGGTCATGCTTTCTACACCAAAATCATTAGTTCCAATGCACCCGAAATGGAACCCCAGGTGAAGAGATGTTTCTTTCCTACCGCTGTTTTGCACTGGGATCAAACGCCAAAACAGCATCCTGGAGAAGCATGTGAACAAATCACTGTGGCATGTTAAATTCAAAATGGGTTTTCCATCAAGATGGGTCTTATTAATGGAGTCAGGTGCTGTGTAATGTAGTGTTTCAAGTGCAGAAGTGCAGATGAGATGCTGTCAAATATTCAAGAGAGATGAAGTAAGATGAGAATTAGAAGCACAGGATACCTTAGGCAAAATGGAAATGGCCTGAATTCACCCCAACAACTACCTGACTGGGTGTGTGCTTGTATTTTATATGCTCCAACTTAAGTAGACTTATGGGAGTGTGCCAGATTCATTTAGAGGAACTGACATTTGAAAAGCTAGTTAAAATGAGAAAAGTATGGTATCTAGACTTGTATCTTTTTGGAGGATATTTCTGGTCTTTCGGCTATCTGGAGATATTCCTTGGAAAATCTCTAAGCTCTTTTCAGTAATCTGAAACAGCTCAGATTATTCCACAGTTTCTAGTAATATTTAACACAAATCTCAAATCAGTTAGGTCATATCAACTTAGATCCAACAAGTACTATAAAGTAGGAATGTCCCTTGTGAGTACACAATGTCCCTGTGAGAGGGAAGGAACATTAACAGTAAAACATGATAACTGAGGACAAAAACCACTTGATAGAAATTTTTATACATATGCATCAACCCAGAGTGATTCTCTAAGAATCTGGAGAACTGCCTTTGGACACTTGATGTCATCTGAGCCCCACCTATAATGCTGGAAACACACTAAAATCAAGCCTAGAATCCATTTGGAACCAATAGGGGCTCTGCTTCATTGAAATAATCCCAAGAACCCCCATTTCCCTCTAGCCTTTGGGATCTTCCTGCAACACACACCACTTTGGGGCTCTCCCCTAAACGGTCCCATTAGGACTGTAGCTGGAAGAGTTGCTTCTTGTTGGAAGCTGTGATGGAGGCCAATGCAACAGAAATGATTCTGAGAGTACCTTACATGTAAAAACTATTTCCAATTTTCTCTCTCTTAGTGCCAAGAAAGGTTGAAATCAACAGTAAGAATCACACCTGTCAATCAATCAACTCCTTCTATGTTCAGCCACCATGCAAAGCATTTTAAATAGGGTGGTTTTCATTAAAAGTAAATATACCCTTAAATCCTTTATAGCCAAAGGTTATAAAGCCTTTGCTAGGGTGTGCAGACCATAAAAAAAAATGATCCATGAGCATATTTTTACATTGGCAAGAAAAGCAAAATGTCACTCAACTAAATTTAAGATTGTTCACACACATCTGCTACCAACAGAATGTTACAGGAAAAAAAAAAAAAAGGAAGAAAGGAAGAAAGAAAAAGAAATGTGAATAGCTTATAGCCTAAATAGCTCTGGACATTTTTCATTGTTCAGATTACTTATGCTATTTCAACAATGATTAAAAGACTATCAAAAGCAGAAGCCAAAACAAGATTTTGTTTTGCCAAATAGCAACAATTTTTGGTTAAATAAATATATAGGTGATCTTATCTCAACTATAAAATATTATTAGATCACTGTTGTTATAAATATATCATTAAAATGTGTACAAAAAAGCAGGAAATATAAAATATTACACTTCTGACAATATCATAAGTGAATCACATCTTTGAGATATAGTGACAGAGACAATGAATCTAGAGAATATATTTCTGAATCAGATACATTTGCCCCTATTTCAGAACATAAAGCAGATGTATCTTATGACATGAGCCTCAAATACTCTAAATTAAGATGTAAAAGTCTAACCAACCAGAATGATTTATCCAAAGTCTACCACCAGCAGGGAATGAATACAGTTTATCATAAAGAAACAATCAAAGTTTTAAAATCACAAACATGCACTCAGCAGTATGTGAAAAGTACTACTTACTCATCTGTAAAAAATCAAAACGTAATTATAAAATTTAGGAAAATTAAATGAAAAGAACTGGAATCATAAATCTACCTTTCACTCTTCAAAACACTGAGTTCTTTTAAATACTGAAATCAATTAAAGAAATTATCGACTATATTAAGCAAAGCTGACAAAAATGTAAAATAAGATCTCAAATAAATTAGTCATATCCTCCAAAATTTTGCACTCCATACACTGTCAAAATTTACCCCAAAAATAAATGCCAAATTACTGGAGAGTTAAGAAGCAACATCAAATTCACTTGGGAATCATCTATAATAGAAAGAATTAATTATGTTTGAATAAGCGGTTTAGCCAAGTAAATTGCATTTACTACTGATTTTAACATAGGATAACTACAGAGGGAAATAAATTCCATATTACAATAATATATAAAGCTAGTTTATTATTAGACTTTAAAATAAATGATTCAGCATAAATAAATGTTCCAAATCTCACAAATGGCCTGAGAAAAGATCATTATTTGTTAGATTACTTTCTTATGGCACTATATTCTCTTAGACAAATTCAAATAGTTAGTCAAAATATATATTGAGGTCATTTTTGATAGCAATTCGAAGGATCATTTCTTCATTGTCTATGTGATATCACAATAATACAGAATTACACTTTTGACAATTTTAAGGAACCTGTGAGGTTTTTGAATAAACCAGTTTTTAAATTTCTGATTTGAACAATTAAATTGGACTATTTTGGAACTAATTAAATATTTCTAACAATGTCTAAAAGTACCTATTCAGTGGCCTACACCTAACCATCTTATAAAAGGGTGTCATTTCCAGTTACTATAGGCTTTAGTTTATATACTTTATACCAGCAAATTTAAGATTTCATGTCATCAAATATTCCTTATGTGTCAGATAATAGAACACCCAAACATTTGCTCCTTTGGTAATTGAAAGTATGATCTGTAATTTAAAAGTTTAAAATTTCCTCCAAATTAGCACAAATTAGAAACTACTTTCCAAAGACAGCCTTGTGTTCACAAGGATAACAACCTGTACCTTTGGAACTGTTTAATGTGTATATAAAAACGTTATTTCCAAAGTAATTGTTTTGTCCCATTACAATACAATTTTACTTTGTGGTGAATTAAATCAAAAACTCAGATTCTCAAAATTCAAAGAACCAAACATTCACACACCAACTTATACAATGAGAAAGTAATTTTTCAAATGAGTATATTAACACTTTCTAATATATTTTAAATTGTTAACCCTGATTTTGAAATGTAATGAAGGCCATTACTTTTTATAGCTTAAATTTAATCCAGCTCAGTAAGATTTTAGAGTTTCTGTTCTCTATATGTAAAAAAAAAAAAAAAAAAAAAGGATGCATCTAAAATAGATGATAGACATTTGTAGAACTTACACTGTCAGATTGCTTGCCCTGGCCGCAGTCCCTCATCTTCGCACGCTGTCCAGACCTCTCCATGGTGCTGAAGAGTTACTCTTGCCCATTTGAGAGGAAAGAGTTGTTTATTCAAACTGTTTTTGAAAGCAATCCATAGAGGGTCGACTGTGTTAGCAAGTAAACTTATCTGAAGAATTTCTGTAACACATATTACAAAGAAGATACTCTGACTTTCAGTTATCAACCACGATGCTCAGGCAGCTCAAAGAAGATTTTGGAGCAGAAATCTTCAAGTCTTGACAAAAAAAAAGAGAGACAGCTCTTTGGGAGATGAAGTTTGCTGATTTTTGTCAGTGTTCTTCAAATTGAAAAAAAAAAAAACACAGCATATATGGCTACTCAGAGAACAGAGGATTCCAGAAAAGTTCTTGATCTTAAGCAGAAAACAAGCTCCCATTAGTCCAAAGCAGCCAGTTCACTTCATCTTATCATTTCATCTACTTTTTACTAGAATAACAATAATAAAATGAAATAAAGCTCAGAATTCTACAAGGCACTGCACATACTATGCAAATAGGTATGCCTCACTCTAGCTCAAGCTTCTGTCTGCTGAAGATTATCAAAACAGAAATCAGATTCCTGTGGCTTTCCCAGATTATCTCTTTCTGAGGCTGAAACGTATAAAGAGCCACATGACACCCAATGATGTCATCTCTAAAGCAGGTCACAGTTGCTGCTATATGTAGATGAAGTCCTTCCAGTGAGTGTTTGGCATAGTGATTTTCTTGAAAATCTACTTGCATTAAATAGTGTGGTATTTTATCAATATACTTAACCCTATCAACACAATGCCATGAAGAGAAAATCAATTTATTGCTCACGAGTGAAGCGGAATCTCTGTTTAACTTAAGATCAGCTGCTGGTGCTGTTTTAGGAAATAAATAACTGTAATTAACTCATGGTAAATATCGTGAAGAAGGGCTTCCCCTCACAGAACTGTTACGGGAATTAGAGGAACTATAGAAACATAGACACTACTTGTAAAACATCTGTCAGAATTTTTAGCTAGTTTTTTAAAAAAACTTACTCTTTTAAAAATCAATCCATAAAGATCACAAAATAAAAATGAAGGTAACTATCTTCAACTCCTAACAACGTTTTATTTGCCAAACTTTTAAAAATGTTTCATAGACAAAGAAATCTAACTAGCAATATTTCTGAAAAAAATTTGAGTATGTTTTCCAATTTTGGTCTTAAACTTTAATTCATTATTTTTAGATGTTTTCCAGTTTAAATAAAGTAACAATAAAAAATTAACTATATTATAACCAATCTGTACTTGCAATTGGTGATAGTATATATAGATATTTTAAAGAATGTGTAATGATGAGAAATGGCCGTTTCTATTCTGTGTGACTTCTTTATCTTTCTCAACTCTGTATCACACATCATAATTTAGGTTTTTTAGTCACAGTTGACATTCCTGTCAGCTAATAGTTAAATTATCTAATCCCCTTTCATGCCAATTAAATAACCCTCATAGTCAAAGTGAAGAATAACTTGAAACTAATCTAATCAGTGCTTATTGACTGTATCCTCTTTTAATAAAAACCAAAATGGATCAAACAACAGAAATCTTCCTAGAAGAGAATAGCATTCTGTCATATTTTTGAGAAAGAATCATAAATCTGAGGAAGAGAAAACAGAATTTCTATATAACCAGTGCCACTGGGCAAATTCTATTAAAACAATCGTGATTGTTTTGGTATTAGATTAGGAAAAATTTGCTTCTGCACCTCATGTAAATGTATATCTATGCGATGCTAAAACATTAAAATAAAAAATGGGAAAAATATTGATCGCCTGGATGTTCTGGTCATGTATGTTTCCTACATAAAATTAATTTGTTTGTCATTTCTAGAACTTGATGTTTTCTATACTTGAACAATAATGAGGATTACCTAAGGCATTTTAAAAAATACAGAACTCCAGGCCTCTTCCCAGATAATTCTGATTCATTAGATCCACTGTGGTTCTGAAATCGGTATTTTTTTAAGCTCCCCCAAGTAATTCTTATTTGGAAAATATTGCAATAATTAATATGTTACAATGTATACAATCATGTAAAATCGAAATAAGTAAAAAATGTTTATGATATTTGTCATGACAAAAGGTCAGCTGTTGCTACATGGAGCACCCAATGTTGGAGGCTCCCATCTTCCCAACTCCTCAGGTTGCCATGAAGAAGCGCTTTCCTAAATACTCCCAGTCTCTGATTTCCATCCTTTAACTCTCTCCGTGAAGGTGGAGGGAATTACCCTGATTAGAAGATTAGGCAAATCGACAACAACAACAACAACAACAACAACAAAAACCGGGCAGCCCACCCCAGGATCATCCTCCCTCCATTTTTCTATGGGACCCACCTCCCCCACAGGGAGGACAGCAGTTTTCGGTGCTTCCTGCGTTTGGTAGGTTTCCCTAAATCCAAATTTCAGTAGTAGGAAGCCAAATGGTGCCACATGTCAGGGTTACACCCTCAAATCCAGCACTGACAGGAAATAAAGCTGAAATTTTGATATCCCTCTGCCTAAATCTCTTGCCTGTCAAAGTAAGTTCCTAAATCAAGAAGAGAAAAGGAGTTATTTATTGACTCCTTAAAACCCCATCTTCCAACACTGTTATATGTTGTCGACTAGACTTGATCTTTTTTTAAACCCCGCTAGACAGTTAATGTTACAAGTTTTATATGTGAATTAATTTAATAAAGTTTGCATTTCCATAATACAGCTCTATGATAGAGGCCTATAAGATGGAGATGTCGTGTAAAAATTTCTTTGGAAGTTTTCAAAATGCATTGTTCAATTCATATTGATTTTATTATTAAGCCACTTAAAGAGAAGCACCAACTCTTGGAATTTTTCTTCAACAACTACTAACTCTAGAATAGTGTTTCTCTAAGTGTACTGAACTATTAAATCAATAGTTCAATAAAATGTGACTCTTATGGGTTTCATAGTCAAAGAAGTTTGGAAAACATGAAACTGTAACACCCCTCCTGCAAACTGAAATTGTGTATTAGCTTAGAAGGCTCTAAGAAGTCCTGAAGTAAATAAATTGGTTTATTTCACCCTTCTCCCTCACCATCTATCAGTATGCTATGAAACCAATATTCTAGCTTCCCCATTC
The DNA here is from genome assembly GCF_000151845.1 of Pteropus vampyrus. NCBI lineage: Eukaryota > Metazoa > Chordata > Mammalia > Chiroptera > Pteropodidae > Pteropus > Pteropus vampyrus. The sequence goes on along the minus strand of NW_011888793.1, from coordinate 4,583,885 downwards.
TCAGAAATTACAGGAGTTCCCAACCAGGAACCAGGCTGCACAGCAGGAGGTGAGCAGCAAGCAAGCAAAGCTTCATCAGCATTTGCAGCCGCTCCCCTGCGTCAGCATCACCGCCTCAGCTGCACCTCAGATCATCAGGCATTAGATTCTCCTATGAGCACCAGTCCCTGGTGCCAAAAACGTTGGGGACCGCTGCTCTAGAAGATGTTTCAGCGGTCAGATTTTTGTTAATACTTAACTCTTCTAGATAATAAATCAGTGAAATGTTATTGTGTATCTTCTCTAAGTTATCAGTTAATTTGTTACAAGAATTTCCAACCATAACTGAGGAATTATATAAAATTTGCAAGGACAGAGGTTGTGTATTTTTAGATGGTCATTGTATCTCTAGTGCTTGGCAAAGGCCCAGCACACAGTAGCCACTCAGATATTTGGCAAATGAGTGAACAGATGATATAGATCTAATCCAGAGATGTGAATAAATACGTTCCCACATTTAAAGTTGTCTTATTTAAAAATAGAAAGTCCAAAGAGCCTTACACCAACGAGCTTTCCAGAGAAAAAAGGAATATGACAATAGACTTCACTTCACTTCTACCAAATCCAATTTCTCCTTGGATCCTAAAACAGCTCTCATATTCATCTAAAGAGCGAAATGCCAATTTGTAATAATAAAACTGGATTTTGCAACAGAGGTCGTGCTTTAGGTCTAAAGGAGGGATTCAAAACTTCACCTCATGTAAGTTATAGAATAAAGACAGGACCTATGGGAGGACAAATGCTGAGACCAGATTTGATGTAAACTACAGAGAAAAAGTTCTTTCTCAACTCTCCTTATCCAAAGCGAGGCATTTAACGCCTAGGTTTTCACATCTATACTTGCAGGTTGATCGCCTGAGACCACTAAGGAGGATTTATTATATTACCATAGACGAATGAGGCAGTTATCAAACAGCGAACCGTTGACTCTGTGTACCATTCCAAAGCCAGGAAATGTTCAATGTTAGCAGTCCTTAAAAAAAAAGTTAAATCCCCAAACCAACAACCATGTTCATTTTTAAAACTATCAAGAAAAATGTCCTCCAGTCATTAAGTTAAAAGGGTAACCTCGGGAAAGGAATCTATACTATCAACCATTTTCAAAGACAGAGAAAGGAGAGTGTGATATAAAGGTAATATTTTTACACAAAAATATATTCATTCAAACTGTAATATATCATTATATGTTGTATAAAATAATTTCTAAAACTTTTGAAAAGAAAACATTTGTTCTGTAAGACTCTGGTTTGAAGAAAAGAGAAATCTATCTACTTCTATGTAAATACCCAGACATTTTCCCTTTTTACGTTTGATTTCGTACTATAGTCTCTGAACCAAATTTAAGACAAATAGACTGAAAAAGAATCTGTGCTATTTGGGGGTCTGAGAGTTTGGGTGCTGAAACATTAGAACTCATGGGACCTAAATTCATAACAACAGCTGGGCATAATATTGTAACTTGTCTCTGACCTGGAAAATCTAGGTTATTAAATTATTAAGTAGCATGAGACTTACATTTTCTATAATTTTATAGCTCTCAATATTGTACTGAAAGGGTCCCAGGAAACCCTCTTTTAGGGCCTGAGTTCCCCCAAAAAACAAGTACAACTTTGTAAGAAGACTTTCTCCCTTTAGTCACTAGATTTTTCCTGATGTATTTAGTCTGGAGATTGTAAATCTCAAAGAGGGCAATGAAACTTGAAGGTAACGCAGCAGTTTGAATGTAGGTACACAAGCCACGTTTGGCAGGCAGAGGCAGGACTGGCTTTTGCTGGTATAGTTGGGAAGGTCTGGTGGGTCACCCGGCTGTGCCTTGATGACTATCCAGCTACCCTTGCTAAAACCAGGACCACTCAAGCAGTCTCAGGGCCTTCTCTCCAACAGCCAGGGAAACGGGGTCTTCAGCTGCTCCAGATCACTCCTCTTGAGCCTGCTCAGAACTGTAATTCTTCCTGACCGGGAGTGAAACGAGATCTAGAGGCTGGGCACTTTCTGCACTGACTTTCCTGAGAGGTGAGGCCGAGTAACCCCGTTCTTCCCAACATGCTGCGGATCCTCCCATTCCAGAAAAGAAAAGAATGATCTCAGCGTTCTGTTACTATGAATGTGAGTGTGGTCTCTCAGAAGAGGCCCACTTGCATAGAGGCAAAAGGACTTGCACCTGGTTTCACCTTTGGATCTTTAAAATTAGTCTTTAAAAGGAGCAACACTAAAATAAATGCTTCATTTATTACTTTTGTAATGTACAGCTTCAATGTGATAATATACATGTATATATATACATATATTCTGAATATACAATACATGAATATATATACTCTAGGACCAATGTGACTTTCATGGATTCATTTGCTGAATCAGAAACAGGCACTGTGCCCAATGGGAATCAAATTAAAAGTTCCACCTCTGCTCTTCACAAGTTTTCCACAGCATTTTGAACACATGGAGTGTTTTCAAGAGCAGATTCAGAATGGACTAACATTTATTGAGAGGCTTCAGGGTCACAGGCTCTGTGCTATGTTTTACCTATGTAGTGCCATTCAATCTTCATGGTGATACCAAACCATCTCCGAGGTGGGTGTTATTTCCAGTTTGCAGATGGAGAGTGACCTCTCAAGTGTTACGTCTTAGAGTCACAAAAATAGTGACAGAGCTGTTATTTTAAGTCAGGTAGTCTTATCAAGCCAGGTCCTTATTCTATGAACCACACTGCTCCCTACAGACCAGACCATAATAATATGGGGTACCACATGGGACTGAGAATGTCTTAAAACAATTGAAAGATTTTTCTAGATTTATCTGCAAGAGTATACTAATGATTTGTGAAAAGGTTATCAATCTCATTTATAATATACTTTTCTACAGTTTCTTTCTATGATATCATCCTATGAAACAAATTACAAGTTTCTCAGAACTGGGAACTAAAAAAAAAAGTATTTGGTCATATGAAATTGATAAATAAAAAATACACAAAGCATTTTCCACTGTTGTCCTCAGTACAGTAACTAGTATTTTTATGGTTAAAAAAAAAGTTACTTTCTTTCCCTCACTTTGATACAGGCAAGCTCCATTTCCCAGTAACAGTTGCTATTCAAAATTGCTATTTCTAAAACAAATTTTTTTTTCTGCTACATTATGATACATTGTGGTCTAGGGTACTTAATATGCAAATTGCTAACATAACTTAATATTATCTTCCCTCCTGTTGCTCTTTAATTTGGCATTGAACAGCTGAGGTTTGAAGTTTTAATCAAAGAGCATTGAATTAGGTAATTTGTAAAATCAAGTGAGGATTCTTTTTTCAATTATTTCATTCACTGTTTATACCTATTAAATTGTAAAATAGTCTTAGAAATTCATTAACAGAATGTCTTTTCCACTGCTTGACCATGTCTAAATGCAGTCTTATTTTCAAGTGGTACAGTATGGTAGAATAGAGAAGGTGTGGGCTCTAGCCAAAAGTGTAACCCAGGGCAAGTTAGTTGTATCTTTAAGTCTCATTTTCATCATCTTAAAATGGAGATAATAACAGTACCTCTTTCATATGATCATTGAGAGAATCGAAATAATCCATGGAAAGCATCAGCGAAGTACCTAGCATTTAGCAAGTGCTCAGCTCTCATCAAGATGATGAATTTGAGAGCTCATACTGAAACATTACTGTTGTTACATATTTTAGAACAGAAATAATCTAAAAACTATATTAACCATTATGCTTAGCTAAAACAATCAGAGCAGAAACATGCAAAAGCATCGTTCGCAGCTCAGCACAGGGGCTGGCTTTCCATGTGGCACATGCTTGGGGTGGACAACTAGTATGGGCAATTGCTGTTATGCTAGGCATAGGGGTAGGCGCAGCAGCCGGCAAGGCCCAGGGCTTAGAAAAGGGCAGACTGGCCTCTAGTTGAGGCTGAGGGAGTAGAGGGAAGGCAAGGACCTGAGACAAGGAAGGCAACTGACCAGATTCGAGAAGACAAATAATGGTCCAGGCAGTAACAACAATAAATCAATCCCAGAGAGAGAGGGCTGAGATTCAGCAAGTTTAAGGGGATCTAAAAGGAGTCAGGGGCCCAGAGAATCCCTCAGGGAGATACCTGACTGAGAGCATTTGACTTGGACTGAAGAATTTTAACCCTGAACTTCTAAATGGAAGCCCATCCCTTTAGGACCAGCTTAGCTAAGGTGAGCCAGGGGTCAACCTTATTCCTTCTACAAACTTGAGGTCTACTCATCAGAGGGTAGTAAACCAAGTTTTCCTATCTGCGGCTCCCTAAGAGTAGGTATGAACCCAGTGGGTCTAGCAGGCTAGTCAAGGCGGAGCAGTGTCACTTTGCTTTCTTATACCACTAGAAGGTATAAGAATGAATCTTCCTGAAAGAGGTCCCAGCAAAGTAATGATCATAGGCGATAAAACAATCTTAGCTAGTCATGTCAGCCAAATAAAGAAGCATGAAGTTTTTTAAAAAAATTATGACTTGCATATTTTACCTGCCTGATAAACTAGAGACTTGGAAATGTCCCAACATCTTATATTTTTATATTTTATTTTGTATATTTAGTATCATACCGTTGCCATCATCAACAGCAAAGTTGGTGTTATAATCATTAACCTCTATTAGAATTCTGGGCAGGGTCTGCTTTTCTTTGTAACTAATTTCAATAGTG
>NW_011888793.1:4566117-4579131 GCF_000151845.1 Pteropus vampyrus | reverse complement strand
GAGACCACTAAGGAGGATTTATTATATTACCATAGACGAATGAGGCAGTTATCAAACAGCGAACCGTTGACTCTGTGTACCATTCCAAAGCCAGGAAATGTTCAATGTTAGCAGTCCTTAAAAAAAAAGTTAAATCCCCAAACCAACAACCATGTTCATTTTTAAAACTATCAAGAAAAATGTCCTCCAGTCATTAAGTTAAAAGGGTAACCTCGGGAAAGGAATCTATACTATCAACCATTTTCAAAGACAGAGAAAGGAGAGTGTGATATAAAGGTAATATTTTTACACAAAAATATATTCATTCAAACTGTAATATATCATTATATGTTGTATAAAATAATTTCTAAAACTTTTGAAAAGAAAACATTTGTTCTGTAAGACTCTGGTTTGAAGAAAAGAGAAATCTATCTACTTCTATGTAAATACCCAGACATTTTCCCTTTTTACGTTTGATTTCGTACTATAGTCTCTGAACCAAATTTAAGACAAATAGACTGAAAAAGAATCTGTGCTATTTGGGGGTCTGAGAGTTTGGGTGCTGAAACATTAGAACTCATGGGACCTAAATTCATAACAACAGCTGGGCATAATATTGTAACTTGTCTCTGACCTGGAAAATCTAGGTTATTAAATTATTAAGTAGCATGAGACTTACATTTTCTATAATTTTATAGCTCTCAATATTGTACTGAAAGGGTCCCAGGAAACCCTCTTTTAGGGCCTGAGTTCCCCCAAAAAACAAGTACAACTTTGTAAGAAGACTTTCTCCCTTTAGTCACTAGATTTTTCCTGATGTATTTAGTCTGGAGATTGTAAATCTCAAAGAGGGCAATGAAACTTGAAGGTAACGCAGCAGTTTGAATGTAGGTACACAAGCCACGTTTGGCAGGCAGAGGCAGGACTGGCTTTTGCTGGTATAGTTGGGAAGGTCTGGTGGGTCACCCGGCTGTGCCTTGATGACTATCCAGCTACCCTTGCTAAAACCAGGACCACTCAAGCAGTCTCAGGGCCTTCTCTCCAACAGCCAGGGAAACGGGGTCTTCAGCTGCTCCAGATCACTCCTCTTGAGCCTGCTCAGAACTGTAATTCTTCCTGACCGGGAGTGAAACGAGATCTAGAGGCTGGGCACTTTCTGCACTGACTTTCCTGAGAGGTGAGGCCGAGTAACCCCGTTCTTCCCAACATGCTGCGGATCCTCCCATTCCAGAAAAGAAAAGAATGATCTCAGCGTTCTGTTACTATGAATGTGAGTGTGGTCTCTCAGAAGAGGCCCACTTGCATAGAGGCAAAAGGACTTGCACCTGGTTTCACCTTTGGATCTTTAAAATTAGTCTTTAAAAGGAGCAACACTAAAATAAATGCTTCATTTATTACTTTTGTAATGTACAGCTTCAATGTGATAATATACATGTATATATATACATATATTCTGAATATACAATACATGAATATATATACTCTAGGACCAATGTGACTTTCATGGATTCATTTGCTGAATCAGAAACAGGCACTGTGCCCAATGGGAATCAAATTAAAAGTTCCACCTCTGCTCTTCACAAGTTTTCCACAGCATTTTGAACACATGGAGTGTTTTCAAGAGCAGATTCAGAATGGACTAACATTTATTGAGAGGCTTCAGGGTCACAGGCTCTGTGCTATGTTTTACCTATGTAGTGCCATTCAATCTTCATGGTGATACCAAACCATCTCCGAGGTGGGTGTTATTTCCAGTTTGCAGATGGAGAGTGACCTCTCAAGTGTTACGTCTTAGAGTCACAAAAATAGTGACAGAGCTGTTATTTTAAGTCAGGTAGTCTTATCAAGCCAGGTCCTTATTCTATGAACCACACTGCTCCCTACAGACCAGACCATAATAATATGGGGTACCACATGGGACTGAGAATGTCTTAAAACAACTGAAAGATTTTTCTAGATTTATCTGCAAGAGTATACTAATGATTTGTGAAAAGGTTATCAATCTCATTTATAATATACTTTTCTACAGTTTCTTTCTATGATATCATCCTATGAAACAAATTACAAGTTTCTCAGAACTGGGAACTAAAAAAAAAAGTATTTGGTCATATGAAATTGATAAATAAAAAATACACAAAGCATTTTCCACTGTTGTCCTCAGTACAGTAACTAGTATTTTTATGGTTAAAAAAAAAGTTACTTTCTTTCCCTCACTTTGATACAGGCAAGCTCCATTTCCCAGTAACAGTTGCTATTCAAAATTGCTATTTCTAAAACAAATTTTTTTTTCTGCTACATTATGATACATTGTGGTCTAGGGTACTTAATATGCAAATTGCTAACATAACTTAATATTATCTTCCCTCCTGTTGCTCTTTAATTTGGCATTGAACAGCTGAGGTTTGAAGTTTTAATCAAAGAGCATTGAATTAGGTAATTTGTAAAATCAAGTGAGGATTCTTTTTTCAATTATTTCATTCACTGTTTATACCTATTAAATTGTAAAATAGTCTTAGAAATTCATTAACAGAATGTCTTTTCCACTGCTTGACCATGTCTAAATGCAGTCTTATTTTCAAGTGGTACAGTATGGTAGAATAGAGAAGGTGTGGGCTCTAGCCAAAAGTGTAACCCAGGGCAAGTTAGTTGTATCTTTAAGTCTCATTTTCATCATCTTAAAATGGAGATAATAACAGTACCTCTTTCATATGATCATTGAGAGAATCGAAATAATCCATGGAAAGCATCAGCGAAGTACCTAGCATTTAGCAAGTGCTCAGCTCTCATCAAGATGATGAATTTGAGAGCTCATACTGAAACATTACTGTTGTTACATATTTTAGAACAGAAATAATCTAAAAACTATATTAACCATTATGCTTAGCTAAAACAATCAGAGCAGAAACATGCAAAAGCATCATTCGCAGCTCAGCACAGGGGCTGGCTTTCCATGTGGCACATGCTTGGGGTGGACAACTAGTATGGGCAATTGCTGTTATACTACGCATAGGGGTAGGCGCAGCAGCCGGCAAGGCCCAGGGCTTAGAAAAGGGCAGACTGGCCTCTAGTTGAGGCTGAGTGAGTAGAGGGAAGGCAAGGACCTGAGACAAGGAAGGCAACTGACCAGATTCGAGAAGACAAATAATGGTCCAGGCAGTAACAACAATAAATCAATCCCAGAGAGAGAGGGCTGAGATTCAGCAAGTTTAAGGGATCTAAAAGGAGTCAGGGGCCCAGAGAATCCCTCAGGGAGATACCTGACTGAGAGCATTTGACTTGGACTGAAGAATTTTAACCCTGAACTTCTAAATGGAAGCCCATCCCTTTAGGACCAGCTTAGCTAAGGTGAGCCAGGGGTCAACCTTATTCCTTCTACAAACTTGAGGTCTACTCATCAGAGGGTAGTAAACCAAGTTTTCCTATCTGCGGCTCCCTAAGAGTAGGTATGAACCCAGTGGGTCTAGCAGGCTAGTCAAGGCGGAGCAGTGTCACTTTGCTTTCTTATACCACTAGAAGGTATAAGAATGAATCTTCCTGAAAGAGGTCCCAGCAAAGTAATGATCATAGGCGATAAAACAATCTTAGCTAGTCATGTCAGCCAAATAAAGAAGCATGAAGTTTTTTAAAAAAATTATGACTTGCATATTTTACCTGCCTGATAAACTAGAGACTTGGAAATGTCCCAACATCTTATATTTTTATATTTTATTTTGTATATTTAGTATCATACCGTTGCCATCATCAACAGCAAAGTTGGTGTTATAATCATTAACCTCTATTAGAATTCTGGGCAGGGTCTGCTTTTCTTTGTAACTAATTTCAATAGTGTTTTTTGAAAATCTGATTGTTACTGTTTATAGGCAATCAGGAATAAGTCAGACGTCAACACACTGAATAGAGTCATCCTTGTCCCATGAGCACAGAGCTAAGGTACGATGACAGAGTGGGGAAGCAGGATGCCACTCCCAATCCAGTCTGACACACCTATGGGAAACCCGAATTGCTGGAGGTATTTGAGGGAGGAAATCTCTACCAAGAAACATCAGGGGATCTGGAGGCTAGGCTAAGTTAGAGAAGGTAACACTGTCAGTGAAACTGTGCAGAGATATAAATAACTGATGATTCCTGGGGCAGAATGTGCATTTATGCGTAAAATACTTGAGGTGCAAGAATCAAAGTGGTGTGGCAGCACAACTGTAAAGCAAAGGCAGATCATTCCAGAATTCCAGTAAAGCCAAAAGGTGAACCACACTAAAGCTACACTAGAGCCATCGAACGTCACTGGACTCGGGAATGGTTTCCGTTCTGAAATGCGGCTGTGAGAAAGAACAAAGGCAGTTCGGCCAAACTTTAAACTCACAGGCAGAGTGACTTATAATATGCAGTTTCCATCATTCAAGTAGAATCTTTTAAGTCTTTTTAACTTGCACCTTCTATAAACATTCGTAGAGAAGGCATCCCAAACACTCAAGTTTCACGTTATTTTTCATTTGCAAATCATGAGTTAATCACAAACTTTACTAACCGCAACCATGTGCCAATGTGGCTCACGAGCGCCCTCTAGTGACAGTAAGTCCAGTTAAGACGATTCATTCCCCTAAAAAACTGTCTTAAAATTTAAGTGCAGATTCACCATGTATTCAATTTCTGCTGTCAGCTAAAAATAGATCTTCTGCCACTGTTATTTGCACAGCTATAAACTCAATTGAATGCTCTCTCTTTAGAATCCATAACTAGATAAAACCATTTATTAAAGGATATACAATTCAATCATCTGAAAATATTTCAAAGTAATCTTTGCTTGATCCCAATGCAAACACATTATTTTGGCTGTTGGGAAGCCTTTTTACAACTGAATAAATAGGATTACAAGTGGTAAAAGAAGATTAAAAAAAAAATCCTCATATAGTTACTTCATTTCTCTTCCTAACTTCTTTCGGTACTCCAGAGACTATTACAAGTGACCACAATGGCTAAATCCATGAAACTCTGCATCCTGATTGCCTTATCATTTATTTCCTACCACATTTGCTTTTTTTTTTTTTTTTAATAAAGCTCTTTAGCAGATTATTTCATTCCTTAACCTCGTACCCAGAGTTCTTAAACTGGTGGCAACTCCCAGAACAGCTGTGGTCTATAGGCATGGTCTAGTTATGTTTTAAATTTTCTTGCTGGTTGCCTACATTCAAAATATGGATTTCTGGCATCCTCTAAAAAAAAAGAAAATGACTTTTGACAATGTCTGTCCTCCATCCCCACATGTCAACATGCTTCCAGGAGCCCAGTGGGGCTGACATTCTCAGTGGGGTCTATGTCCTTCAGTTAGCCAGTCACAACTCAGCCCACATGGCTCACATGGGTTACTTACCTGGCCCCTGCAGGCATTTGAGTTGCAACTCCTGAGTCTGTAATTCCTTTCAATACTTCCTATAAAAGTCATCTTTATAATCTTTATAACCAAGCTAATCTTCTATCATATTAGCACCACAAAACGCTACGGGAGGTACAGACTAAAAGGAACATGCTGTTCTACAGAAAAGGAAAAAAAGATGCTCTCAGTAATAGAGGAAGACGAACACACAAATGAGTGGTTTAGGTTGATGTCAAACGCAATCGATTCTCTCAGACTTGATAAAGTTCATTTTGTGTTTATAAACCACGTCCTTGTTTAGAGATAAGAAACCCTCACCATGGGCTCACTCACAGCAACTAAGCAAAGACCCTCCTATCACAAACCACCTGCTCGCATCCCAAGGTTGCTCTCTTGAAGCCAAAGGCCTGGCGATCAAGTGACTGGCCAGTTAGACCATGAAAAAGAAACAGGGCACTTACTGGTGTGCTGCTGTCTGAGAAGGTATTCATGCTGACGGAGCTGCTCAGCTTGTCTGAGGACACGGAGGGCGGGGATGGGCTCCTCTTCTCCAGGGGGTCCTGCCGCTGCAGGTACTCACGCCATGCTCGCTGAATGCTACCCAAATAAAAAAACCGGCAACACACTGTCACTCCCCTGTCACAGCCCACGGACTCAGAAAATCATAAGGAGTCTGAAGGCACTGGCTTTGGAGACAGGGAAACTGTGACACACGGAATGTGACACAGGAAATCAGAAGACCTGGACTGTCTCTATATTTTACTGGTTTGACTTTCACAGACTTAACTAAACTAAATCAGTCTACAAGTGTCAGCTCAGTCAAGAAAAGTCATCAGTCAAAGTGAAACTACTTTGCACATGTAAATGTACTTTGATTTATGGGACACAAAATCTTTCAATTTCTCATCCTATATTTCAAATGAGAATAATAAATAGGCTGACATATCACTTACTCATTCACTCAATACGTCATTGTTGAGGGACTATTCTGAGCCAGGGTCAGCCCTAGGCTCTAGACAGAGACTGCAATAAAGCTCTAGGGGGTGCCATTCACACAGGCTTCAAGGTGAAGGGCGTTTAGTGATGTTTTATAGTGTAGTCTACAGGCCAAATGCAGTGGCCCTGCTCTGGGGACAATACAAGCAAGAGTCCTGTGGTAGAGATTTTACATACTGTGTAAGGAAACAGGTAATGTTCGATAAAGAAATGGAAAGAGAACACAAAATATCTGAAAGTGTTACATAGTACTCAGAAAATCACGTTAAGAGGTGATTAGGTAGCTGTTTGAGTTTTCGCCCAAGAAAGCTTTTTATTTCCTGCACTTAGTATCCAAAAAAACTCACCTCCTGCTTTGGATAACAGAAACCTCTTCTTTGTGAAAGCTAGGTAATTGTTTTGGGGACTGGCTTCTAATCTTTGAGATTAACACCTAGGTTTTCACAGGTGATCAGTGAGCAGTCTACCCTCTCCTGGGAGTTAGCAGGACATGAAGACCAATTGTCAGGATTCAGCCTTTTAAAGTGGTTGCACTAATTCCTTCACTCTCTCTTTTATACTCCTGGAAGCACCTGTTCTATAATTCTTCCACATACAACTAAAGTCACTAAAGTTGTTTCTGTGTAAACAAACTGATTTATTTTCATTTAGCTAGAATGGTTCAGACTATCAATTTTCAACAGCTAGAGTATGTGTGTGTGTGTGTGTGTGTGTGTGTAAATGCTACCATGCTATTGAATGCATATGCATCCCCTAATTTATGAAGTCTCTGTGAATTTTAAGGCTCAAGGAAAAGTCCAGAAACTGCAGTGAAACAATACCCTGGGGTCAGAGGCCAATTTTCCTGAAACATAAGCTTCAGTGGCCCTTACTTAGAGGGCAGAAGCTTCTCCCAAGATCCTGTGCAGGGCTCTTCATGGTTTGTATAAAATTACAAAAGTAGATATGTCTTAGGGTTTTTTTAAAGCGCTTTCCAAATTATATACACACTTCAGGTCCCATTAAAGTAGAATCTAACTGTGGTTTGGGTTACATGTGGTCACTGTTTTATTTGCAGTGCTTGCTCAAAATGTATCCTTATTTATTTTTCTTTGGTTTAAAGATTTTAAACACAATCTCAAAGATAGTCCTATAAAAACACATGCCCAAGTCTGGTAGTCCCACTGCTCCTTGCAGGACCCATTTTACTAAGGAGTATCGAACTTTTGGAAACTGTTGGTGATTGTCATATCATCTGAAGAGCTTCAAGTGCTAAGTGTCTCCCAGAGCCCTGCTGACAAGCTCTGTCCCTTGAGGGCACCTAAGTCTGTAAAACTGCCCATCAAGGACTTAAAAACATGTGACATTTGAAAAGTGACTAAAAAGAAGTTTCTCTCTCTCTCTCTCTGTCTCTCTCTCTCTGTCTCTCCTCCTTCCCTCCCCACCCCTCCCTCTCTCTCTGCCTTGATTATTCAGAAAACAATAGGAAAAAAAAAATGTAGTGGCCACTTGAGATATTACATTTTAGCTTGTTTAACACCAGGGGGCAGTGTGACACCTTTAAAGAACCAAACAATGCTGATCAAAACTCAGGTAAGGTCTGCAAAGGTGAATTTACGCTTAAGCATCTCCTTTCCCCCTCCTAGTGCTATGGAATCTGCAAAGTGACATTTCAGTTCTCCTTAAGCTAGAGATTAAGAAGTCAGATTTTTTTCTTCTATGTCCCTAGCCTGCTTCCCCTCCACTCCAGTTCGTGCCAAGTTTGTAATTCCCGACTTTAGCTCGTTACTTTGATTACTGGTACTTGCTAAGCATCATGGACTTATACTCTTCTGGATCTTTCTACAAGTTTCTTCACCAACATTTAAGATTACTCTGTCAAAAACCTCCAACTCTCTCACAGATGGGAATTTGGCCAAATTGGGTCTGGACTCCAATAACATTCTTCTTTATGAAGACTTGAGAAGGCACTTGAGAAATAAGGTACACAGAGGCAACTGAGTCTAGGAAGGAGAAAAGTAGCTCTGAGAGATATTAATCAGTCAAAGGGAAGAGTATCAGACTAGACCAGCTCAACCACTCTTTTCCAAGGGGTCCTCTTCCTCCACTAGATAGATATACTCACAAGAATATAGTGAGTAGATGATCAACAAATATATTCTCCTAAGACTGTGATCCAGAAATAGCTCAATAAACGCTCAAAGAAGAAAGAGTGTTTAGAAATTGTGTTTATTGTATTCTTCGGCTCTGTGACTTTGAGTTTGGCGCGTCCTTGTATTTTGTTTGTTGACGTTCTCACTGTGTTCATCCATTCCTCTCCCGAGTTCAGTAAGCATTTTTATGACCATAACTTAGAACACTTTATCGGGTAAATTACTTACCTCCATTGCATGAAGTTTTTTTTTTCCCCCCCTGACGTTTTATCTTATTCTTTCATTTGGACACATTCCTTTGTTTCTTCATTTTGCCTGACTCTCTGTGGTGGTTTCTATGCATTAGATGAAATAGCCACCTCTCCCAGTCTTGAAGGATTGGCCTTGTGTAAGAGTTGAAACTTATCATTCAACCTTAGTTTTTGGTTATCTCTAAAACTTTTGTGATTGTCCAAGCAGCCTATTTTATTTTTAATAGCTCCCAAGAGTTCAAGATGTGCCAAGACCAGTCAGTGTCCCAAAAAGGATCTCAGTCAGTACCTAGATTCCAGCTAACTGGAAGGAAGGCAGACACTCAGGCGACAGCTTTAAAGAAGGCGAATATATATCCTGTGAGACCATAAGCATAAGCCCGGCTCTCCACCAGAGCCAGGCAATCTGAAGATGTGCCCTGGGTCACAGCTGCAAAAATCGGGATTTCTACACAAGTATATAAGCTCCTATCTGGGAAATACGGGTGAGCTATCGCCAAGGCAAAGGGAAAGCTCAAAGACAGTGTGGCCCCGCCTACATTTGCTGAGAACACCTTCCTAGCTTCCTGCTGTGTGTCAAACATAAAACTGCCCCTAAGGCTGAAGCTCCAGGACAAGCAAGTAGTCGTCCTTTACAGAAAGACTGCAGTGAGTGTTCTGGGGGTACAAGAGCTGTCTCTCCGATTGTTACAGTCCCCTGGGTCCAAAGAACTCAACCTTCCTTGGCCACCAGAGTCAGGAAATCAAGGGGTATCTCTGGGTGGTAGCCACAAAAACCAGGACACCAGATGTGAAAACTAGGGCACCCTTTGAGAGATGGTGGTACTCTGGAATGTGACAGAGGGAGAATGCAAAATAGTGCCTGCCCTCTGAGGTCTCGGGAAAAGTTCGCAGTTAGCCCTTAGTTATGTGTTTAATTAGAAGCTTGTCCCTTAGGCTGCAGCTGTGATGATAAGCTAATAGGCCTCATTCACAGAAAGACTGAGCACCTGGGTCTGATGCCTCTTGCTGTGCCCTCAAGGTGGTAGCTGTTTAAGACTCTTTTTCCATTGATTACAGTCCCCTGGGGATGGCAAGCTTAAGGCCACAGAGCCAGGCGATGCAGAGATGGCTTCTGGTGGCAGTCGCAGAAATCAGGGCACCAGACAAGGGTATAGCTGGTTTCTGGAAGATACTGGTGAAGTGAAGTGAGGCCCGTAAAAGTGTTTCCAACAAGCAGCCTGCCCCTCAGGCCTAAGCTCCTGGACAACAAACAGGCCTCTTTCTTAGAAAGACTGGGCGTGTGTTTCAGCCTGCTCTCTGTGCAGGGCCCTGACAGTGGCGTCTGCCAAGAACTGTCTCTCCGACTGTTACAGTCCTGTGGGGCCCAAGAACCCAGGCCTCCACCCCGGCCTCCAGAGCTAGGCCCCCAAGGGGCAGCCACAAAAACTGGGTCACCAGATGTAAAACAAAAACAGAGCACCAGGTGTGTGCAGAAGCCCCCTCTGGGAGTTGTTGGTGGCCTGGGGTGTGGCAGGAGAAGAGCATGAAGTTGGTGACCACTGACTGAAATGAGGCAGAGAGGGAGTGCAAAGACGTTACTTGCTGGAAAAAAAAGGGGGAGGGGCGGTAAGAAAAGGAAAAAGAAGGGGAAAAGCGAAAAGAAAAAAGAAGAAGAAAGGAAATAAAGATGGCGCCTACCTGTTCAGCAAGGCCGAGGGAGAGCGGGAAGAGGGCCCCGCCGCTCTCCATCCCCATCCCCGGAGTATCCCAGCAGGCCCCGCTCCTCAGGCCAGTGCTTTAAAATGAGCAACTGAGTCTCTTCCACTTTGAGTCTGGGCGGTTTTCTGAGGGCTGCTTCTACGCTGGGCTGGGTGAGTCTGCGCACGAGCAGGTCCCTCTAAGGGCCGGTCCTGGGTTTGCCAGGGCACCGTGGGCTTCCAGGGCTCAAACGAGGTTGGTCTTCAAAGCAAAATGTCTTGGGGGCTCACTTCTCCGGTGCCGGTCTTAAAAGCAGGGGTGACCGATGCGCGGTATGAACCTTTTGCTCCTCAGAAAGAAGCTCTGGCTTTTGACTTTCCTTCCAATTGTCAATCACTACACCAGGGGTGGGGCTTAAGGCAAGATTGTGCCTCAGCCTTTCTCAGCCTTTTCCAGATTTTCCTAGCCGCTTCAAATGAAGGGGTTGCTCCGCCAGTTTTTAGGTTGTGATTTTTGTTGTTGGTTTTTTTTTTTTAGAAGAAATAGTTCCCTATGTTGCCATAGATTACACTGTGGTCGCTGGAGGAAGTGAGTTCATGATTTTCCTTTCCAACTGTGTTTACACTGATATAAGTTCTTGCTCAGTTTCGTGTCTCATTAGCTGTGGCCTTGGGCAAAATACTTAAACCTGGCCTACATTTTGCTTACCTACAAAATGAGATTACCAATAACTTGTTTGTAATTCTTGCGAGGAGTCAAGGATAAGGTATCTAAGTCAATTAGCCCCAAACTTAACAAATAGAGACCCTAGAGAAATCATTATAAATACTTATGAAAATCAAACACTTTCAAATATATTTAAGTACCATGTGCAAATCACATACATCAATATGATAAGCTGGATTCCTAAAAATCTTTACCAGCATTATTAGCCCAATTTGACATCAAAATATGTTTGGAAAAGGTACAATTACAAAGAAAAAATACACTAGGCTAAATGCTTTTCTTGGATTTTTTTCATTGAAAGGTCACAACAATCCTTTAAGACATGGTCAGTGTCCTCATTTCACAGAGGCATGCAATGGAGGCCCAGAGCAGTAAGCAGTGTCCCCGAGGACACGCAGTGGACAGGAGCAGAGCTGGGATTTGAACCTAGGTTGCTCTATGCTCACGACCTCTCTTATCTCATATCTTCTTTTAATTAAACATTTGACTGAAGTTGATAGGCATTACTCTTAAACAAAGGCAACTTAATAAGGCTTTATTGCAAATTATCCCTGAAATTCTTTTGGGAATTGCCTTCTTTCCCCAGAGTGTGTGTGTGTGTGTGTGTCTCTCTCTTCCCTCCTTTATAGAATCTAAATGTTTCATCACTAAATCAAACATATTAATAAAAAATAAGGAGAGGAATTGAACATATTTAGTGAGCAGGCTTTTAAAAGATGGTTTGTATTCAACAGACCTCTATGTTATTCCATCACCAAATATTGTTAAAACATAAGGAGAGAGATTGCACACAGTTAATGAACAACTTTTAAATGATGGGTTTTTACTTGGAAGATGCATTTTAGTTCTTATGGCAACATGCGAGGTGTGACCCCGACGTGAAGGGCAGAGGTTTGATGGGACCTGGTGAGTCTGTTTCCTTTCTTTGTGGTCAGGCCTCCATGTTAAAACCCGCACTCCTTTGATGTGTGCGTCATTCTTGGACCTTTGTTCCAGCCACGGCTCTTAAGAATACATTAATCTTTAGTCTTCGAGTTGCGCCGAGGACCTTCTTTGTGGTGCTTTCAGTATTACTTTTGCTTTCACTAAATTTTCTGACTTGAGAGGCTTGCCTTTGCTTGATCTTCAGAAAACCTGCCTTTTTACCTCCCCCAAAATTATTTTTATTAATAGCCGTGCAATCTTGATTGCTTTTGCCCTTTTCATGCAATCCTTTGATCCTCCAAGTCTAAAACTCAAGATTACCTCTTAACATTCATGAACCAGGTAATGCACCCTTCCTGACATTTCATCTAAATTACACCTCCCCACACACATGTTCTTCCCCCACAGTCCTCTTCCTCCTTCCACTGATACTTTGTACTACCACATACAGGTTTAGGCTTTCTTATCAAATTCTTTCCTTTTAGTGTTGTCCCGAGTGTGAGAAAATAACTGAGACCTTTTCTTGACTCACCCAAACCCAACCTGGGGTCCCTAAGAATGCAGGTATACAGTGAAGGCAACCGCACCTGACAACAGCTCTCATCTCGCTGTATCTTTTATATTCGGAGGTTGAACTGCCAAGGCACAACCTACCTCAGGGCTTGCCGGGTTAGACCGTCCAGAAAACCTTCACTGGAACCTATTACTCTCTCCTCGTCCTCAGGGAGGGGAGAGGAGAGTTTCTAGAAAAGTAAATTTTATGGTACAGTAACCTCACTTCTCTCTAACCTCTGAGGGAAGGTAGATGTTCGGCTGGTTCCCACCAACAGAAGTTAGAAGACTCTAAGAGAAAGCCTATGAAATTTGAGTGACTCAGGAACCTGAGACAAAACCCTATCTTTCATAGCCAATGCTCTGCATGTCTAAAGAACATCTCTTGGGAAGCTAAGATAGC
>NW_011888793.1:4555924-4566067 GCF_000151845.1 Pteropus vampyrus | reverse complement strand
CTAAAACTCAAGATTACCTCTTAACATTCATGAACCAGGTAATGCACCCTTCCTGACATTTCATCTAAATTACACCTCCCCACACACATGTTCTTCCCCCACAGTCCTCTTCCTCCTTCCACTGATACTTTGTACTACCACATACAGGTTTAGGCTTTCTTATCAAATTCTTTCCTTTTAGTGTTGTCCCGAGTGTGAGAAAATAACTGAGACCTTTTCTTGACTCACCCAAACCCAACCTGGGGTCCCTAAGAATGCAGGTATACAGTGAAGGCAACCGCACCTGACAACAGCTCTCATCTCGCTGTATCTTTTATATTCGGAGGTTGAACTGCCAAGGCACAACCTACCTCAGGGCTTGCCGGGTTAGACCGTCCAGAAAACCTTCACTGGAACCTATTACTCTCTCCTCGTCCTCAGGGAGGGGAGAGGAGAGTTTCTAGAAAAGTAAATTTTATGGTACAGTAACCTCACTTCTCTCTAACCTCTGAGGGAAGGTAGATGTTCGGCTGGTTCCCACCAACAGAAGTTAGAAGACTCTAAGAGAAAGCCTATGAAATTTGAGTGACTCAGGAACCTGAGACAAAACCCTATCTTTCATAGCCAATGCTCTGCATGTCTAAAGAACATCTCTTGGGAAGCTAAGATAGCGGTATGCCAAGATTCTCCCTGTGGAGGGTGCTGAGGTAGATAGCCTCAGCAGAGCAAGGGACACAACGAGGGGTGCAGCCTACACTGATGGTGGAGGTTTCTGGGGAGACCTAATGGTCCTTCCTACAAGGAATAAAATAGCCTCTTCGAGGAAACAACTGACTGGGAACTTGAGTGTTCACCATCAATGAGAAAACTGGGGCAGCCTTGGTGTTTAGTACACTAGGGGAAGGAAAGGTGGCACCAAGAGAGGAGGAAGGAGGGGAGATGGGGAGAGTAGAAAGAGGAGAGGGAAGAGGGGGGGAGCAGGCTGCAGAGCTGTAGGAAAGGCCTAATGTGTGTAGAGGGGAGATGTTTAACCTGTCATGAGAGTTAAAAATTCAATAACCAGATTAGACGAGAGTCACTGAACTGAACTAAATTGTCTGATGGGACTCAAATTCCATTACTGGGCAAGATTAAGTTTTCTCTCCCTCATCTTCCTCCAGTGAGTGAAAATGGGGTCCAGAGTTATTAGAAGAGATAGAGCCATTCAGTTTGCACCTCACTGAGCTGAGACTCCTCCATCAGACCAGTTACAAATAGGATCCCAGATGCTCTGAGCTGGCTAGCATCTTAGGCACAGAGATTTTTTTCTTTGCCTGTTCCTCTTCCTCGCAAATGCTCCTCTGCCTCTGCATATTAGAGATGATGGAAACTAAGAAAGAACAGGGAGATTTCCTAACTTCGTTTCGGCATTCAAATTAAACACTCTAATTTTTCATGTAGTCAACTTTCCTTTCCAGTATTTTTTCATTTCAGAGGACGTTATCGTAATAAAAAAAAATTCCTAAGGATAAAGCAACCTATGATTGGAAACTAACACCTTGTATAGTGGGGCTGACACACCGCTTACATAAAATATTTTGGTAGCCTGGTTCATTATTCCTCTAGTAAGTGTGACACAGAGTTTCCTGGATGGGGGTGGGGCAACTGGTTCAGAAGCCATGTTAGAACTCTATCTTGAGCGGTAGCCCTATGTGCTCACTCAGAAGCAAGCTTTTTACTGATAACCAAGGGTAACAGAGATTTATAGTGGCATATATTAATATTTGCTTTTATCCAGCAGGATGGTATATATCTGCATCATTTCTGTTTTACTTCCTAAATCCAGCAATGGCTTATTGCTCTTCAAAGTTGTACATCTCAAGGCTCCCTCCTTCGGGGTGGTTTCTTCTCTAAAGATTCCTCTTTGGGCTTCTGGCAAATTATCAGTGATCCTGGCCAAACTCAGGTATATTTAATTTCTTAGATACATGCTTCTCAGAGTGTTAAGCTGAGTGTGTGAGTGTGTGTGTGTGTGTGTGTATTACATACACGCTCAGTGGCAAGTCTTATATGCACCCTAAAGGGGAGTCAGAATGGAAAAAGATCACAGAAAGTGGGCATGAATAGTTTAAAATTGCTTCTAAGGTGATTCTGATAGACCCCTTCTCTACTCAAAAATGATTTTAAAAGGTTGCCATTTTGTTCTATAATATGTCTGTCTGACTTTGTATCTTATTAATTTCATTTTTATTAATATGGAGCTGTTTTTAGCATGATTTTTATGCAATACTCATTTATAGTGGGGGAAGTGGACTCACATTTGGCCTTAGTAAGAAAGAATTTAAAAAATGATAGGTAGTGAGAAATAAAGACAAGATATATTTTTCATAATATTTAGATGAGAGCTGAAATGGAAATGGGAAGAAAGAAGAGGGTAGGTTGAAAGGATGTGTGTGTATTTGTGTGTGTGTGTGTGTGTGTGTGTGTGTGTATGTGTGTGTGTGTGTAAAATAAAGAAATGGCCTGAGGTGGAAACAACTGTGTTGTTCCAAGGTGGAATTAACCAAGTCCCTGAGATGAAAGACAGTGGAAAATGCTACTGGAAGTTGAAGAACAGTATTCAGCCTGGAAGGGGAAAACCAAGAAATGCCGTGATGACAATCAGATAATTCCCTCCACTATCCAGTAATGGTGGCGTGTGCCCAAAACAGCTTTGTTGCTGCTCAGGACAGAGCCGAAATAATGTGTAACACATAAATGTGAAATAAATAAATGTGTAATTCTTGTACCCCCAAACTCCAGAGTAGTTCAGAAGTTAATAAAACAAGAACTTCAATGCTTTAATGTAAACTTTGAAATAACTTACATTTTCACCTTTGATTCCAAGGGCTGTAGATTGAGGTGATATTTTTCAATATTATTCTCCACATCCATGGCCAGCTGGTGACTGAAAACAGAAATAATGTCTCAATATAGCTTAATCCAGAAAGTTAACAATTATAGCAATAATACCACCAATTGTATTTATTTTAAAAAAGCAGATATATATTCAATTTAGTTCATTTTAATTTATTAAGAGTCCTAATTCCTATTGATGGATAATAGATAGATAATCTACCATAAAAGAAAATGCTATTTTGCCTTCACCTTTACTGTTCTTTTGATTCCTACCACTCAGCTCAACATTCATATCTAAGGCATGAAAATCGTTTTCTTTAAGTGAAGAGAAAAGCAAAATATTGAACCATTTCAGTGGGAGAAAAAAAAAACATAAGGACAGTGTTATAAATCCTATGGCAACACCCAATTAGTAAGTTGTAGAGAGTTTCTCATTCATCCTCAATGGTGCCACTGCCATTGAATCTTTCTTACTGTCTCTGTGAGCTTATAAGAAGATTACTGTGGGCTACAATGGTCAAGGAAGGCTTCAAGGAGACGGTGGCACTTGGTCTGGGGTTTGAGGAATGGATAGGAATTAAGTAAAATGAGACGTGAAAGGTAATATATGTGAAGAAGATATTAAAACAGAGGAATGGAGGTAAATAAAAGTCAAGCAGTTTTTAGACAATAAAGAGAGAATTTGGTGGGAGTAGAGGATAAAAGAAGTATAAAAGGAAAGAAGTTTAGATAAGCAGAAAACTAATAGTCATTGGCCACATAACGTGTGCGAAACACTGTCACAGACATTTTTCATGGATTATCTTATTTAATTCTCACAGTAGCCTCTATCAATTAAGTATTATTTTCCCTAATATACAATTGAAATATCTGAAGCTCAGAGAGATTACATTAAACTCAGCAGAAACCACATTAAAATTCAAGTCTCACTACCACAAAGTAATGCTTGGAGGATTTTAATATCAGATGTATTAAACTTAATTCTACTGACTGTGGTTTTCATAAATATTTGACATCCTAATCCAATACACAGGCATGGGCTATGGGTGTGTGTGTGTGTGTGTGTGTGTGTCTGTGTGTGTGTGTGTGTGTGTCTGTGTGTGTGTGTGTGTGTTTAAAACTGAAACAAAAGTTTCAAGAAACATCATTTCCCCCAGAATAATGTTCTCTGATATTTTTAAATTACATTTCAGATATTTTTAAAAGGCCAGAGGTTACTCATCAAATCGATTTAACAAACCAACAATGGATCATGATCGACAGTGTGAAAAGCATTGTTGGAGGGAAACATAAATAATTTGAAGCAAGAAAATGTGATGGATAGAACATTTAAGGATGGTTTGCAGTAGGAGTGAGCCAGGAGAGTGAAGGAAAATATTTAGGAGGGTGTTCAAATTGGCCAGATAATGAGGACCAGGATTATGGTGATAGTAAAGAAAAGAAAAAGATAAGAAAAAAACATTATGCTGGAGGCATTATTAGGATAATGAACTTATTTTCCCTTCAGAAAAAAATTACCAAGTGGTGGGGAAAACATGGTATAGATCAGAGAAATTCGTTCATGGCCAGTAGGTGGTGCCATCAGGCCAAGATAGCTTTGTGATTGCCCACCTGGGAAGCTGAGCGGCAGAGAAAAAAAACACTGCTTGCTCTGTGCTGTCAGCATTCAGGTTCCATTATTAATTTATCCTTATTCATTCACTTACAGATATATTGAATATCTTCTATGTACCAGGAATGATGCAAAGTATAGCGGCTACAATGGTGAAAGCACTAGACATGGTCCCTGTTCTTATGGTCTTACAATCTAGGAGAAGATGGATATTAAGTCATCACAAATATGATGAATGTCATTAAAGGGGAAACATAGAGGGACCTAATCCAGGATTGGTGGGCATGTAAAGTCTCATTTGTATAATTCTATGTTCTTGTAGGGACAACAGCCTTATAACAAGAATACTTTAAGATTTTGTAGATTAAACCCCTAAATAACAAATTAGCAAAATGGACAACAGAGATATAGGTGAGGTATTATGGGACCTGTAGATATGCAGCAATCAAAGACAAAGCTCAAGTTTTCATAAAGAAAATTTTTTTTATATTAACAAATTTTCTGATTTGGGTTTACAGTATATACATCCTCAATAGGCTATAAACTACAAATACCTACAGGCTTAAATTGGGTAGCTTTAGTTCATTCTATCAATAATTACCTATGGATAATAACATGATTATATGTCAGGAGAATATATGACTTACAATCACACATTTCCTACCAAAGATCCAGCCTCATCCAATATTTACAAAAAATAGCTGTCAGCCTAAGGTCTTAGTTATCAAATGATTATCAAAAACAATAGAGTCATAAGCAGCCTCCTAATTAATGACCTTACTAATGGTTGTTCTTCTCTGTTTACTGGCTTCAGTGAGTGTGGGGCGTGTGTGTGTGTGTGTGTGCGCGTGTGTGTACACAGATGTACTCGACTGGCCCTGAACGTGGTCTCAAGCATAATGGAGTTCCAGCATCCCCTCCCTTCACACCGCCTACCACAAAACCCTGTTGAGCATTCAGAATAAATGTAATGTTCCAAGGGGGAATAACCAATCAACTGCTATGACACCACTATCACTTAACTTATGGTCATTTCAAGTAGCTGAGATGATTTACATCAGCATCTAAGTCAGCTACAGCTGTAATGAAATGCTTAATCTGCTCATTCCAAGTATACCAATTTTTCAATCAAATATGACAGCTTTCAAGGACACAACCCTGCCCAGAAGCAGACCAGGAAAATCTCCAGAATCCCAGCGTATAGTTGTTAGGGTTGGAAGTCATTGTTTTCTCTGTCCTGGACAAGCATAAAAGGGAAGTTTACCCCATAGGACTGCATGCTCTGAGGGGAACTTTAATTCCCATCCCTGGAATTCCTCAATCATGACTGGGAAAAATAAACCTACAAAGCAGACAGGCCATTTCCAGATGCTTTTAGCTTTCACAGGCCTCTAGATAATGAGAGAGAAAGAATGGGAGCGGGGAGAGGAGGCAGAAGCCACATATATACCATTAATCTTCACATATCTTCCTGAGAGCAGAGAGATGGGAAAGATACAGGCTGGTGTTATTGAGAGGTTTAATATACAGTTGTGGTCAATTAGCAGAAAAAAACTTTTAGAGTTCACTTCTTACATTAAAATCAATAATGAAAAACCAGCATAGCCAGATTTAATAGATAAAGGGGCTGAACATCACAGAGAAAGTGTGTCCCCAGAGAATTGAACTGCATGAGGTTACTGAATGACCAAAAAGAATCTAAAATGCATCTACCACTGGTTCTTTAAAATGCATCTACCAAGTCCTTATTAGAATCACAAGAAGGAAGCTTTTAAGAAATACTGATCCCAGGACCTCGCCCCCAAAGATTCCGATTCAATTTGTCTGGGATGGGGCATTTTTATTAAGCTCCCTGGGTGATGCTAAGTGCAGCCAGGGTGAAGAACCACTGACCTAACATCATTACAATGCTAATCTCCATAGAAGAAAAATTTTCTTTCTGATTCAGCCAAAATCTCTAGTTATTATTGCTTTTATATAGCTAGTGATGGTGGTGATGAGAGGGGGTGGGGAAATTGAACTATTTTATTCTTTTTGTTCATATTAATGAGAACAGACATAACAAGGTTAAATTAAATCCATAGATAACCCAGAAACTTGATTCGATCAAAGGGCCGACGCTGTCCTTTAAGTGGTAATATAGAAAATTCTTAGAATCATGGAGATGGAATGAACCTGAGAACCTATCTAGTCCAAACATCCACCTGGACGGAAAGGCAAAAAGCTGACATGGAAGGCACTGTGTTACCATGGGTGTTTCATTTAATGCTCAAAATTGTCAAGCCAGTATTATTGTCTTCATTTTTAACTATGTAAAAATGGGGGCTCAGAGTGGTTCAATAACTTTTCCAGACTCACAAAGCTAGGAAAGAGCAGAGAGAGGAATGAAGTCCAAGGTCTTCCATTGTTAGGAACGTTTTCAGCAGCACCTCACTCTTCTGGGGGCACTTGCAGTATCTATGGGCTCGCCCCTGAATAAAGAAGTCCATTCTCTTGAGAAGGCTGAATTTTTACAAAAGTTATCCTTTATTTGAGTCACAAACCTGTTTCTCCATAAATCCTGCTCATTGGTCCTTATTCTGCTTTCTAGAGCAAGAAGAGGAATTTAGCTCCTTTGATAGGAAAATTCTTTCAAATGTTTAAGGGTAGACATTATGTCCTGAGATTTCTTTTCTCCAAGTTACGAATCCTCAGCTCTTTGTGGCAGTTTCACGTGGTTACAGAACTCTCACAATTTTAACTGACTTCCTCTGGTTCTCTTGGGAATGTCACTGTGCCTTTAAAATGCGATGCCCAGAGCCAAACAGGACACCACATGGGCTTGACATTTGGACTTAGTGTGTGGTTGAGAGCAGGGGCTCTGGCGGCATTCAAACTTGGGGTTGATTCTCATTCTTCCTTATCACTCTCAGCTGAATATACTTACACAAGCACTAAAAGTTCTCTGAGCCTCTTTCCTTGTCTGTAAAATGGAAATAACAATGCCTATATCGAAGGGCTGTAATCAGAGTTCCATGAGGAAATATCTGTAAGCATTTACTAATACAGAGTACATTGTAAATGCCCCATAGATGATAGCTAACTTTTTCTTCTTTTATCTTGACAATGTATGACTACTAATCAGTCTAATATTGTGGTAATATTTTTAGAAGCCATAGTCAATTATGGCCTCATGTTAACATCAGATAAAACCTCTAAGTATTTATCCATAAATTGAAATCAGAATATATCTCACGTGCTCTAACTGTACAGTTTTTTTAAAAAAAAACCTAAACGGAAGACTTTTAGCTCTTTTTTGTCTCTTTTTTCTAGCGCAGTTTTGTTTCATTCTGCAATATTATGTTAATGTTCATCTTATTAGTTTTATTGTCACCCTTATGTTTTTGCAAATTTATGATTGCCTTCTATGCACATCATTGATTTAAAAGCCAAAGACAGAACGGGATTAAGTTTCCAGCCCTCAAACACAACACCAAAAACATCTCCAAACATTCAATTACTCTGTTAATCAGTATAGTTTGTGTATCATAGCTCAACTAGTCATAAATCTAACTATATCTCAAGTGAGAACTATATCTGGGTCCTAACCTCAATGATATCATAAGAAATTGTCAAATTTACTGACTTATTTTTGCCTTGCCAAGTAGTTTTTTTCTTTCATTCAAGGCTTTCAACCTCACAAATAATTTAATTTTCTTTAGTATTTTTTACTTACTTTTCAAGCAAATAATTTCCATCATTAACTTGCTCTAAAGGATTCTGCAATGTTTTCATTTCTTCCTGTGAGAGGAAAAAAAGAAGTGTCTTACAAACTGATTCCATGTACTTATGGGCAATAATATTTGAGTACAGTTATTAGCAAAATTGAGATAACACGCCATTAAATGTTCTGGACCTTGCAATGGATAAGTGCTTGAACAAACAAAACGATTTCATCCTTGATCAAATTAAAATACAATGCTGCCAGTAAAATTGTGATTTTGTTTTCATAACTAAAACTAATGCTTCCTGTTATTTTTCTAGAGTGAGGATATGTTTATATTACTCCACTGACTTCCCAAGTTTACTCTGTCAACTGTGTTATGTTTGCTGGTTGCTGGGTGAGGTACTCTAATGAGTATGCTGGGTTTGGCCATTCAGTAACCATCCTCTCTTATCTCTCGGTAATTCTCAGCAACCTCTTCCCTTAGCCTCAGTGCTCAGACACACATATACACACAATCACATGCACACATCCCTTCCTTGAAATTCAGACATCCATAGTTTTTGTAATCTCAATCCTCTGGCCATAGTGATTGGTTCAGAGATGTGACAGAAGACAGCCCCGGATCCTGCAGAGACTGCCGACCCCCAGTCTTGTCAGTTACAGTGGGATTTAAGAAAAGCCCATAGAACTCTGGTCCTGAGATGGCCACTGTTCTTTAAGGTCACACTACTTCCCTCATCACCACAAACTGCTGAGGTGCCAAAAGGAAACTCCAATTAGAACCAACTACTTATGTGCCCCAAAAGACCATCAAAGCTCGTCTCAGCATGCTTCTAACCCACCAGACAGCCAAGTATCCTAGGTCATCTGCCATTACCCAGTCTCCTTAACTTCACACTGCACTGTACATCCCAAAATCTGAGCCAGTCACCCACCTCTTCCCAGTCCCTCCGACCTTTCCACTGAGCCCTTTGGAACATGCAATCTGTCATCAACAAAATCCTTTATCTCCTCCATTTATTTGAACATTCCCTAATTATCTTGTTCTAACTGAACCCTGCCTTGACATTCTAGTTTTTTGTTAGAGCAAGATCAAAGAACTGTTTAAAGAGAGTATTAGGATATAGAGGGTTTTGCTGATGACAAACCTGGCTGAGGCCCTGATCACCGCTCTACCCGGCAGTCCTCTTAAGAGGTGGCCATTTCTTCCCTACACGCTACGTACTACATGCTCCTTATTGCTGCTTCCAGATCTTATTCTTACAAAATCTTAGCTCCCCAGGAAACATGCCAGCAGCCTGTCCTGGGCTTCTATCCTCTTCTCTTCCCTATCTATCCTCGCTCCTCAGGAGGTCTTATTCAGTCCCATAACTCTAAATTTATAACTGCAGCTGACCTCGCCTTGAACTCTACCCTTACACATCTGCGTGCCTACTTGACAGTTCCATGTGCATGTCTGACAGGCATTACAAGTTCAAAACCAAAGTCCTGATTTCCCTGCCTACACCCTCTCACCCAAACCACCTTCTTCTAACCATTTCTGCCTCATTCAGCAAATGACATGACTACTTACCTAGATGCACAGAGTCAAAACCCAAGAGTCAGCCTTTATTCCTTTCTTTCCCTCACAATATAGTCAATTGATCAGCTACTCTTATTGGCTCCAACTTAGAAATATGTCTGGAACTCGAGCACTACTTCTCAGTCTGGGCTAAGCCACGTGGTACACGTCTGCGTCCCCGTTTCCCGCATGAGCCCGCTTCAGTCACTTCTCCTTACATTGGCCAGCACGTTCTTTTAGTTCCCGGGCTTTCTTTTTCAAGTGTGAAATGCACATATCATCGGTGTATAGGAAAATGAGTTTTGACAAATGAATACATTAACAGAACCACCATCCAAAACAAAATACAGAACACTTCT
Organism: Pteropus vampyrus; assembly: GCF_000151845.1. NCBI lineage: Eukaryota > Metazoa > Chordata > Mammalia > Chiroptera > Pteropodidae > Pteropus > Pteropus vampyrus. Next base: position 4,555,973 of record NW_011888793.1, on the reverse strand, counting down.
CTCACTCCAGAAAGTTCCTTTGCGCCCTGCACAGTCACTTCCCCTATCC
>NW_011888793.1:4552121-4554164 GCF_000151845.1 Pteropus vampyrus | reverse complement strand
TTGGGTTCATATTTCTTTTTGTTTTTGTTTTTTAAAATTGAAAGAATCCTAACTCAGAAGTGACAATGAAAGCCATAATCCAGGGCAACTAAATACAAAATCAAACTAGTTGAGCTATAGAACTATAAAAGTTCAGAACTGGACAGGTGCTGTTGTTGGGTCTTTTGTTGTTGTTGTTTATCTTATCTTATTTTATTTTATTTTATTTACTTTATTTTATTTTATTTTTGCAGTATCTTAAAATTTTTTCTTATTCAGAAGACTAATGAATGAAGCAGGTTATGGTCTTCAGTTCCTTTTTATTAAAGGCTGCTGCTTTTATATCCAACATTGGTACACCAAAGCTCATAAGAACATTTCTGCATCTTCTGCAAAATTGCTACACAAAACGCTGTATGTTTCGCAACGAATTTTCTCTTATATAAAAGAATAAAGTTTTAGGATTCAGTAGTAGGGGATGGTTTCTACTTTTTATATAATAGTGCCCTTCTTTTTATCAACAATAGCAACTTATAAGTCTTACAGAGGTTGTTTCTTTTGCCTTGGCTGCCAGAAGCTTAAGCCAAATTAAATATTCAATTGCTGGAACCATTCTGTCCAGGCTATTAGTACAATTATTCCCCCATCTTTTGCTACATGATGTGTGAATTTCTTTATTTTTAACTCTCCTACATGTGTGCTTTTCATAGTAAGTAGAAGCAAATACTATATAGGCAGAATAGATATGATAAATTGGTAGGAAGATAGATATGACACATAGATAGGTAGATGGCAGGTAGGTAGGTAGATGATGGATGGATGGTTGGACGGATGGATGGATGGACGGACGGATGGACGGACAGATGGACGAACAGACAGACGGACAGATGGACAGGTGATAGAGATACAGTATCTTTTCCAATCATACACATGGCATTTATTTTTCAAGTTAAAATTTTTTCAGCACTAAAGATGCTGGATCCTTATTCTAAGAATAAGTTTCCACATCTATCTTGTTTTCTTGCAGTCTTCCATCCCTCTTACCTAATCCTTCATTACATCCCACCTCCAGAGACATAAGCAACAAATCCAGGTCATATAAAAGGTCAAGCTTGAAGACACTTTACAGAAAGAGAATAAGTTGGATAAAAATCCTTAGTTATTCTTGAAAACTAGGGGAGGATTTTTGGGTCATAGATGTTTTCTTTTTCACCTCTGCATTATAATTAGGAGAGAGACTGAGTTGTTGGTAGTGCAGCATGTTCTTCTCTAAGATGTGTCTGTGATATGCTTTCCTCTTTTTTTTTTTTCTCTGGGGATTTTGGGGGCAGGAAGGAAAAAGGCTTTTGCGCTCTGCTCCCCACTCTCTTTTCCTTGAATCTTTCATTACAGGGAGCTTGCCGGGTGGGGAGGGCTTTGAAGCAGTACTTTATTCAATCTGACTATCCACGTTCTAGGAAATCATATTAAACATAAGGTCAATGACTAACAAGAGCTTTCTGAACAGCTGCTCTGCTGACAATTTGGAGGATTGATTTCATCATTTGGTTATTTAAGCTAACTATACAAAAACACTTCAATTCAATTGGCCCGGAAGTTCCAAACCATGTCCTCATTTTCTCAGAGACGGATAAGGAAGATGGCTTGCTCAATATATCTTTGCTCAGAGTATCGTTCTTTGAGGATTTTTTGTTTTAATTTACCGTTAAAAATATACAAGTGGTCTTTCCCATTATTGGTTTCTCCCACTAGTCCTCCTTGCCTCTGATTTCATATCTAGCAATGCCGTTTCCTTACTAGAAACCAACACAGCCCCTGGTGCTTTCAGGTGGATTCCAGTGTCTCAGCCACGGTTTAGTGCACCAGGGCCAGTATTCTGCCCGGCTCCACCCCATGCCCTGCCTTACACACTCCCTCTCCAAGTCTGGCCATATGAAACTTCACGCCATCCTGGAACTCACATGATCTCTTACTGGACATTCCAGGACAGTGTGTCTCCAACTCTTCTACTGGCCCACTCCCATTCTTCCTTCAGGAAGCCCCCAACTTACGCCTCCTCCCTAC
>NW_011888793.1:4548848-4551011 GCF_000151845.1 Pteropus vampyrus | reverse complement strand
CTTTCAATCACCCTTTTAAGTAAGTTATCTGTTTTCTCCCCCTGGACTCTGACTAACATGCCTCGAAGATCCTAAGTTTGCTTTTGTTTGCCCTATCTTTGCAATTCCTTTTCTATAATCCAACAAATCGAGTTAACAGTATTAATTAATCATATTAATTAACAGAAGAACATGTCTGCTTGATGGGTGATCTCTATAGGAGACCCAAGGGCCTAACACTAAGTTACCTGCTCAGTTTGACTCACCAGATGAGGGGACAATTTCTACCACACTCTATTTAACTTCCATCTTTTTTAAAAAAATTTTTTTTGAGTTAAGTCCTACTGCAAAGTACAAGCTGAATTATTCAGGTATAACCGACACGTACAGCATTCCATATTCCATGATACCATTTCTCTGAATGAATTCTGTATTATGAGTGGCTGTAAAATGTAGCCTGTACTGTTGGGGGCGGGGGATGGATAATTGACTGACTGTTTGCCAAAGCCCTGCTTTCCACTGTCATAGAGTTGTTCTGAAGTGACTTGAGTGTGAACTGTTAGACTAGATGGTAGATGCTAGGTTTTATTGTTTTATGTCGAGCTTCCCCTTCATACTTTAATCCTGTAGGTTTTTCTCCTGTCACAAACAGAAGAATACAGTTAAAAGGTTAGACAAGCTCATCACTGTGGCCACTTAGTCAGACCCTTAACTGCCAATAATAAAACATTATTCTTCTTTTTTTCTGTCCCTTTCAATTCTACTGTCTAAATAAGCAGGGTTTGTTCTTTAGACAAGTGTAAAATCAGAAATCCACTAAAAATTGCTTTTTCTCTAAAGTGTACTTCTGTCTAAATGTCAACCTTTTAACTTTTCTGACTTATACTCTGGTCATTTTATTCTCAGCATATTCCAGAGATTTGAGTAACTTAAAATGTGGCAACAATCTGCAGTTTACATTGTATAGCAATGGGTGACAAAACCTGTGCCACTTACATACATCATTATTTTTTGTGTTGGGAATAATTTCATATTAACCTAAGGGTAGCTACTAAACAAAAGCTAAAAGCCAAAATTACTTTGGACACTTTCGACTATTCAATCATTCAATTAAATATCACCAGGTTTCCTCACTGTCCACCCCACCCCCATTACTCTTTTTCTTTTAATGGAAGTGTAATAAGGACATTAAAAAAGGGGTTACTAATGTTTGCATAATTTGGAAATATAGAAGACATAAAATCTATACTAATTTTAGCTCTGCATCATTAAACATGAAATATTGATTATTGCTCTTTGCAACAGAGTTTATGAAGCTAGCGAGGCTGCTGTGTCCACGTAAAGTGATTCTGATGCTTTGCCCTCAGACCTCAGTGGCTGTAAATGATGCTCCTTGGTGACAGCTGGGAGGCTGGCATTCTAATCCACAGCATATAAGAGATACATTTCCAGATTAGACCAGGAATGACCCAGCTGCACAGCCTAACTTCAGAAAATTAAATTGGAGGGAGTCCAAACCTCTGTTGAAATAACTGTGTGAAATACAGTGCTTCCACAGGCCTTGTTATAATGTAAATGTGCTTTACAATTTACTGCCATTTCCCTTCTACCCCTGCTGCGAATATGGGCATTAAAAGTCATCTCATATATTTAAAGGCAAAAAGGGATCAAAAATAAAAATCGAGATTCATGTTTTCTCCCTTTGGAAAGCAGAAACTAAATTCTTTTCTTTCCTCTTTTGCCATTTTTTGCAAAAAGAGCATATGTTTTGTTTATGTATTATGCATTAAGGTTTTTTATGGTTGACAGACCTGTAAATTTCACACAGGGAAGTTACCTCGCAGCTGAACATGAATTTCTTTGGGAGGAAAAAAGGTGGCTAATAGGACATCAACAGCTCATTTAAAGATTTCATTCAGGTAAGTTATGGGCACATGAGGCATATATGAGGTAATAGACTTAAAAAGAGATTTGCTTGTTTCTAGCACTTTAAGGACATTCTGAATGTTTGACAAGATGCAGAAGGGCTGTGATTTTATGGTGACAGTCATTGAGTGAGGTAGTCCTGGTCCTCAGTATGCGAATTCTCAGTGGCACTATTTGCTGCCTCATACATGGTGAAACTTACAAACTTATAAACATAAGATATGATAATAGAAGTCATTGTGATGGCTTATTCTTTAT
>NW_011888793.1:4542332-4548798 GCF_000151845.1 Pteropus vampyrus | reverse complement strand
GAGGCTGCTGTGTCCACGTAAAGTGATTCTGATGCTTTGCCCTCAGACCTCAGTGGCTGTAAATGATGCTCCTTGGTGACAGCTGGGAGGCTGGCATTCTAATCCACAGCATATAAGAGATACATTTCCAGATTAGACCAGGAATGACCCAGCTGCACAGCCTAACTTCAGAAAATTAAATTGGAGGGAGTCCAAACCTCTGTTGAAATAACTGTGTGAAATACAGTGCTTCCACAGGCCTTGTTATAATGTAAATGTGCTTTACAATTTACTGCCATTTCCCTTCTACCCCTGCTGCGAATATGGGCATTAAAAGTCATCTCATATATTTAAAGGCAAAAAGGGATCAAAAATAAAAATGTGAGATTCATGTTTTCTCCCTTTGGAAAGCAGAAACTAAATTCTTTTCTTTCCTCTTTTGCCATTTTTTGCAAAAAGAGCATATGTTTTGTTTATGTATTATGCATTAAGGTTTTTTATGGTTGACAGACCTGTAAATTTCACACAGGGAAGTTACCTCGCAGCTGAACATGAATTTCTTTGGGAGGAAAAAAGGTGGCTAATAGGACATCAACAGCTCATTTAAAGATTTCATTCAGGTAAGTTATGGGCACATGAGGCATATATGAGGTAATAGACTTAAAAAGAGATTTGCTTGTTTCTAGCACTTTAAGGACATTCTGAATGTTTGACAAGATGCAGAAGGGCTGTGATTTTATGGTGACAGTCATTGAGTGAGGTAGTCCTGGTCCTCAGTATGCGATTCTCAGTGGCACTATTTGCTGCCTCATACATGGTGAAACTTACAAACTTATAAACATAAGATATGATAATAGAAGTCATTGTGATGGCTTATTCTTTATTCTTGTTTGACCAACCGGGCTATGTTCGTAGACATTAGGACATAAAAGCCTTTGACTGCCAAATCCTAGAATGCCAAACACCTGAGTTCATTTTAACAGATGCCAAATGGAAACATATTAAGTAAAAACCCAATTATGACTTTAAGTTATTTGTCACCTTGCATCTGAGATGATTGCCGTCCCTGAGCTTCTCTTGGAGTAGATGGGTGGAATGGTACCCATCTGGAATGATACCCACCTACAACCACATCACCCAAGCCAACCTTTTTCCCTAATCTAAATAAGCACTTGCAAATTCCATCCAGCTGCACTGGACGGCCCTTGTAGACCCAGGATTTTCAGACAGGATGAGCCAGCCCTCTGTTATATTGAAAAGTACCCTTAAGGCTCAAGTGCCCCTCCTCTCCTTTCCCTAAAAGTATGCATGTTCTCAAGATCTTTTGCTCGTTTTATATCACAGACATTCTAAAGTTATTATAGAACAAAGACCCAGCTCATTACAAAAAGTCTAACCACTTCCATTAAATTTAGGCTATGAGACATTAGAACACTATTATTAATAATTTTAAAGTAGTCACTCTACTCAAAGTTAATTCAACTTAGCAGGACAACTTTGAAAACTCAACTAAGACTCAAACACTAGGTACAATCATTAAGGTGTAGATATTTTTGCATCTTCTATATTTCTGAATTCTGGAAAAAAAATTCTAGAGACCATGCTTCAAACTGAGAACTAAAATGTAAGTAAGCACCCAAACCAACAAATAAACACCTCTCAGAATGCAGACTGAATAGCAATAGCAAAGGTGGATAAGTGAGCCCACATGCTAATTCTAGGTATTCTGTGCCAAAGGATAAAAACAAAGTGCAGGCACTCAGAACAACAGGTAACTCCCAAATCATTTATCCCTGATTCTGGAAAGCATTTAACTGTAGTGTAGCAATGCTGTCTAGATTAGATTTTTTGCTTAGTCAAACTGGAAAATGAGTTGGCATTTCTTATGTCTCACCAAGTAATATTGCAGGGAAGCAACCCAAATGCATGCTGGGAAGAACTCTCCTAACATGTAGCACCTCAGACCTGTCAGTCTCTTCCTTTATGTTCTCTCTACTGCCAACTGTGTTCAGGATCTTGTTGACTTTCGCCAAGACTATTACATTGAGTTGCCTAATTGCTTTTCTTTAAGTATGTTTTCAATAATTTAACTCTCCTACTCATAAACCCTATTGCCAGCCTCAATAAAACCAATCATCAGGATTAAAAATACCCTTAATCCCCTAAACCCAGTATCACTCTTTCTATGCTGTCTGAATTCCTTTAAAGTTCATCTCAAATGTGATATTATGTATTTTAATATTTCTTTCCGTAGGTAATTGCATGTAATTTCTTCGAACTACTGTTATCACTAACATTTATTGACTTTTACTAGGTGCCAGACACTTTGCATAAATTATCTTTTTAAAGTTATGACTGCAGCTCCATAAAAATAGCAAAAATGCAATTATTATTCCCATTACCTGGATAAGAAAACAGACTCAGAGAGATTAAGTAACTTGACCAAAGTCTTATAGGAAAAATGGGCTGCCAACCTAAGCAGTCTGACTCCAGAATTTAAACTTTATCTTCTCCACTCTTTTCCCCTAAAGGACATGGGATGTGCAACAGCATCAGCAGCAGTATTTCACCAATGATGCATGTAAAGAAGACATCACAGTGCTCTGCGGAGTACTCAGATTTCCTATCTGAACCAGACAAGTCACCTACCCACTATGTGATCTTAGATAACTGATTCATTGCCTCTACGTCTCAGTTTATCATCTGTAAATTAATGATGACAATGCCTATTACACAGTGTTATATGAGAATCAACTAAAATAACATATTTTAATGTGTTTTGTGTACACTAAAGTGCTGGCTGCCCATAAGAAGATTCCTAAGTGCCTGTCTTACTGAGGATAGCAAATATATCTCCTTTGTCAATCCTGTGGTGCCCAGCTCTGCTTCATTCTAAGCCATGTGACCTTAGGCAAGGTAATCCCTCTGAGTCTCAGTTTCATCATCTGTAAAATAGGGGCATCAATTGTACCAAATTCCAAGGATTGCCATGAGGTTCAATGATTAAAAATGTATGTAAATCATTCAGTCTTACACCAGGCACGTAGTAGTGCTCAGTAATGTTATTTTCATTATTATTAAATTTTTATTATATATCTCAAGCCCTTCCAAAACATGGGTGTGCACCTATACACCTTCTCCTGGCTTACTATAAACCTATATTTCTTGTTAGGCACCCAGTTCTATCAATTCTATTTCTTAATTATCTCCAGGGCATACCCTCTCTGTTTTCATTGCACTTAGTTGAGGATTTATCACCTGCCAGAAGGAACGACCTAATATGCCAATCTCATCATTAAGTTTGAAACCTTCATTGCTTCCTTTCACCCAGCAGTTAGAACCTAAGCTTCCAGGCCTGGCAGGACCTTATATGAGGTTTTGTGTGACCAGCCTGGTCCATTCTTCCAGACCCCTATTCCACTTAATTTTCTTGAAACATCATGTCATTAAAACCTGGGGTTGAGATCAGACACTTAGAAATTTGAAATGAGTCAGTCTATACATGAATTGAAATAAAATGATGATAATTTTTTAAATAAGAAACAGTGTGTATATTAGCATTACCTCAATTATCTGAAGGGCAGTCTCAGAAAACTTTATATATTGGAATGTGTCTCATATATGGATATTAAGTCCCAAAATACCCAACCCACAACCCTTAGCCTAAATCCATACATTTTAACTGTGAAGTGTTTATTTAGAGCCTTCTTTAGAAAACAATTCTTAAACAAGCTTAATTTTATTGTTTCCTAACTTGCAGCAAATAAAAAAATTCATAAGGCCGATATTGTCAGAAGATGTGTGGTGATCACAGATTAGGTGTGGAAGGAAGAAGCAGCAAGACTAAACAGTAGATCCTCATCTATATTTTCACTGAACACATAAAGGAAGATTCTTATTGCCTAGAATTTTGCCTTAATGATTTCTGGGTGGAGAATTTGATAAGTACCACCCTAGTCAAGATGGAAAGTGAATATCATGTATTTTTTAAATTAAATTTCTTGGGAAGTGTGTAATAGTATGATTTCTATCAACACTGGATAAAGTAAAAACAGTTTGTACTTGTCAGGGTGTAACATTCTTCTTTTTGATGGATTTTATTTATATTTTTTTCATGGCACTCATTGGTGGTAGAGGGGGAGGAGAAATTCATGTCTAATGCCTTCTGCCCATATGAGATTGTATGAAGTAGGCATCATTGTACTTAGGGAAAGGAAAACTCACTTCTAGTACACCTAATTGTCCACCAGACCCAGTAGATGCTGAGTTTTCTAGGACAGAATTATGACCTCATGGGTATGTCAAGAATAATAAATTTTAGCATTCAGCATAATCCTGGGCACACAGAAATTACTTGTGTGTTAAGAGGAATATTCAATAAATATTAAGAAGGAGAAAATACTCAATAAATGTTAATAGGAGAAAGAGATACTCAGGGGTTCAATAGAGGCCACAATATAGAAAGCATGAAATTAGAAACAATTTGAGAAAGAACATGAAAAAACAGTGTCACAAATCAGGAAGCTTTCCTTTCATCATTTGTTCACTCGTTATTCTGTTTATTATTTAACAAAAATATAATCACATGTGCTAGGCACTGTGCTAGGCATGAGGGTACAATGGGAGAAGAAAGAAGACAAGCAGACATAGCCCCTGTTCTCCTGCAGCTTGAAAGGCCCAATAAAGCCAAAGAGAAAAGATGTTTTGAGTAGTCAAGAAGATGTTCAAGACCGTTTTTATTCAAAAACTGGTTTAAACATTTTGACAGAAGAGAAGGCAGGGCAGTCATATAAGCTTGACTCCTGTGTGTGATGATAGAGCTTGAAAGATATTGTAGAGAGGACCAAGAAAAAGGAGGTGAGGGCATCCATGTGCTCATGGTGGGGCGACTGCTCCTACCGGCTGACTAGAATGATGTGTCTGTGTGCAGAATGTGGAAAGGGTGATAAAAATGTCAACAAAGCTGAAATGTAAAATTCCAAGGTATGGATTAGGGGCTTATTCAATTAAAATGCCATTAATCGAGGGATATAGAGACAAGGTTGGCAGACAAGAGAACAGAAGACAGTGTGTCCACATCTGCTTGTCATGTGATGAGCCATGGGACCATTACAAATAAAAATATCTGCCTGCCCCCTACATATTATAATCTATTAACAATTGAGTGTCTAGTAACACCAAAGGCAGATTGTGCAGAAAAATAAGTCTTTCTTCTATTATCTATTCTAAACCAAGGGTTAATTTTCTTGAATAGAGAAACCCATATGCAAGGGGAAATATTAGGTTTACGTAAACAGAGAATCACTTTCGAAACCAGTAAGAAATTACCAATGTAAAAATTACAAAGACTTTATTCTATCCATATGTGAAATTCCCATTAGTGTACCATTACATTTCATGATTTCAGTAATTGCCCAAATTGCTTCATAACAAGTAGCTGAACAACCTTGATAAGAAGTATTTTATTCTGACCCGAGGTGTGTTGGAATTGACATTTTTATTTCAGACAGCTATAGCAGAACGTTCAGAAAGAATGCCAAAGTCCCAAAGAGGAAATTAAATCTCAGTAGAGCTCTCTGTTATTAAAACTACTATTACATCTTTCAGACTTGTAATCTCTACGTACTCAGGACATAATGACAAACTGTCATCTAAAAACCAAGTAGAAATGTGCAGTGGGGGAAATGGGTGGTCTTCTACAGGTGGAGGGAGGATAAGGAAGGAGAAAAGAGAGATAAAAGAAATTATTGGAACAAAACATGGAATGGCATCTCTAAGGACAGGATTGCTAATTCATGAGTGGTTCTAACTCTTCAGCACAGCGAACTAAAACTTCCATCTCCAGTCTGAAAACTGGACTACTCTTCTCTCTTCTTCCTATTCACATTAAATTACCTTACTGACTATCACTTACCCCTCTCTATTCAATATGAAATTGTCACTCTCAATATCTGTAAAATCTTCAAATTGAGGATTTCATCCTGAATTCTCCAATGACTATGTTCTTAGACTTCTTACACACAAACTTTGTAACATTTATATTCTCATCTGTATTGGACAGTTCTTCTGAACACGTGTTTCTTCTTTAATAAAACATTTTTATACCACATTTTTTGGGTAAATGTTTCTCCTTTGCTGTGTGGAAATCAGGCAGAATCCTCTTTGAGGAATGCTTTCAGCCAGTATCTTCGAGAGAAATCTGAGGTACACAATAGGTGCCATCCAGCTAGCATTTGTTTAGAGTCCACTCTGGACCGGGCCATTTTCTGCCATCAGCAGCTTTGAAGTGCTAAAGTGGGGAGACAGCCATCAAATCCACATCACTTTTAAAAGCCGTTATAATATGTTCCAGCATTTATCCAAATGCAAGTTGGGTGAGGCCAAATGCATTCTGGGACATTCCCTTAAAGAAAAGAATCCTGATATTTCATCCCCTCTATCCCACACACAAAATAATAAAGATGCTTACTCTATGTAAGAGGGTCTC
>NW_011888793.1:4519589-4540953 GCF_000151845.1 Pteropus vampyrus | reverse complement strand
GTGTATTAACAGTATCGTTCCTTTTTACTGTTGAGTAGTATTCCACAGTATGGAAGTTTCAGTTTGTTTAACCAGTCGGTCACCCACTGAGAAACATTTAGGTTTTTTACAATTTCTGGCTATTATGAATAAAGCTGCTATGAACATTTATGTAGAGATGTTTTCATAAATATGACATTTATTTCTCTGGAATAAATGCCAAAGAATACAATTTCTAGGTCAGGCGGTTAGTGCAGTTTTAATTTTAGAAGCTACTGTTAAACTATTTTCCAGAGTGACTGTATAATTTTACATTACCACCAGCAATATATGAGTTAGCCTGGTTCTCTGCAGCCTTGGCAGTATTCTGTGTTTCTATTTTTTAAGAAATGTGATACGTACTTAAATCTCTTAATTTACAGATTTCCCCTCCATCTCTTTTCCTTAAAACATCTTTGTTGAAAAACCCAAGGCATTTTGAGTTTGCCTGTCTGTATTTAACTGATTTATATGCTCATGGTGAAGTTTATGCATGCAGTTGGATCCAGAGGCTTAATCAGATTTTAGCTTGATCGCTTTGGCAAAGCTTTAGGTGGTGGTGTGTTCTTCCGTCAGGAGGCTCACCGTGGTCTGGTGGCCTCTGTCTGATGACAGCAACCACTGAAGATCAGTGCCTCCATCCATTAATTTAGGAGAGGATTGCAAAATGGTCATGTGCTAATTACATACTTTTATTGTATTTATTATATGAAATGATTTTATAAAATACTTTGCTTTATTTACCATTTATTTACCTACTAGTTCATTCACATAGAAGAGCTAGGATAAATTTTTATTATTTTCTTTTAGCAGTTTTCAAGATTAAGTAGTTGTTTACTATCCTGCAAAGGTGGCCAATTATTTTTTTGAACATCACTAGGAATTCATGAATGTAAACAAATTTGTTGGTTTTTTCCTTATTAAATATTAGGTATTTCTAATTATTATTTTCTTCTTATTAAAACTTAAATTGTTCCATTTTGGTCAGTGGGAACTTCTCAAGTTGGCTCCTGATAACTTAACCCTTGCAGTCTCTGATAACTTCCTGGCTATTCTAACAAAATGATCCAGACTGATACATTTTTCTGTCACAAACCAGGAATCAGCCATTTCTTCAAAAATTCCTGTTTTTGTTTGTTTGTTTTTTTATTTGTTTTTAGTGTGAAATGGTATTTTAATATCTGGGCAGCAGAAATGCTCATTATCACTGCCCTGGTCATTATTTCTAGGGCTTTTCAGTAGACGGAGCTAAGACATATAATAAAGAATCTCATGGGCTCATACTGAGACTTTCAATTCAATTTCAGGACTGCAGAGTTCTAACTTAACCTCTTTTAACATATAATATGTCTGTATCTCTACCTTCCATACTGAAATCAAAGACACAGGAGGTAACAGAATTAGAATGTTACATTATTACTCATTTCATAATTATATTATACATGTAAGAATTTATACATGCAACATTACTAATACTACTACCACCTATTATGATTACCAAGAAGAGGAGACTAGAAGTCCACACCACACCCAGACAAACTGTCAGAAACTATCATATCCCCCATCTATTCTTCTAAAGGCCTATTCATCTTTTCTAAAACTCATGTGCTTGCCCACAAGTTGCCTACATCCCCCCATCCCCTCTCCTCTTCTCCTATTACAATGGTATATAAACTTTCAAATCTCACTGCATTTTCTCTGTGGTGCCCCTGTGCATGTAATATTAAAATATAATAAATCTTTACTTATATTATATTACTGTTTCCCTATTAATCTGTCTGTTATTAGTTTATTTTATGGTCCCAGCTATCAAACTGAGAGTGGTAGAGAAAAGCTTTTCCTCCCCTCTCTTTATACTTGGAAGTTTTACTTTCAAGTATATAAAATCTTAGGCATACATTTATTTTCTAGAGTATCTTAAATATGTTACTCCATTTTCTTTGGGTCTAATAAAAAACCTGATAGTAATCTAACTTTTTCCCCTTATAAATCTTCTTGACTAGATGTCCAATGGCTGTTTTTCCTTTTAGTTGAAAAAGTTTACTAGAATATGTCCTGGTAATTGTCATTCTGGATAGTCTCAGGTACACAGGGTCCTCTTTCGACATGGAGTTTCAAATCATTTTTACTTCAGGAAAGTTGTTCTGATGAATTATAATTTTATTTGGCGCCTTTGCTTCAATTTTCTTTAGGGATTGAGTGTGTTAGATCTTTCTCACATGTCTTCAGTATTTGTCATATTCTCTCAAATCTTTCTTTTTCTCTTTCATTTCTTTTTGATTTTAAGCATTTTCCTCTTTTTATCTTTTATTTCTCTTAAGACACTATCTGTGTGCTTATCCACTCTTGTGTGTCTTTTAGCTTAGTGTTCAATTCTAAAGTTATTTCTTTTTTCATTTTTAATTCTTTCTTGGGTTCTGTCACCTGCCTAGCAGAAAAGCTGGCTCTAGGATAAGCCCACTAGATTGGCAGAGTAGATGAAACTGAAACTTCTTTTAAAAACTAGTTTGGTCTGGCTTAAGAGGCTGAGACAGCAGGGGATTTTGCCACTTGGAAAAATTTGGACAAAGTGAAAGCCGACAGTGTTCTATATTCAAATCTCCATGAAGTCTTTAAGATTGTTGGGCAGGACATTATGTGCTTTTTAAAGACCCTATATTTGTCTCTCCTTAGAGAAAATTGTCATAATTTATAATGACTTCATTCTCTGCAGGAAAACACTCAGGGACAATCACTTTCAGGCTCTTTCCTTTAGAATTATAGTACCATAGCAGAGATCATTTTAAGAACAACTTTTCAGAAAAGCACCATTTAACCCTTGAAGATCTCTTATTAAGCATCTGTGGTGTTGAGGAAATGAGTCTGAAAATTATGTAGTGTTTACTCCGCATCAGGCACCTTAAATTTATTATTCTAAATTTCCCTCCACACGTCTATGAGCTGTTTTAATCACCATTATTTTAAAGAGGAAGAAGCTAAAACTCTGAGAGGTCAGTACTGGTCAAGGGCAAAAGAGTGGGCATTTGAATCCAGGCCTGTTCTAGCTCTAGGAACATAAATAATATTCCCTTCTGTTGAAAATAAAAAGCAGTGCTTTTGTTGTTGTTGTTTTCGTAATTTCTAATTTACCTACTCTCTGCTCTCTTTCTTATTCTGTTACCTTTCAAATATTGGCAATCTGACCGTTATTCTCTCCATAACAGATTTTTCCTTTGTATGATTAGGTTTCTCAAATTTTGAAAGAACTTGAAGGGTAGCAGAATATGCCACGTCAAAATATGCTACTTTGGCATATTGATTATTTTGAGCTGAAGGCAACTGAGATGAAACAGATATAAGAAAAGCTCTCTGCCCTCCCCCTATTAGCCTAAAAGCAAGACTCTAAATTGTAAAGGTGCCTCCTCTCCCCCTCTCTGCCAAGAGGGACAGAAATTAATACCCAGAGACAATTCTAGACCCTTATGAGCCCAGAGACCACCAGAGAAATCTACATAACATATCTTGCTAAAACTAGCCCTTATTTACCATCACGTTGTTCCTCTGTGTATTTACCTTCCCACAATTTGTTGCCCTAGAAACGCAAAGTTCTTTTCCTTTATCTTGTCACTTCTCTAAAAATTGATTGTTCTTTGATTAAGATGCTATATAAGCTCAAGTTCTAACCGCTCATTTGAGTTACTCATAATTGAGTGCTCCCTTGTGTGTATGCAATGCACATATTAATCAGCCTCTGTTTTTCTCTTGTTAATCTTTCTCTTGTCAGTCTAATAGACAGGGCCCCAGCTTGAGAACCTAAGATGAGTGAAGGGAAAAGATTTTTCCTTCCCTTATAAACAAACGTGTAAATGACAACCAGTGTGGTGCAGTAATGGAAGGTTTAATTCAATGTACAGAAGACCTTAGGCAAGTCCCCTGAACTATCAGCTTTGTTTTCTAATATTTAAGATGAAAATAATAATAATAACGATAATCAGGATCCAAGATATGCAGCCCCAAGTTTTAATGTTCTAAAACCACAAAGTAAATTTTTGCTCATGTTCCTTGTTCATCACAGAACCACTGTTGGGGTGATATATCTTTGCTGTGCTGACATTGGGACCCAGGCCTATGGAGCAGCCACCAACCAGAGTGTTTCCAGTCCCCATGACTAGAATGAAGAGATTGTATTAGTTTTCTAGGGCTGCTATAACAAAATACCACATACTGGGTGGCTTAACCAACAAAAGTTTATTTTTTCACAGTTCTGAAGGCTGGAAGTCCAAGATCAAGGTGCCAGCAGGTTCGGTTTCTCCTGAGGCTTCTTCCCTTGGTTTGAAGATGGCTGCTTTCTTGCTGTCATCTCACCTGGCCTTTTCTTTGTGTGCATACTTCCCTGGTGTCTCTTCCTCTTCTTATAAGGACACAGGTTCTATTGGATTATTTAACTTTAATTACCTCTTTAAAGGTCCTTTCTCCAAATACAGTTACATTGAGGGGTTAGGGCTTCAACATATGCATTTTTTGGGTGAGGGGTCAAAATTCAGTTTATAACAGAGACCATGGAGAACTGTGCATTAACTTCAATCCTATCACCTTACTCCCATTTTTAACCTGCTGCAGAGGCTGCCTTTTAAAGTCTGACAATGTGAGAGTGAAAAAGGAATTATCAGAGAGCACATGGAAATCTGAGATATAGAAAGAATGGAAACACACGCATTGTAGACTCACCTCTTGTCCATTAGGTTTTGTTCATGCCTCAGCAGAGAAAAATTTGAAAAACATAAAGAGCCAAGAGAAACCTGTTAAACTTCTCTAGAGACACAGCTGAGTGCAGAGAAAAACATCCCATTTAACTAGGCTTTCTCTTTCACTCACCCAGGGCCTCGTCCAGTGGGATTGATAACAGGAGGATGTTGTAGACTTGAACGTGATGTGTGAGTTATGAAGATGTCTTTTTAGCCTAGACCAGATGTAATTTCTCGAATGCAGAAATATGAACCAGCTTCCATATATCTCCTAATGAGACCAGCCCTCCTATATTATTAAGACAGGGATACAAGTCAATACAATTAGAAGGAAAACATTAAAATCGCCAAGAAAGGAGAGAGCTTTAATGTTTTATTGGAAAAACATTGTGATCCTTTTGAAAGATCTGTAATTACCTCTCTTTTCCAATAACCTTGTTGAAGTTTGCTAATTCATGACAACAGAATTTATCTTCACGTCCTCTGCTGCACATCAAATGGTCTTGTCTCTCCTGAGTGTCTAGAGATTGTGTCCTCCCTTCTGACCACAGGTCATTGCTCAGAGGGGGTCCTACATCAGTCTCATGTATAGAAGGCCAGTAATTTTGATGTGTATGGAATTGAGAGATGGTAGTCCTAAACTTCTGGCTGAGGAAGACTCCCCCATCCTTCCTGCAACACTTATAAAGAGAAGTCTCCTTATAAATTCTTAGCTTGAAAAAATTTTTTTGAGTCTTTGGATTTATTTTCTATAGTATGTTCAACCAGATGCAACATATGGGTGAGTCCCTTGACCAGATATGTTTTTCGTAGACATTATTACTGGTTGTAATAGACAGAATAATGCCACCCACCCCCAAAGATGTTCCTGGAACCTGTGACTATGTTCCCTTATCTGGTAAAAGGGACACTGAAGAGGTGAATAAGTTAAGGATCTTAAAATGGAGAGATTATTTTAGATTATCCCACTAGGCCTAATATAATCACGAGAGTCTTTATAAGAAGGAGGCAAGAAAGTTAGAGTAAGAGAGAGATTTGACGATGCTCTGCTGCTGGCTTTGAAGATAGAGGAAGGAGCATGAGCTAAGGAATGCAGGCAGCCTCTATAAGACATAGAAACAGAGTCTTCTCCAGAGTCTCCAGAAGGAATGCAGCCTTCTATTTGGTCCAGTGAAACAGATTTTAGACTCTTATCAGGTTTGTAAGATAAATTCGTGTTGTTTTAAGCCACTAGGTTTATATTAATGTATTACAGAGAGAAAGCTTCAATCCAGGTAGTCCCCAAATAGCGTTTGAAATGAAGAATTCTGCCTGTTTTATATTTACTCCGCTGGCAATATAAACAATTCTGAAACATAATAACTCTTCAATCCTTTTTCCCATGCTAGGTCACCAAGGGAGTTTCAAATGGTCCAATTAAGCCACAGGTAGATTCTTGCTCTCTCTTCTTTTATAAAAGACAAAGACAAGGTGGTTCAATCAGCTTATGACATGGTACTGCATTTTATGTTTCTGACTTGACCTCTGAGCTCATCCCAAATATGTATTGACTGGTGTGTCATAATCTTATATCTTTCTTATATATTTAAACTTCTGACAATATGTTGTCGTCTCTCTGACACACACACACACATCTTTGGGGAAAATGTGTTTATCATTGTCCCAAAATTTCAGCATAATTGCTTAGGGCACATCAAGGTGGAAACCACATTCACCATGCCCCGAGGCCCCTTTGACTTTGATTCTGTACTAATCTACATTACTCGTTCATTCAGTATATTAAGAATTCAGACTCTGGAGCCAGACTGTCTGGGTTCAAATCCCAGCAACATCTCTTTGCTAGCTGTGTGACCTTGAGTATTCAAGTTAATTAACTTTTTTTTATTATTATTTGCCTCATCTCATCGTGTTTAAAATGGGAACAACAGCAATAACTACCACATAGGGTTGTTTATGTGGTAGACTTATGTGGATAGATTATATCAAGTATTTAGAATAGCAACTGCCACCAATGCTGCAAAAGTAGAAGAAAACACAGCCTCTGTCGTCAAGGAGATTTCTAGTGGGAGATTCATGTAAGCAAAGAGCCTGTGTGACTCAGGGTGAATGCCTCAAAGGACAGGCTCTGGGAGCAGCAGGAGGATGCAGTGGGGTGGAGAGGTACAGTTAAGTAAGGCACTTAATAAAGGTAATCTCTCAACTGAGACTTGGACAATGAAAGGAGTTGACCAGGTAAACAGAAGAATTGAGGGAAGAGGCTGTGATGTGAAGCAGGCACATGAGAGAAAAGGACACATGTGTTCTGGACTGCAGAAATTAAGTAGAAGGATATTCCCTACAGGGTGGCCAGGATGTGCACAGGAAGGAGAATATCTTGGGTTAGAAACTACTCTCTCATTATTTACTGGAAACCTGCAAATTGAATCTTGTTTCCAGTACAATATGCAAATTCAAGATTATTGTTCCTAAGTAATAGTAATTAAGTGGGAATCCATGCTCCTGATTCTTACATGACAAAAATTATATAGCTCACAAACTCATAAGCCACCATGATAAAATCTGACATGATAAAAACATGTCAGAAATGCTCAAAAAACACAAAAGATATTTTATTTTTCAAAAGAAAAATGCCTTGAAGGACCACCTTGAAATCTAGATGACATGTTCAAGTCATCCAATAATAATAAAATCACAATTTAATGTTATTTATAAATGAGTTCTACAGGGCAAAATTTCTAGGAGTTTTCAACCTTTTGAAAATGACTATTCCCGCCTCATCTCAAACCAATTAAAACAGAATATCTATGGATGACATCAGTTCATTTGCATGTTGTAAAACTCCTAGGTAATTAATGGTAATGTACAGCCAGAGAGGAAAATTACTCACTTAACACTATCTGTAAGATTTTTAAAGAGTTTTGAAATATTCCAAACTTTCCGATTAAGTAATCTATTCCCATTTAGATTACTGTTTCAACCCATATTCACTGGGCAAAAAAGGGAGAGCTAATCAAACTCTTAAATTAGTAAAATGGGAGTTACCATTTCAATGATTAGATTGATTTTGCAATTTGGATTGTCTTTTTACCTTCAAAAGGGTAAAAAAAAAAAAAATGTGTACTCCCAGTCTAGTTATTGGATTCTATTTTTTAAGTCACTTTATTTTGTTTTTAAAGATAACTTTAGGAGTTGTTTTAATAATACCACTCTGATATTTTATTGTATTGTCAAACTGAACACACCATTAATGGGAAATGGACTGTGTGCATTTATGTGCTCATTTATTTTGAAGAAAAAAAATACACATATGTCAGTCAAGAAACGAGTCACAGGTTGCAGAAAAATGTCCTGCTGAACAGAAAATTAGGCAATGGGCAAGAAACAAAGGGCACCATAATGGAAATCTTTCAAGCTTGAATTAGGTTACTGACTAATGAGAATCCTGCAGGGAACAGTGATAAGGGGGCTGGATGTTTATTAAAGAACTATTCATGCAAATTATCTGACTGATGGTGTTGCTGGCAAGACCCCTAAGATTCCCCTGATAAGGCAGGACCTAGAGGGCAGCAGCAATTTAGATGCAGACGAATGTAAAAAGAAAGTAATTAAGAATTTTCTTTACATATATTCCAGAAGGAAAACTAGAGTTATTTATCAAAAGAAAGATACTTTGACAAATATGCCTTAGGAAATTAGACCTGGTTGACAGACAATTTAAAAAGGATCTTTTACTTAGTGTTCACCTACAACCGGATGATGCATCAATGATGCAGGGACATAGTGTAATCAGTAGTAAGCCCACCTAATACTTGGAATTAGCAAGAGAGCGAAGTGGAGGACAGATATATATATAAATTGATACACAGTTATTAGAGGGGGAAGAGGTAGGGGGAGGTAGGTGAGGTAAAAGGGGTCAAATATGTGGTGACAAAGAAATCTAACTATGAGTGGTAAACACACAATGCAATATATATACGCCTTACTGTTGAATTGTACCCTTGAAACTTACTGGATTTCATTAACCAATGAAACCATTAAAAAAAAGGCAGCGAAAAAAAATGACATATATATATTTTATTCTTTCTCAATATTTCTCTCTCTTTAAGAGAGGGGAGAATATTCTCCAGTTTCTATAAGGGACACTTAACATTCATTCATTCCATCTACAGTTAGTGAGTTGTTTCCAAGTTATATGTCACGCTAAACCCTGGGTGCCCAATGATGACTTGAACACAATCCCTATTCCTGAGAGAAATTTGAAACAAATATGAAGCCAATAATTACAGAATAGGGTAGGAAAAGTGTGCTTTGGTGGAAAACTATGTCTTGTCTAAATCCAGCCCAACCTCTGAGTGATCTGATCTAGCTGTTCCTTGTCTTTGGGCTATTTTATAACTCTGCAAATTGTAGATAACTGATAACAATGCAAAATAATCCTTGCCTACAGACATGCAAATTCTGTCCTGCTGAGCAGAGGTTTAATTGACTTCTCTCTCCACTAAAGAAGAAGTTATTTTTACCTCCATTTTCACATTCATTTCAATATTCCTACAACTGTGTCTGTTTTCCAACTTCTTTGATTTGGTGCAACATCTTTGCTATTTTTCTCATTAAATAGTTAAATAGAATCTTTAACATGTGTTTATTTGTAGATTGGAGAATTATTTTATGCTCTTTTGAAATTAACTTTTAAAAGTAGACTTCCCTTCAATGTGGCAGATGGAGAAGGGGCAGCAATATCCCCTCTGGCTCCAAACACATTAGCCTTGTTGGGTAAACTAAAAAAAAAAAAAAAATGTAGCTACATAGCCAAGCGTAAAACTAAGAAAGAAAAACCTCCAGCTTCTAGAAACAAGGAATAAAAAGCCATAGCTATGAGCCAGAGTTCAAATACTGCAGCTCACAGAGTACCTGGACAAGTACATACCTCACAGGTGGGTTTTTGTGTTTGTGCATGCACAGTACCTGGTGGAAAGGTGGAAAGGGTTCTTTATATAGGGCTGGGACCCAGAAAGAAGTTATAAAAATGTGAATGTGTTGGGGGAAATCGCTGCCAGCAGCCTTTGGCCACATGGAGAAATGGAGTCATCACTGACAGATGGGGACCTAAAGGCTATGCTGTGCAGGTAAGAGGCCTGATTTTGAAACACTCATTTGATTAGAAACTTCCGAGACAAGAAACGAAACTTAAAATCCTACAGAACCAATAAATTCTGTGAGGATCCTAATAAAAAGATTTTAGAATAGTTCATGCAAGATATGCTGCGGGTTGAACTAGGGCAATGGTAGGAAAGATCTGGAGAAGACAGAATGAAGCCAAGAGGGCATTAGGAGGCCAAAGAGCTAGGGCTAGCCGCAGACCGAATCAAGGAAAGAAAGGGTTGTCTATAATGATTCCCAAGATTTTACTCCATTCACAGGTGCCATTAATAAGCACGAATAGAGAAAGTGAAAGAACAGGTTGGGGTAGGGATAGAGGTCATGATAGGTCCAGTTTTGTGTTTTGGTCATGTTGAGTTTAAGGCCTAGGTGAATATGTCCAGAAAGCAGATCTGCAGCTCTAAGCAACGATCCAGGATAGAGACAGAAATTTGGGAATCAGCAGGTAATAATAAAAAAGGTGAGATTTCCCAGGAAAGTGTCAAGTGAGAATTAAAGAGGAACAATGATAGCTCTGAGTAACATAAACATTTAAAGGATGAGCTGATGAAGAGAAACTCACAGAGTAGATTGAGAAATGACAGCCAGTGAAGTCAGAGGAGAAAATGGGGTCATAGAAGCCAAGTTAGGAGTTTCCAATAAACAGCAAAACATGATCAAGACGATTGGAATTGAAAATTACCTACTGGTATTCACAAGTAGGAGGTGGTGGCAACAGCGTGGTTCCCTCATGTGGTCTATTCATGTATTGAGGGCAAGTGCCAGATTTCAGATGTTGAGGAATAAATTCTGCTTTCCAGAGCCCTCTACCACTAAACATGGCTTATTTCTCCCTAAGAAACTAATAAGACTCCCTAAGAAATCATTCCCTAAGAAGTTTCTAACTCTCTAAGAAATCCTTTCAAAGATTGAAAGTTGGAGAGGTGAACTATCAGCATTCATTCTTTCATCCACTCAATAAATATTTATTGAGCACCTGCTATTAGGAAGAATTCTGCTAGGCAGTGGGATGTAAGAATCTGTAAGACCTAATATGTAGCAGAAGGTGTTTAAACTGAGTGGGAAGATAAAATAAATAGTTGCAGCACAGGACAGTCTGTGTACAGGGCCTCATGGGGGGATGCCCTATGAAAGCCTGGATGCGGAGTCAGAAAATGCTCCCCAAAGGAACTGATTTCATAAACTAAGTTTTAAATAATAGCTAACATTTATGTAGTGCTTATCGGGAACCAGGTTCCATTTTAAGTACTAAACATTTAATTCATTTCATTTTCACAACAACCCCACTGGGTAAGCATTATCATGACCCACATTTTATAGGTGCAAAAGTTGACTTGCCTAGGATCACACAGCTAGAAAGCAATAACGCTGGGATTTAAACCCAGGTCTTCTGCTTCCAAAATCAATGCTTAAAACACTACACTACACTGCCTTTTAAAAGAAAGCTCAAAATTCATTCAGGAGATGAGATGGGAATGGTTGCTCCTAATCCAAGAAAGAGAACACACTGAGACAAAGAAACATGGAGGAATATGCACAGTTATGCTAGGTTTCACTCACAACTACCCCAAGGGAAAATATTCTCTCTTGGTCTATATCATCCAAGTCTTTTCTTCTATTTTGAACTATACTTTTTATTTTAAACTCAATTTACAGATTTATTCTGTCAACAGACACTCTTCTACTGAACTCCAGCTGCCTTTACCACCACAAGAACCTCTTTGCCTCCTTCAACACTTTCTGTTGTCTACCCTTCCATTCTGCCTGATTTGAATCCAGCTCTGACAATTTTCAAATCTCACTCTAAAACCTCTCTTCTCTCTAGACTGTGTGTCACCACTGCCACCACTCTGGCATTCCTTCCAAAACTATTAAGCAAAGAAATAGAAATTTGATGATCCACACCAGTGCTTTCCTACTAAACTACTTATCTGCTAGTCCAACCAATGAAAAGAGTTGCAATTTGTTGCCATTTAAATGGACTCTTAATCTCGCTTCATTATACAGCGGTTATTCAATATTTATAACTCCCAATTTACAGTAAAGTTCTCAGTTGCCATTCTTATTACTAGGTGATCCTTAATGTCCATTTATTTAGAACTGAAAATGATATTTTAGATTCTAAACTTTGTTCTGTCTGAGTATAACCTGCCCCTCTCCTGAAGGATGACTAACAGGGACACTTTGGAGAGTGGAAGGGAGCTCCATTAATTATCATGCTGGGAAATAGGCTCACATGGGAAGTGTCTTAGGTAACCAGGACATACAGTCATCCTAAATATTTACATAAACTCCATCTGTGATATAAAATTTTTAATAAAACAATGTTCAAATTTACCAGGATAATTGTAAGCAATGGATTTAAATTTGGAGAAATGAACTTAAAACCCACCATTCCCCAAATTCTACACCTGTCCTTCCTTATCCACACAATGGCATACCTCACATATTTGGTACC
Source organism: Pteropus vampyrus (assembly GCF_000151845.1). Lineage (NCBI taxonomy): Eukaryota > Metazoa > Chordata > Mammalia > Chiroptera > Pteropodidae > Pteropus > Pteropus vampyrus. The sequence goes on along the minus strand of NW_011888793.1, from coordinate 4,528,593 downwards.
CACAGTGGATTATTTTTTAATAGCTCACCCATTACAATAAAATTTATTTTCAGAAGTAACCATCTGTTAATCAGTAATAATCATATTTTCTCGATGTATAATTCAGTTTTTAAACAATTAAAAATTTAAAAATAATTTGTTTCAATTTTAAAGATACTTAAATTCAATAAAATATTTCATATATAAAATAAAATTTGCACTCACCAAACGAAAATAGTACACCTTGCAATTTTTACTCTATTTAACTGTATTAAAACTCAGTTACAAATAAAAATTCAAAGTAGCTACCTAGAGTGACAGAATTAAGGTAACTCAAGTTGTTTCCTTATCTTTAGAATCCATGTGTTGTCTATCATTGCTTCTTATTAATCTACTACTTACACACAGAAATATGTAGTACAAGGTTTTGGTGATATGTACTGTGCTAAAGGTAACATAAAACAATTCCTAACCTTATACACTGACTTAAAACAAGCACATATAGTCGACTCTGTAGGTCAGGGGTCAACTGCCTAACTTGAATTAACTTCTATGTAGAATACAATATTTATTAAAGGTTAAGCGATAAAATGTGCTCATTTGAAACTTACAAATATAATATAAAGTCTTACCAGTATTCTGTAATTGTTTAAAACTTACACCAATGAAAGATTTGTATAGAGGAACATTTTATTACTGATATCATTTCTAATTGTTGACCCACGGTGATATTAAAGAGCAGACTTACTTTTAGTTAGTTTTATTACTTCTTAAAATTCTCCACATACTGTACACCCCTCATTGTCTGCACTGGGCAGACTACGCCCCCTGGCCCACTCTTGCGAGCACTGCTTCCCAAAGGCCGAGACAGCCATTCCGGCCTACCCAACTGCTCCTTTCTCTGAGCTCTGGCCTCACTTTTCAGTTCATTTTGGTATGTTTTATCTGTCTTTGCAGTTAAGATGACTCATGACATCAAAAGAGTATTAAAAAAAATGTAGGTAGGCCTTGTGCAGACAATTAGAATATAAACTCCTCAAGGATAAGGCAGATTCATCCCTCTCAGCCTCAGAGTGGGAATTCACTAGTCTTTACTTGTGTGATCTGTTTTATAGTCACCATGAAGCAAACTCCACCCTCCCCCCACCCCACCACCACACGCACACATATACTGCCCCCGGCCCTAGCTAGTATGGTACAAATCCAGGTTCGTACTGAGCAGTTTCATTCGAGCTCGTCCCAGGCTAAAGCAAAGACAGTTGATTAGTTTCCTATGGCTGCCATACTGAATTACCACAAACTTGGTGGCTTCAAACAACAGAAATTTATTCTCTAACAGTTATGAAGACCAGAAGGTCAAAATCTAGGTGTCAGAAGAGTCACGCTCCCTCCAAAGACTCAAGGGGAGAATCCTTCCTTGCCTCTTCCAACTTCTGATGGCACCTCCAACTTCTTTGGCTTGTGTCTGTATAACTGCATCTCTCCCTCTGTCTGCACATGGCCTCCTCCTCTCTGTGCTTCTTCTCACGTCTCTATCATATAAAGACCCCTGTCATTGGACTTAGTGTCCTTAACTCAGGATGGTCTCATCTCAAGAGATCCTCAGATCCTTAACTACATCTGTAAAGAGTCTTTTTACAAATAAGGTCGTATTCACAGGTTCCTAGGGTTAGAACATGGACATACCTATGTAACACACTACAGACAGTGACAGTGTTGGGTTAATCCAGGAACTTCCCACAAATAAGCTGGAGAAAAGAGAATTCCCCTTTTAAAAATGAGGATTGTTAGGACTGTGTAGATTCCAGCTCCTTGGCCAAGAATTCTGTCCTGGGGACATGTGTCTTGGAAGCTGCAAAATATCAAGAACCCAAGATGCCAAGAAAAAGAGGCTTAGGTTTATGTCTGGCCTCCCCACAGAAGAGAGCAATGGGAGCCAAAAGTATCACAGAGAATATTTACTGCAGGTGGGCAGAGTGTGGACAGGACAAGTTGTGTACCCTGAAGGCTCGTGAGCTATGGCAGGTAACTGCTGACCTGCTCCCTCTCATGATGGAGGAAAGTGGGTAGAGCAGCTTGGAAACTACAAGGCATTCAGTAGGACTAGCTGGACGGGTGAGATAGGGAGAAAAGGCTGAGCATTGCACAGCTGTTCTGAGGATGGCTTTTCCTTGAGGAATGGTCTAGCCCCTTTTCTGTCATTTGTTACGTGCTCCTCAGAAGCACTAACAAAGGGCCCTTTCACACTGAAAGGTCTCTGGACTTGATGGTCCATGCAAGACTCGATGAGCTCATTTTTCTCCCTTCTAAGTTGCTCCACTCCCACAGAAGCACATACACATTCATTATCTTGTCACAACTGTGCTAAAGTGTAAATTTTAAAATAATGGTGCTCTGCACCACAGCCCTAATTGCCTCCAAACTATTGTATGTTTGCTTTCTTAGCATGTGTATAAATGAAGTCAGAAGACCTGGCTGCATTTGTTTTTCAGCTTGTTCAGCTGGGGATGCATACTGGAAAAATTTCCAAAGTGCCCTAAAGGTTCAGGATGAAGTTAGTTATTACCCTCCCAATACCAATCAGATGGAGCTGGATTTCTAAAAACTACCTCACATTTCTCCAAAAAGATAGATCTTTTCAAAAACAACTTCCTAGCCTTGTTTGTTATATTCCCCAAATACTGAACTTCCCTTCTAATCAGCTTTTGATGAATGATCAGAAATCTTATTTACAACCTCTGTGAGTGAGAATATGACTCCTTTAGGCCTGCTTACCCCCATGACACCAGAGTGGCGATAGTCTGAAACCCATCAATGCAATAGTCAAGTGATTTTCAAAGTCATCTTTTTATTTTTTTTCTAAAATAGTACACTGGACATTCATTTTTCTCTTTCATCTTTTTATGGTATCTTGAATTTCCCCATAGCTCTTTGTTTTGAAATGCTATAGCTTTTAACTTTCATATTTTATTAATAAGGGGGAAAGCCTGACAGAAAATAAAATAATAAAGCCTTTATCTACAGTTTTTCATGACTACACACAGTTGAATGCTGTAATCACTTGGGTTTTGAAGTAAAGTTTGGAAACATGAAGGAAATTACAGAATTTTAACTATGAAATTAACTGTTTAGGTCTATGGCATGAAAGCAGAAAGGAATTACAAAATAGAACATGCAAATAGACTATAAGTGTCAATATTCCTTTTTCTAGTACTGCATGTGGAACACAGGCTGCTGAGCTCAGAGGCTTTCTACAGTAATTCTAGAGGTTAGTAGAAGTCTATTATGATGTTGGCCATTAAATAATGATACTTGAGATCTTAGAAGACAGCAAGATGAAGGAATCAAATTACTAGGGTTCACGAATTGAGAGAGGAGTAGATAGGAATCAGCAAATACAGATGTCTCAATAAATTTACCAGTGATAAAACTATATAGAACTTTTGACAAGGTGTATAACATTTGTGAATTTAAATTTATTTAAAATAGCTAAATTAGAAAATTTATTCAGTAAGTATTTGTTTCCCTCCTCCTTGTACTTTACGTGATTAATGGAGGGTCAAGTAAAAGATGTCATTGGGGTTCTTTGGTTGGTAGCACTAGAAATTGACAGGCTAACTTAGGAGAAAGGGAAGAATTAACAAAAGGATACGGGGTAGCTCACAGAATTTAAAAAAAAAAGAAAGCTGAAGAACTACGTCTTGGGAAAGGACATGAACCAGGACAGAGAAAGAGGATATGGGTAGCAGAATCTAATGGTCTGCCTGTTCCATCGATCACAAGGGTGGACGTATGCTAACCACTTTCAATCTTGGGTGACTCAGCTAAGATTCTTGTTCCAGGGAGAAAGCACCTGACTGACCAGTCAGGATCACACACCAACCCCTTAGCAAGAACAGGGTATGCATCTTGATTGACAATCCCAGTAAGATTCTTAGACTCAAATGGGGAAGACATTGTTTTATGAAATTAGGGAGTTGTTGCCTAAAGAAAGAGGAACAACTATCGGGTACACAAAAACAAGTGATTCCATCATGCTATGCAATAGTGTTTGGTAAACTACATAGCACCACATAAATGCCCATTGCAATCATTATACTCTATTAGTGGAGAAATTAAAAATAAAGGAAAAGTAGGAAATGGCTTAGTTTTAAAATGGAAGGTACTAAAATACAGAAAATGGTGGCTAAAAGGAGAGTTGGTGGATTTTAGCATGTTCCATTGAAGTAAGGGAAACTCAAACTGAAAACAGGAATGACTGAGGATCAAGGATCCAGAAAAGTGGGTGGGGTGTGGAATTTCAAGGGTGGAGGGACTCCTTGGGTCAGGAAGCAGGGAATAGAAAAGATAAAGGGAAAAGGGAAAATCCTGTGGCAGAGAGACATTAGGACACTGCCCATCCCTTTCATTTTCTTAATATTTCTAACAAATGACAGGTAGTGCCCAAGGTTGGGGAGGGAGGCTACAAAGAACACTGGGGGTTGAGGGGGAGAGAAGACAAAAACCTGAAATATCTTACACTCAGAATACTCACACGAGGGAAACCCATCCAAACTGCTCACTGCCTTCTCTACATAAGATTGTGTAGTAAAGGATTTAATCTTACTGAAAAGGGGTCTGCCTTCACCCTTAGTTTCTGAAAAGTAATCTCTGGTTAGTTGTGGTCCTTGAGCTAGCCAAATTATTAATAATATGAAAAAGGATAGAGGCTGGCCTCTCCAGAAAGACCATCAATATGATTTAGAGTGGGGGATTTGGGTCATATAATAATTAGTTGACCTGCAGACTGAGATCAACCACACGGAAAATTAATCATTCTAATGTAATAGAGCCCCCCAAAAAACTCTGAACACCAAGGCTTGAATGAGCTTTCCTGATTGGCATATCTTTCCAAGCAATGTCACACACTGGTCCCAGGAAAATAACACGGTCTTACCCCACAGTGAGAGAACAGCGGAAGCTCCATATTTGGCACTTCCTTGTCTCTACCCTACGTGCTTCTTCCCTTGGGTGATTTTAATCTGTATGCTCTCCCTATAATAAACCATAACAATAAGTATAACAGCTTTCAATGAGTTTCGTGAGTCCTTCTAGCAAATTATTGAAACTGAAGGTGTTTAGGGAAACTCTTGAAATTTCAGTTCATGTCAAGAGTACAGGCAGTACTGGGGACTGTTCCCGCTAACTTCAAGTTGGCCAGACTCTTCACAGATATATACTGTGTGGTACAGAAATGTTTGCTGCTTGTCCACCTAGAAATTAACATGTGAGACCAGGGGAGCTGGCCTGGCATGGAAACTAAAGAAGACATGCCATCTGTGATTCTCTGTCTGAGATTTATAGCATGACCTGCCTGGTCTGCCACCCTACAGAGCATCAGTCTGCCAACCAGGAAACCCAGAGGTAGCAGGTACGGCCAGTAATGTGCAGGATGCACAACATTCATTCAGTCCCATTCAGAAACCTCCGTGTCCTGTCAGATTCTCCTACCTCCCGCACACACCCACATTAGTCACCTAACTCTGGAATCCACCCAACAGGAATCCTCTCCTCTCCAAACACACACACACACACACACACACACACACACACACACACACACAGCATCCTGCCTTCTCACATACCTGAGGACCCACCCCTGTTAAGCACACAGAGACTCATCTTTCATTATAGCAGATGTAAGATGGCTACAAATTTTCTGGCATTCCTCTCATTGAAAGATGGGATGTTCCTTTCCCTTGAATCTAGGCAGACTTTAAGCCAATATAACATGGCAGAAGTGATGCTGTGTCATTTTCTGGGCTCAGATCTTGAGAAACACAGCTTCTATTTCCTGTCTGTTAAATCACTAGCTTTATGGGAAGCCAGTCACCCTATAAGAAGCTTAAGCTAAACACTTGGAGAGATGACTGGCCAGCCTCAACTGTTCCAGCCATCTGTGGCTAGGTGTTAAACATGAGTGAAGAAGCCCTCCTGAAAATGTGATCTAGAGAAACAAGGGAAAACTAGAACTGAGAAGGTCCAATTGAGCCACTCTATCATCTGTGGTCATCTGAACCATCCCAGCTGAGGTCCCAGTAATGGAAGAGCAGAGATGAGCCATTCAGCTTATGCAGATCCCTGACCCACAAAGCTGTGAAATATAATAAAAGGGTCATTTTTTTAATGACACCAAGTTTTAAGAAGTCTGTTATGCAACAGTGGATAGCCGTAACACTCTCTCATAACTGGGACCCAATCTTTCATATGTAGGTCTCTGCCTTCTCAGGCCTACTCGGGCCTAGTTCTCTCTCACACAGAGTCATGACTCTCTGACAGCCACAGAGACGCAACCCTGTTATGCATGCAAGAATTCAATTCTCTACTTCCTAGGGACCCTGTCCTCTCACCACATGGACATAAGGCCCTTTTACACACAAGGACATCGCCTTCTTACACCCATGGAAAACTGGCCTAATACACATGCAAGGACTAAATCCTTTTCAACACACATGCAAGGACTAAATCCTTTCCCCTCTGGGTACTGAGTTCTCACACATGGAATACCATCTTCTTATGTCCACTTGGAGAGTAGTGCTCATTTTGTTGGCCTGCCTTCCTATTCTCAGAGATGCTTCTCTCTCTCTCAAAAGATTTGGCCACCCCTCCCCGCCAACACGCACACACAAGAATTCAACAGCCCCCTTATACATTATTTCTCTTCAGCTACAACTTGCACTTAACAGTGGCCTTGTTGAGTCTTATGTATAAGCTACTTCCGATGACAGGCATTTCAGACCTCTTAGGAGGGGAGGGTGGTAATGTGGTAACTGTTGGGCAAAGGAAGTGGGGCTTGAGAGTGATGTTTGAGGCGATGTTTTGATAAAAGGAGCATGCACAAACCAGAAAACCCAAGACCCAGAATTTCCCTTCCTCATCACCACTGTGAACCTGACAAGTGGTCTTACCCTCACAGAGCCAAGGCTTCCTTGTCACTAAAGTGGGCACAATCCAACCACTTCACAGACCACACCCTCCATTATTATTGATGTACTTAAACCAGTACCTTGAATTCCTTTAGTAAATAATCCTATACTACATAACCAGTGAAAAGAGAGCAGACTCTTCAGCTTTCTCAGTGATGCTGAAGAGGAGAGTCTGCTCTCTTTTCACTGGTTATATAGTATAACCAGTTATGTAGATGCTGGGAGTTTATGTTGTATACAAAGAAAAGTCTTCATAAGCTATCAGAAGTTATTTAATTTCTGGGTAAGGATATATGGCCAAAAGAAAAGAATTTAGCTGATGACACATTTCCTAGAATGCTAGATCCACTAACAGCGAGCTATCAGGTATGGGTCAAAACACAGTTAGAAATGTAAGAGTCAATTAAAAACCCATTGTACCTTATCAAAAAGAATCTGTGTTACTTGTCTGTAGGCTCAGCTGTGATCATTGAGTAAAAAGAAAGCTGACTGAGGCTGTTCCTTCTTTTTCCAAATGGCACACACAGTAATCTGCACAATTATGCTCTACTGCCGCTCACACAGCCCAGAACAAGGGCGGTGATTGAGCATTTACAATTTGCTGAGCTCACCATCATAGAGCCTTCCTAGGCTTTGGCAGTTGGGGTGTGTGTTAGGGAGAGCCAACAGGAACCATGAAGGAACGGCCACCATTTTATTCTTATCTGCTTCAACAGAGAGCCAAGTTAGAAGAAAGAGTGTGAGGAGTATCTCCAGGAAGCATCTGGAAAACAGAGACGAATAGATAGAAACTCCTCCAGGGAAGAGAAACTGAGGAGCCTGCTATTACCTCATGTCTTCATATTTTGATTCGCTTCTGTTTTGATAAACCACCTGGCCACCTGGCCCTTAGTTTTCATGTTTAGAAAGATGAAACTTGTTTCTTGTTTATCCATTGCTTTTACCTCCTCTTCTAGCTCTCAAACTGGCAACTATTCTGTTTTGGAACATTCCAAAAGGAAAACCAGGGTTTATAGATAAGGATAAGTTTTAACCACTAGCAATTTAAAGAGTCTTTCAAGTTGCAAATAAATCTTTGAGAGGCTAATGAAGCTACGGACATTCTCATCTAAGACATGAACTTAAACATTAATTTTACATACATGTTCAGGTGACCTATAGGATCTTGGAAGTGAAGTGACTTTCCCAAAGTCACACCCAAATTAGAGGGGACTGGGATAGAACCCACATCTCCCAGCTTCCAGTGTAGTATATTTCATGCTCTCACATTCTATGCATTGGAAAAACAGACTTCTCAAAAGAAGTCGACCAAACTGTAAGCCCCAGGAGAGCAGGAACCATGGTGGTTTTGTTTTCCAACCTAGACCATAATTGACTCATTCACTTTAACTTAGAGTTAAAAAAAAAAAAATCAGATTAAAAACCATTGTCAATGGTTTTGTTTTTAATAATGACATTTTATACTTCCAACTCTCAGAAGACATGGTCTTCTGTTCAACTTGTTCCAAAACAAACTTTTTTCCACACATGTACACACATACAGTGATAAAAAATTACCCAGGCATGCTTATATAAATGCACTGGCATTCAGTATATCATAGAATCACATATTAATAATGATTTTCTTCTAAATCTCATTTTCCTCCCACTAGCATGCTTAATTGTTCACAAAATACCTTAGATTGGATTTTTCTAAATCATATTAGCATATAAAATCTAAATCTTCACTTTTCAAAAGAATCACAGAGTGGTCTCTGTTGGATATAAAATTACTAAATTAGATTACAATTAATTTTAATTTGTATTATATACACATAATAAGCACAGGTCCTTATATAATTATTAAGTATAATCAGCCTATTTCTCTTCAGTTTCTACACTAGTGCCTTTTTTCCTTGTGAAAACCTATATTCCGTACCTCTCTCATTTCATACCCCCACCAGGTCAGTCTGAAGGCCTCCTTGTGATCCCTGGTGAATTTCTCTTAGCTTTTGTGTCATGTGTCATTTCCTTCTTCACCTTTTTCTTACACGTGTATCCACTCTCGGATTCTACGCTGT
>NW_011888793.1:4496722-4519539 GCF_000151845.1 Pteropus vampyrus | reverse complement strand
AGAGAAACTGAGGAGCCTGCTATTACCTCATGTCTTCATATTTTGATTCGCTTCTGTTTTGATAAACCACCTGGCCACCTGGCCCTTAGTTTTCATGTTTAGAAAGATGAAACTTGTTTCTTGTTTATCCATTGCTTTTACCTCCTCTTCTAGCTCTCAAACTGGCAACTATTCTGTTTTGGAACATTCCAAAAGGAAAACCAGGGTTTATAGATAAGGATAAGTTTTAACCACTAGCAATTTAAAGAGTCTTTCAAGTTGCAAATAAATCTTTGAGAGGCTAATGAAGCTATGGACATTCTCATCTAAGACATGAACTTAAACATTAATTTTACATACATTTTCAGGTGACCTATAGGATCTTGGAAGTGAAGTGACTTTCCCAAAGTCACACCCAAATTAGAGGGGACTGGGATAGAACCCACATCTCCCAGCTTCCAGTGTAGTATATTTCATGCTCTCACATTCTATGCATTGGAAAAACAGACTTCTCAAAAGAAGTCGACCAAACTGTAAGCCCCAGGAGAGCAGGAACCATGGTGGTTTTGTTTTCCAACCTAGACCATAATTGACTCATTCACTTTAACTTAGAGTTAAAAAAAAAAAAATCAGATTAAAAACCATTGTCAATGGTTTTGTTTTTAATAATGACATTTTATACTTCCAACTCTCAGAAGACATGGTCTTCTGTTCAACTTGTTCCAAAACAAACTTTTTTCCACACATGTACACACATACAGTGATAAAAAATTACCCAGGCATGCTTATATAAATGCACTGGCATTCAGTATATCATAGAATCACATATTAATAATGATTTTCTTCTAAATCTCATTTTCCTCCCACTAGCATGCTTAATTGTTCACAAAATACCTTAGATTGGATTTTTCTAAATCATATTAGCATATAAAATCCAAATCTTCACTTTTCAAAAGAATCACAGAGTGGTCTCTGTTGGATATAAAATTACTAAATTAGATTACAATTAATTTTAATTTGTATTATATACACATAATAAGCACAGGTCCTTATATAATTATTAAGTATAATCAGCCTATTTCTCTTCAGTTTCTACACTAGTGCCTTTTTTCCTTGTGAAAACCTATATTCCGTACCTCTCTCATTTCATACCCCCACCAGGTCAGTCTGAAGGCCTCCTTGTGATCCCTGGTGAATTTCTCTTAGCTTTTGTGTCATGTGTCATTTCCTTCTTCACCTTTTTCTTACACGTGTATCCACTCTCGGATTCTACGCTGTCATTAAACCATGGCAGCTTCTCATCAGAACACAGAACTCCCCACACTTCCTTCTTTGAGCTCCTCTCTCACGAGCACACTGCTATCTCACTCAAATCAGCCTAGATAGGATCCCCACCTCAACTTTCTCCCTTCATCTATCCGCGAGGCTTTTGCAAAGTCAGTAAAGATGTGGTGGAGTCTTGAATACAGTCTTGATATGATGGGGAGGCCAGAGGCCAGATCCTCTTCCTCTCTGCCCCAGTAGAGCCAGAGGAAGGGCATGTGGCTAGGGTGTAATGAATTAGATGTTCTCTTTCAGGATTTTGAATCTTAAGCGAGGGACATCAAGACAAAAGAATCAGATGTGTTTAGAGATCACACCCTTACCTGGCCCTTCCCGCTGAAGAACCATGGCTGGGGTCTTTGCTTTCCAGATCTCAGCCTTCCCCTCAATCCTGAAAGACCCACTACCACCACCAATTCTGTCAATCAGCTTCCTTTAACTTAAGTCAGTCCATAAAGCTTCTGTGGTCATAAGCAAAGAACCCTGACATTCATGGAGAAGTCCATGGAGCAGGCTAGACCAAACTATTCCACTTCCTCTCTAATGCTGCAGCCCTATTATACTACTAGAAAGTGGTTTACTGCTTCTTCTCTCCCAAATATTGTAAGAGGTCACTCTGTGTAATGGGAGAAAAATCTCAGAATCAGGAAACCAGATGTCTGTATACTGGCCCTGGCTGTGCCAATAACCAACTAACTATGAGTCTCAGCGCTATGCATTCACCCTCTAAGTTGCAAGTGGTAGAGTCAGCTTACACTCACTGAGCACTAACTGTGTACCAAGCATGATTCTACTTTACATATATAGCAACTTAACTCTCACAACAATCTTATGAAGATACTACAGTTACTCCCCTTTTTAGATGGAAAACTGAGGCATGGAGAGGTTAAGGGTCCTGCTCAAAGTCAAATGGCTGGAAAGTGGCTTGAATCCAGACAATCTGAAGGATATGTGCTCTTAGCCACTATACTATGCTTCCCTTCTGGGTCTTAGCATACTTTTCTCTCAATTGTACAGTTATCCCTCAGTATCCTCAGGATTATGTTTGCAGAAACCACCCCCCACCCAACCATCTAATCTTCCCTCTGAATGTACATAGTACACAGCAATGTAACATTTTTTGAATATTTTCAATTGGCAGTTGATTGAATCCATGGATGTGGAACCCACAGATCTGGAGGGCTGCCTGTAATTGGGCTACTTTGAGAATACTAAGTCTCTGTCCAGAAGAGATTTATACTCTAATTGTATACCAGCATTGTAAGCCAGCATGATGGATCCAGGACTGCTCCACAGGTGGCTGAAGCTTTAGCCCTCTGAGAGACCTTGGCCCCTCCCTTAAGCTCTCAGTGAATACCCTGAGTAATGCTCTCAGAGCCTATTTAACCAAGACAGAGAAAAGCTCTCTTCTTGCCACACCAGTAATTTTCACCTTAACTTTCTGCTCCTATTGCTGCCATAACTAACTGCCACGAATGTAGTGGCTTAAAACCACAGACATCTATTATTTTATAGTTCTAGAGGTCAAAAGTATGAAATGGGTCTCACCAGGCTAACATCAAAGTGTTGTAGAGCTGCATTCCTTCTGGAGGCTCTAGGGGAGAATCTGTTTCCTTGCCTTTTCTTCTGTGTAGAGGCTGCTTGTATTCCTTGGCTCATGGCCCCTTCTTCCAACATCAAGGCAAGCAATGTAATATTTTCAAATCTGTCTCTGACTCAGACTCTGTTTTAGTCATCACGTATTCTATGATTCTTTTATGGACCCGTATTATTATATTTAAGGCCCATCTAGCTAGTCTCCTGGATCAATGTCCTTAATTTAATCACATGTGCAAAGTCCTTTTTGCCATGTAAGGTAACATGCTTACAGGTTCCAGAGATTCAGATGTGGAAACCTTGGGAACCATTAATCTGCCTACCACCCTGTGAATACACAACAGTTTAACCTTTGACAACAATGGACAGTACTTTAGACATCTAAATCCAGAAATAATCATGGGGATTTCATATTTCTTGGACTATTCTAAATGAATATTTATTAAAAGGTCTAATCTTCCCTCTGAATGTGCCAGAGAAATGGAGACAGACACCCAGAAGAAAAGAAACTCACAAGTTGAAACTCTCTCTGATTAGCTGTAAAAATTGTGTGAGCTTTTATTGTTCCATGCTTTCTTTAGTGTATCTTTTATTGTTTAAATTCAGAAGCAGTTGATTTTTCAAGCTCAATGAAACCCCAAATTTCTGGATTCTCTATATTCCCTTCCATCTTTAATCTCAAAGTATCAATTTTTGCTTCAATATCTTATCTAATGAAGCAAGAAAAACTATTACCAAATGCTCTGCCACTGGGTTTTCAACTTTCTAGCATGAAATATATATTTCCTTACTGCTTGACTGCAAATTTAGAACCACTTATTTTAGGTTTTTATATGGCAATACTCAACTTCATGGTACCAATTTTTATATTAGAGTAATATCAGTCATAACAAATAGATCTCAAAAGAAACAAGATCTCCTTCACAACTGAAGTTTGTTTCTTGCTTACCTAGGCCACTGTGAGTGTCCCAAGTTGGTGAGTGACTTTCTTTCATGAGGTAATTCAGTGGCCTGGGTTCTTTCTATCTTGCAGTTCTGCCATCAGTTCCCATAATCTAGTTGACACATTTACATCTAGCTCATATAAAGGGAAAAATAACATCTAAGGATCACAGCCACATCTTTAAGGTTTTTTGGCCCAGAAATAGTATACTTCTCCTCAGCTCCAATTCCATTGGTAGATACCCAGTCATACTGCCAAAAAAAAAAGCTAAGGAATGTAGTCTACTTCTCTTCCCAGAAAGAAGAAGAGAATATACATTTTGGTGGTTTTTCTGCTCACCAAAGTGAGAGTTCTGAGGTGAATGCCCCATTTTCTCTACTCTGTATTAGAAGGTAATAGAAGGTACATGGGAGTTATGCTTCTAAGATGCCATGATTTTCCATTTATAATATTCTTCAGATCACTGATTTCAGAAAGGTATCACCCAACTTTCAAGCTTGTTTCATTAAAAGTGAAGAAATGGTGGAGAGTAGTGGAAAAGACACAGATTTTAGCACTAAACAGAGTTGTTTTTGAATCCTGAGTTTATCCCCTTAGAAGCTATTTAATCTCTGGTGAGTTACTTTATTTCTTTGAACTCCCATTTTTTTCAAGAAAAAATAATATTTTACCCATGATTACCTTTTCCACATAGCTCAGTCTAACCACTGATATCTTAATGGCAAAGCTAAGAGCTTTTTATCATTGTTTTAACATCATCATGTCAATCTATTACTTTTATGAAGAATGTGCCCAAGGAAGTAAGTGCTCACCCAGCTACGCTTCTAAGGTTATAAGAAGAATTAATAACATATTTATACACCTAGCAGCATGCTTTGTATATACTAGATGCTCAGTAGTATTAGATCCCATCATTTTCTCCTTTCCCTTTGCAGGTCTTCAAAATCAGAGAAACTTGCCTCTGTGAGGAAATGGTGCAGTGAAGTACACATGCTTTTCTACTTGATTAAAATTTCACAGTCCACTAGTTACCCCATAACCACTGAGGAAATGTTTCCATTTCTGCCACACATTCTTTGTTTAATAGGATAAAGCTCATTTCAGAGATTGCTGGAGAGCACTTTTCATTAGGATTTGCAGGACCTATTTTCAAAATCCAAGGCCTTAGGGTATTTACAATTCAGCCAGAAACTCAGAGTAGAGAGGAGAAAACAACTTTCTTTGGCCACTGGTTGCAAACTAGAAGGTGCAGATCACATCAGCCCATGCGCATGTGTTTCCAGAATTTGGTTGCCAGCATTTAAAAGCCATGAGATACTAAATTTGAATTTCTGGCTTCTGGAGAGAAATGGGAAAACCTGGCCACAACAGGTCCACAGTAACACAAGGTGACAATGTACTTTGTTGAGAGAAACTGCCTCCTTTGCACAGGGCAAAAATCTCGTTTGCCGCAGCTCCCGCCTTCCCTACCCTCATACTTACCTGTATTTATCTGCCTGGTTTTTGTAGGCGACTGACTTTGGGCCGCTTGTTCTGGATCCTATGGCCTATAAGGTATAACTAGGTTTTTTACTTGCACAGTTCCTGCTCCTTCCAGAGAAAGTCTGTTGGATCGAGTCACATTATTTTCTAAATTTTCTAACGTTCTATGAAAATCAATCTCACATTTAAGAATGTACCTCTCACCAGCAATTCAGGGTGGGCTTGGATACCATGACCAGACCTGTGTTTCAGCCAGCTTTATCTGGATCAAAGGTGCATTAGACGAGGGAGAGAAAAGTTAGAAAACAAGGGCAATAGTTTAGAAGAGAAGGAATGGCAGTTTGAATTAGGGCAATGGCAGTGGCAATGGAGAAATACCAGATGTGGGAGATTTTGAGAAGGCATAATCAACAGGAGCTAACGTTGATTGGATTTTAATATTTAACTACCCTTCACCAGCTCCATGGATCTTACTGGACTTTCCACACCCACATTCCCCACTTTGGTCAGACTTTAGAGCTCATCTTTTCTGCTTAACAGTTTAACAAGTCCCTTATACACAAATGCAAAAGGACATGGAATCATTAAAGATGAATCTTAAATTTTAAGTGCCTTTAATGAAGACAAATAATGCAGGAGAATAGGCAACATTTGTTTGTTTTCTTTTTCAGAGGGTGGGGCATGGGAGAAAGCTAAAGGTGGGGGAGTTAAAAGGTTTAGTTTGGCACCTAAGAATCAAGCAATAAATGGAGATATCCAGTAAGTAGTAGTAAAACTTAATGGTCATTTACATAGACTCTAGAAACAGAATGCCTGGGTTTGGATCCCAGCTCTACTACTTCCTAGCTGTGCGATTTGTGGTGAGTTACTTAACTGCTTAGCACCTTGATTTCCTCTGAAAAATGGGAATTAATAATTGTGCCTACTTCATAGAGTAGTTCAAGGGTGAATATGAGGGCTTAGAAAGAGACTTGAGCCATCACAGGTATGGACAGTGGATGTGCTCCCTTGGGAATACACTGGAGAGGGAAGAAAGCCAAGTGCAGAGCTCTCCCGGGAGGCAGAGGCGGATGGAGCCCTAGAGCAGTAGTTCTCGAATGTGGCTGCATATTGTAGTCACCTGGAGAGCTTCCAAAACTATGGATGTCTGGGCTCACCTCTAGAGATGCTGATTGAATTGTTCTGGCATGTGGCCAGAGTGTTGGGAGTTTTAAAAGTTACTCAGGTGATTCTAATATACAGCCAATTTTGAGATGCACATCCCTAAAGGAAGACACAAAAGATCTGGGATTTTTCATTTTAAAATGGGCTCCATCCATCAAAATATAGTTAAATGTAAATTCTAACGAAATCTTTTTTTATAACATTACCGTATGCCAAGAACTTCTTAGAAGATATAATAAAAGTAACAGCAACCATTTACTAGCAATTAGAGTAAAATAATGTACTGATTATAATAAGCATAGGCTCTGAAATTATCACTTCTATTACACAGGGTTATTTGTGGGGTAAATGTATCAATATATAAAAAGAACTTAGAAAAGTGCCTGGAACAGAGTAAGCACTGGATAAAGTTTTGCTTTTACTATCCTTATTGTCATTATTGAGTGTTTATCCTCTGCCAGGCACATTATAGGCAACAGAGTGAATTACTGAGATAATAGTTCATGTCTTGTCTTTCTGCTACTGAGGACCCACCAAGAAAAATAAAGAATAATTTTATCTTTTCCTCTCAAGAGATGACCTAATAGACTTTTGAGTTATGAGTCTTGTGTTCATGTGCACTGTGGCAATGACAGATTTTGTGTATCGGGTCCAACTAGGAGGCTTGAACTAGTCTGGAATAGGTGTGGCGGATGCTCCAGTATGATCCTAGGGTGCTCTTTCAGGACCAAGGCACTCATTTCCCTGATAGCCAGGACTGTTGGCTAAGGATGGCTCATAGCTGGGAGTAGCTCTTGGCCAAAAGAAACTTCTTTCACCAAGATCACACACCTTCCCTGGGGCCATACGCATCTAATCACTGCTCAACACAGAGATATAAGGACCTGGTTCCTCTGCATCAATTTAAGACATCTCTGATGGCACATCAGCAATCCAGAGTTCTCAGTGAGATCAGCTAAAGCCTCCATTCCAAATTTTTCTGCTCCACCTCTCCCTTCTGTCCAATCCTGCTGCCATGATGGTTTCAGAAACATTATTCCTGAAAACATACCCAGATAAATTTTCTGTATAAGGACGTCCATCTCAGAGTTATTTCCCCAGGCATCTGAGCATAGACAGCTGATGTAGGGGTGACCCAACCAAGAAAGCTCTAAGATAGGATTTTGGAGACAGGTCATCTGCTAGCCAGCTGTAACAATAATTCCATTACTGAGATTAGGGGAAGAATGAATAGTCCCTGGCAAGTTTTAGCAGTGCAACTGTTAAAATTTTTACCAAAGGTAAGCTGCGAAGAGATACCAGACAAAGGGTATGCACGGGCAGATGCAAAATACATGATGTTTGAGAGATTCTGGGATATTAATCATTAATTAATAAGAATAATTTAATTAAATGGCTCTTCTTGAGTGTGAGCAATTGGAGAAGTACAATGAAAGACTGAGTAACTGACTACTAATTTAAAAAATATAAAATTCAGAGGGCCTCCTTGGCAGAACATGAAAAAGGCTCTCCTCTCTGGGATAATTGGGATGGGGGAGGAAGAAGGCAGAATAATCCAAGGATCAAGCTGGGGACTTAATCATAAGGGTAGTGGAGTTTCAAATAAAGCTGGATTCACTACTCCTAGCAAGGGTGCTATGAAAGATTAAGGCCCTGTTTGTGAACGAGTGGGATGCTGAAACTTGGGATGGGGACGTCTTCTTTGACAGACTTGAAAACCTTATAATCCCTGATCGCATTGAAGCAATAGGGCTTACAAAAGAGGCCTGTTGAAAGCTACCACTCCCTCATTGCTTGACAAAAATACTACAGAGAACTCTGACTTGAAAGGCAACATGTTCTTTCTCAGGGTCTACTCCTATCTCCCCTCTTGGCCACCAGACCAATAGCTAGGGTCAAGCTACAACATAGCCTGCTGATGAAGTGCTAACCCTCCTAAAGGAAGAAAGGCATGATACGCCGGAGGTAATGCAGAACCCAGCAATATCCAGCAGGAGTCAAGAGAGGATGCACAGGACTGGGTCCTGAGGATGCCAGCTCAAAGAACAGAAAACGATTGGATAAGGGAGATTTTATAGATATGGGAACACATTTCAGTGATACAGGAATTTAAAACCCTGCCAAAGACATTGGGATAGAATGCTAACATGCTGGTAGGATGGTTCTTGGAAGCTTGCGCGGCTCATATAAGCTATGCACTAATTGTCGTGGCAGAATATGGAAGGCAAGATCAAAGGGCTGAGAGAAGCGGCATGCTAAAATGAGTAAACTAGAGAAGGCTAGAAAACCCATTAGTCAACTATGTCCAGTGGACACAGAGGGCTCAGAGGATACTTTGAGTGTCCAAAATAATGAAGAATGTGCTGCTGATAAAGATATCAACATCACTGAGAAGCTCAACAGTGGACATCTTTTGTAGTCCAGGGCAGCGGTCCCCAACCTTTTTGGCACCAGGGACCGGTGTTCCTATGAGAATATAATGCCTGCATATCTGAGATGGAGCTGAGGCAGTGATGTTAGTGCTGAGGAGCAGCTGCAAATGCAGATGAAGCTTCGCTCCCTTGCCTGCCACTCACCTCCTGCTGTGCAGTCCAATTCCTAACAGGCCACAGACCAGTACCACTCCATGGCCCGGGGGTTGGGACTCCTGGTCTAGGGCTAATGGTAGGAGATATTTTTATAGAACTGGGTAATATACCTGACAGGATCCTAAAATAATAGAGGCCAGGTGATGGCACTTAAGCAAAGTGGGTACAATTATCACAGTAAATGGAAAGTCAGATGCCAGAGGCACTTAACCTATAGAGAGCTATGGAAATGGTTAACAAAACACAACATCTCCGGGGCAAGACAGATAGGCAGCCCACCAGGGTACTGCATAATTTATGCAATCAAAATAAACTAAAGATGGATTATTAAAAGGTCTGGGGTAATTCTTCAATAAAAATAGAAATAAAATAAATATACTTTGCACAGTTTTCACATCTGAGCATGTTTTCTGGCCTACAGCCCACTGTTTGAAGGCAGGTAAAAAGATCCTGAAACATCATGGCAAGTGTATATGATAATATTTACTCAATCAGTCCCTAAGGGACCTATGACCATTTAATCAGGTAACCATACAATGAAGAAAGAGAAATATCAAGGCCTTTTGAGGACTCTGTACGCTGATACCCCCTGACAAACAAGTAGAATGACTCAGGCACTTAATGAAAGTCAGCCTCTGTCATTGTCCATACCAGTTTTGGCACAATGGCCTTATGAACAAAGTAGCCATAGTGGCAGGGATGGAGGATACACATGGGCCCAACAGCATGGAGTTCCTAGCACCAAGTTCTGTCTAGCTTTTGTTGCTGACAAATGTCCCATCCGCCAGTAAAAAAGACCAATGGCACTATCCCTTGAGAAGATTAAATACCCATTTAGTGGCAAGTTGATTACATCAAACTCCATCCAGTTAAAAGGCACAGTGATTGATCTTGACTGGAACTGATGTGTATTCTGGGTATTGATTTGCTTTCTCTACCCCTAAAATCTCAGCCTGCACTATGATCCAAGGGCTTACAGAATTTTTGGTCCACCAATATAAAATCATATATAATATCACATTGAATCACGGAACCCACGTTAGAGCAAAGAAAGTATAGCAGTGGGCATATGAGAATGGGATCTAGTGCTCTTTTCACTTACTGCTCAACCCAGAAGTGGCTGGACTTAACTGACCTTTGAAAGGTTTACTGAGGTAGGTGTCAGATTGGAGAGGATACTCTTCAAGGACTGCCTGCTGCTGACAGTTAAAATATATGGATCTGGAACCAAGGAGTGGAAGTAGGAGTGGCCCCACCATCATTACCCCCAGTGAGCGACTTGGGGAAATTGTGTCTTCCATCTTCACAGACAGAAGATATTTGCAGACAGAAAATATTTGCCTTTGACCAGATGTCTACTGGGGTGTCTCTTAGTGTTCTCCTATCCATTTTTGAAGGTCAAATGTAGCCATCACAGACCAAAAAGTACATGGTAACCGGCGATTCAGACCTTTCAAGGATGAGGGTCTGGGTTGCCTCACAAGGTAAACTATTTTGACCTATGAAAGTGCTGACTAAGCATGAGGAGAGATGGGTAGTAGAAGAGAGAAATGATGACTTATCAGTGTGGCTCTGAGACTAGTTGCAGTGCAGAAGCTGAGGTTCATCTTCTAACCTTCCTCCTGTAAATTTCCCCAGGAAAGAAGAATTCTTGAGGACCCGTTTCCAAATGGGGTGGAAGACAGTGAATCTGAGTGTGTAAGGGGTGTGTGTTCACTGGAGATACTGTGATACACTACCCAGATTGGTCTTTAGGACCAAGACACCCATTCCTCTAGATGCCAGGAGTGCTGGCCACTGGTGGTGCAGAGCAAAACCCCTCCCAGGAACTGCTCTTGGCTAAAGAGGATTTCCTTGCTCAAAGTTATACCACCTCCCACAGACAGTCCATATCTAATGGCTGGTAATGCAGAGATACAAAAACCAGGCCCTCTTACCCTAACTTCGGACCACTCAATGGCAATTCTAGTTCCAGAGTTCCCAGCGGAGGCCTTTGTTACAATTGCTTCACAGTTCAACTTCTCCCTCTGCCCAATTCTACTTCCTTCGTTCCCACATACAAGTGATTCATGAGAGCGCTCTCCCATAAATGGCTTGCATGCGAACAGTCATCTCACAATCTGAGTAGCTCTCCAGCACAAGAATAAAGGTTTTGTAACCTAATGGATCAAAGAGAAACTCCCCCACTTCAAATTTACCCTTGTTGAGAACGGCAATGCCTGGATGCTACAACTTTGTCTGTCTCCAAAGAATACAATTATTAAAAAACAGCAATACCTAAAGGAGCCCAAATTCTCATTTTCCCAAATAAGATCATTTACCAAGATACCTTAAACAGCAAACTCCCCCTAATACTTTCAGCATAAATTCATGTCTGAGCTTGGTTAAGAGGGAAGATTTTGCTCTTGCCCCTCTGGACTTAAGAGACAGTGTCATTCCCCTGGGGAAATAATTTCTTGCTAAAATGTGTGAAAGGGTTTCAGTGGTCTCCTTAACAGAGAAATGCACCCAAGATACAGACAACAAAATCATCATAATGATAAAATAACTACCTCTATATAGTCTCTAATGGGGAGAATGGAAAACAGAGCTTGTATCCAATCACCCTGTTTCCTGAATAGAATTTTTTAACTTTGGCCAAGGTGTTTTCAGAACAGCTTTAGAGTAACTTGTAACAGAGATAAAATCTCCCTGTTAAAATAGCTATAATATTAGTCACCTCAGGGGGATGCTGTCAGGCTTTGTAAAGCGCTTTGTAGCTCCTCAGATAAAGGCAGAGATAAAGCTGCAGTGTTATTATTTTTCAACTTGGAGGGCTATTTGGCTAACCCTTTGCATGAATTCAGTCTAATAAGCCAACTCAAAAGCCGTATATAAGCTATAAATCCCATTGCCCACTTCATTTCAACGATGACAAGGAAAACAGGATGACCACCTGCTCCCTAAGCCTTGGGAAACGTCAGACTCCCAGCCTGGGGAAGAAGAGAAACTGGGCAATGAATTTCATATGGTGTCTAATGGGAAAGGGTATCACTGCTGCCCCACAACCCGAACCATTATGTCTGGGCAAAATCTAGATTCTCAATCTAGAACCAGATGCTCATAATCAGACCCCAGCCACTTCCTCTTCCTCTCCACCCTCATCGTCATTCTAACTAAGAGTCAGGGGAAGCTAACTGTATACCAAAATCCACACTCCCCATCCTGAGCATAGAGTTGTTCTGGGAAGCAGCTGCCAGCCAAGTAGGCTGTGGGACCTGTTCTCACCAAATGATATGTGTCGCTTTCAAGCCTGGGTAAAGGTTAAAAAGAGCTGTGTTTAAGGTTAAAAGGAGCCCCAATCTGCTAACAAAATGTCAAGGGCTCCGACGTCCCAGGGGATGGTAGAGTCACTAAATAGGAGAACCCCTCAGAATAGAAACATCCCCACAGAACTGTAATATGAGTGAAAAACAGACCTTTATTATGTTAAGCAGTGAAATTTGGAGGTTTATTTGGTACAATATCTACTGGTGCCCTAACTGTACAAGAACAATTTTTTGAGCCATTGCCATGTGTCATGAACTTTTCCAAGCATATATCCTAGATATCTCTTTTAATCCTGACATCAAGCCTACAAGTTAGGTACTATTATTATCTCCATTTTACAGATCAAAAACTGAGGCACAGAAAAGCAAGTAAAATGTCCGAGGTCACATTGTCGGTAGAGTGCTGAGTTCAGTGTT
Organism: Pteropus vampyrus; assembly: GCF_000151845.1. Classification (NCBI taxonomy): domain Eukaryota; kingdom Metazoa; phylum Chordata; class Mammalia; order Chiroptera; family Pteropodidae; genus Pteropus; species Pteropus vampyrus. The sequence goes on along the minus strand of NW_011888793.1, from coordinate 4,506,739 downwards.
GGATTCTTACCGGCCCCAAGATGCTGTCTCCAATTACCTTCCTTCCTTCCTCCTCTGTGCTCCTCAGGCTACAGACTCCACGTCATGCACCTCATGACTAGCCTTACTGCTGGGAATGACTTTCCTCTCCCCTATCTTTTCCTGTCAAATCCAATAAGACACTGTTGAACTTCTAGATGCTTCTATAATAGTCCTTTCCAGCCAGGATTCGCCCTTTCTCACTGTGTCTTTCTGTCACCAGAGAAGAATGCACTCCCTAATGAGCCTCCTGGCAGAATGACTTGTCTGTGTGTGGGTGTCCAAATGATGAGACTTCCAGCCTAGGTAGTCAGTGCTACCTTACCTAGCCCGGAGAGTCACGCTTTTCCTGGCAGAAGCAGATACTCAAGAAATCTTGTCTGAATTGAACACATGCACATGAAACACAGAGCAGGAGACCAGTGGTGGTTTTCCTCAACAACGGGCCAAGAGAACTGCAAGACCCCTGTATCAAACCCGGAAGAGTCTGACTTGGGAAAGAAGGGGCTTCCTCTAATTCGCTGCAACTGAGCAGGGTGCTAACCCTGACCCCTGTTCCCAAACTGGGGTCATACACAAGGTGGGAGTTGGGTACTTACAGCCACATTTCAGGAGCACTGGAATGGAAAAGATCCTGCTTAAAACTGGCTACCGTCCATGCGTGAGCCACAGCTATCTGATGCCTGAAATTCTACAATTAAGGTTCATTCCTTAACAAAGATTAAACATTTTCAGATATTTATATCCTGATGCAAATGAGTTTGTTAGGCCCTTTCCTAAGAGTGGGCTGTGAAAGGGAAATAAGAGAGTATGAGAACCTCAGCCTAAGGGCCCTATAGCCTGAGCAGTGAGGAATCACAATCAGCAGGGAGAGATGGAAAAGAACAATTGGGACATGAGACACCAGGTTTGCTTGCTTCATCGGTGTGCTCAAGATTGGTCTGAGCTCAAGGTTGGCCCTTAAAGAATCAGATGCCTATTCATGGAAGGAGGAAGCCATTGACGGCCTACCTGTCTTATTGAAAGAGGACTCAAAAATCCTACCCTTGGCCAAAACTAACCAATAAGTGCCCTTGGGCAGCAAACTCCACATAATTAGTTTCTAGAGCTTCACTCACTATCTCTGTCAGTTTTGGGAATTGTCTGTCATTATCTACCTCTAGTACCAAAGGATGAAGTATGAGCAGCACAAAACAATGGAAGAGCCAGAATTTGCTAGAACAATCCTGATCTTAGATGTTCCAGGGCTAAAGGTTACAGGTGGTTGTTTGCAAACTGTGAAGAGATAAACATTGATTTGCTAATTATAGATAGCTAAACCAAGCTAAAAAAAAAAAAAAATTCAACCCTTTTCCCCAGTCTAGTGGTTGTGAATACCAAAAATTAAAATAAAACAAACAAAAAAATCACCTCCTATCATCTGCTGTAGCCCCAGCCTCCCTTTCCAAATTTCCTTTGACAAAATGAAGCAAATAACCTGTAGTAGTTATTTGACTAGCAATTTTCCCCAAAAACATTCCACCACAGTTTCTATCTTCTGAATCCTATCCCCTATTAGATCAAAGTTCTACTCATGACATGAGAGATGACTTAAGCCTGCCTCTATAATATGAACTCAGATGTGCCAGGAAGTCTCCAATGGCTAAACTCCTTCTCTCCCAATCCCATTACGAACACCTCCTCCAACTTAACCTATAATTTCACACTTAGAACATCATCCACTTTGGCTTAAATAAAATCCCAGTTTAAGATGTAAATCCCCTTAATGGGAAAATTCCTAAAATCATTAAATGAACTGAGACTACAAAAAATCAGCTTTTATTAATTTAACTATGCAACAAGAAATTTCTTCAACTCCTACTATGAGCTGGACACATTGATTTGATAAAAGTAACATTTAGTTTTCAGTCGCAAGGTGAAGGGAGGGGATATCAAGAAAAGTCTGAGAAATTGCCACAGCCAAGAGGAGCCTAAGAAGATAAGTCAACTAATTGTAAATTCGTATCCTGAATAGGATCTAGAAACAGAAGAAGGAAATTAGGTAAAAATAAAAAATGTGAATAAAGTATGCACCTAACTTAATAATAATGTACCAATATTAGTTCATTAATTATAGCAAATGTAACATATAGTGTAAGGTATTAATAATAGGAGAAACTGGGTGTAGGGTATATGGGGAGACTCTGCCATACTATCATACCAATTTTTCTGTAGATGTAAAACTATTCAAAAAATAAAGTCTATTTTAAAAAAGAAAAGAAAGGAAGGCTAAGAATACCAAAGAGAGTGGCAGAGGCATTCACAACCTCCCCTTTTTCTAACAGTACCCGCATTTCCTTTAAATCATCTCTCCCTTAACCTGTCAGCAGCTTGGATGGGATTGGTTCCATTCCAACTCCAGTGAAGAGTTCTGATTGGTTTAAGCCAATCAGCATCTCCTGCCCACCCTGGCCACAAGGACTGGTTCAAAAACAGGCATGTAACCAATCAGAGCAGTGGTATTCTAGGAGCTGCTTGCTGAGAACTTACGAAAGAAAAGCTTTTACTCATCTTCTGGACCAGAGTGTGAGAATATGAGCCTTCCAAGGCTGCAGCTATCTTGTTACCATGAAGAAAATGAATCATAGAAATGCTATGAGACAGCTCACGTTCCAAAGGAAGCAAAGCTGAGAAACAGGTCCTGGTGCCATCATTTGAGCTTCCCAGACTATAACTAACTGTTCCTTAGGACAGCACTGTGTTTGGGTTTTTATCACCTGCAACATAAAAAATTCTCACTCATCTTATAGATATACACAAATCACAGTGTTGCCCACCTGACTGAGCAGGGAAGGGCACACACACAGAGAAACTCCTGCCATGCTGAAGTCACTGGGACTGGTCGCAGAGCCAAGTTCATTTAAAGGGGCATACTTATCGCAATTTCATAGTGCCTGTTTTAGAATTTAAAAACAGAGAAATAAGAGTGGGGTAGTGTTTGACAATAGGCTCCTCTGTTTTCTTTCAAAAAAGGTCTATCTCAATCAAGTTACCTTCCAGTTTTAGGCAAGACTAAGGAGAGGTCAAAAGATCAGGCTTTACTAGAGTTTGATAACCAGTAGGGAATAAAAAGCTGACCTTAACAGCGATGGAGGCAGGGACCATTTCTCTCCTGTTCGCTCTGTAGCCCCAGGACTTAGCACACCAGCAAGGGTCTAATAAAAGCTCAATAAATGTGTGCTGAATAAAATAAATTGCTGTAAATTGCCTTTATTTAACAATAGACTAAGTTTTCTAGACTCAAAAAAATATTGTTATAATAGCATGTTTGATCCAGTGTCTTCAAAACAGAAACATTGAAGCAAGTCACGGGACTGTACACCCAAAACCCACATTTTAAAGGGGAACTCAGTGGATTTCTCAGAACTTTTTACCTGAGCGATGGGATGCTGTCACTCTGACTCTTGTTTTTCACTCTTCAGAAAACTAGTCATGTGGTTCAAGAAAGCCTTTCAAAGACGACCAATCTGACATTCCATTTTCTTTCACCAACAGCATGTTCAAAAGTGCTGTGCTGGTTTAGACCTGCTAGTTCAGATTGATGAGTGAGAAATTTGCTGCTCTGTCATTAGCTGCATCTTGCTAGACAGGAAGCAACTTTTCAAAAATAGCAAGCGATTCAGGCTGGCGAAAAAAGAAAGCAAGATAGCATAGTAATAGTCACCTTTCCTCCCATCTGAATTTGCTGAGCCAAGGGGGTGAACACATTTTCTGCTGCTCAAAAGTAATGTCTGTCTCAATATCTAGAGTATATGGGGCTATTGACCTGCTCTTGACCGTAGCTTCTATTTGCTGATTATAAATCCTGAACAACAGATACATGAGGGTTTCAACCTAGCTTTCCACAATATTTGGGTTTTGTGAACTGTTTTGAAATGAGCTGTCTTACTGTTAAAGATGCAACTCAGTATCAAATGCAACCAGATTGGCCACTGAATCACTGAATTTGAAGGATTCGTTTAATTATGCTTGGGACCCTAAAAGTTGGGATTCATTCACCCAGCTATTACCTACCTATTAAATCAATCCTTCCTTCTTTTAGTCATTCAACATCCATAGTGTCTTCCATATATTGTAGTGTTTATACTGTGCTAGGTGCTGAGAAGATGCAATTGCTTAGGCTGAGCTAGGTCCACCAGACTCCAAAAGTTCAGCCCTCACTGAATTGACCTTCACTGTAGCATTATTTCCATCCCGACTATCCACTTGCCCTGTCAACTCTTGATGAATAAAGGTAACTGTGATGATTTTTAAATATGTCCACAAATTCTGTGACATTCTTCTCTTCAAACGGTGGAACCTAATTCCCCTTCCTTGAGAATGGACTGGACATAATGACTTGTTTCTAACAAACAGGATATGTCAGAAGAGACAGTGTGTGTCTTCTAAGACTAGGTCTTAAAATGCTTGGGCCTCTTCCTGGTTCTCTTTCTGTCTCTTGAAACAGTTGCTCTGGGGGAAGCTAGCTACTGTGTTTTAAGGAAAATCAAGCAGATTGAGGGAGAGGCCCACGTGGTAAGTAACAGAAGCCTTCTGATAAAAGTCAGCAAGGGACCGGGGCTCCTGCAACCAGCCACATGAATGAGCCATGTTGGAAGTGTATTCTCCAGACCTGGTCAAGCCTTTGAATTATTATTTGTGAATTGTTGAATAGGGGGAGGAAAGAAGAAGACACATCCAGGGTATTATATAGGTAAGAATTTTGGGATAATTAAGCCAATGTAGACCATTCAGAAGGAACCCCATTGATATGGGTCATTGAACAATAACATTGTTAAACTATTGATTCCCTCGCCTGGAGGCAGAAACTTGAGTGTGCATTTTCCATCAAAAGCTACCCTCCACCCTGCTTCCTCCTTAATGGTAAAAGAATTCCTGTCACTAACAGGATTGAGACCTACATCCCCTTTCTAGCATGTAACAAATAAAGAGCTTTAATGAACTACCCACTGGTTTTTCTAGGAAACCTCCAAAGCTGAAATTGCTTTTTGATATTCTCTTGGGTATACAGTTGAATTTCATATATTTTGTCAGTACTCTGCACAGTATTGTACACACAGTAAGAGGTTATTCAATTGAAATAAATTTTACCTTTCCTATGGAACTGCACTGGCCAATATAGCACACTCCTAGCCACATGTAGATATAATCTCTTGAAATGTGCCTAGTGCCATATTTTAAAATTTTAAATAGAAGCAGTGTATGAAAGACAGAATGTAAAATATCTCATTGACATCAGTATTGATTATATCTTAAACTCATAGCATTTGGGGATATAGTTGGGTTAAATAAAATACATTACTAAAATTAATTTCACCTGTTTAATTTTTAATGCACTTACAAGAAAAATTTAAATTACATATGTAATTACATATGTGGCTTTGCCTTAAATTTCTATTAGGTGACACTGCTCTAGAATACAGGACTATTGCTAAAGAAAATTAAATTTCAGTGATATCTCCCAGATCTACAGGGGTTTATAATCTAGTGTTACTTTTAAATAAATATATACTATAATTAACTGTAGTGAGATATTTATTAATTAAATATTGAATTTTTAAAAACTCATCTGCATCAGTATTCTTCTAAAATGGACATATCAATTTTTAGAGAAAAAATATTTTAAAAAGTAAAATAGACAATAAAAATCAAAACAGTAAAAATAAAAATAAAAGCTTAAAAACTAAAAAATTAAAGACAACTTTCGCTCTTAAAAAGTTTGCAAAGAAATAAGAAAGGCAATGCAAAAACTAGGGGAAAACATTTGCAAAATATATATTTTATTAAAGACTTTTATTCAGAATATATAAAAAATTCCTACAATTGAATATTAAGAAGTCAAGCAATTTGGTTAAAAACGGGCAAAAAATTTGAATAGCAACTTCACCAAAAAGCTTACATGAATGGAAATGAGTGCATGAAAAGATGCTCAACATCATTAGTCAGTAGAGAAATGCGCACACAACTTAAATGACTAATATGAAGAAGACTGACAATTTCAGGTGTTGACAAAGATGTAGAGCAACTGGAACTCTTATGCATTGATGGTGGAAATGTAGAGTGGGACAGACACTTTGGAAAAACAGTTCGGCACTTTCTCATTCAGTTAAACATATACTTATCATACAGTTCAGAAATTCTAATTCTGGGTATTTACTAAGTCTACACAAAGACTTATAGATGAATAGTAGCTCTGTTCATAATAGCCCCAAACTAGAACCAACCCAAATTTCCATCATGTGTCATTAATATATAGAATATCTATATGAACTACTAATCAAATGAAAAGAATCAAGCCACTGATACACAAACAAACTGGATGGATATCAAAACATTATGCTAAGCAAAATTCTAGGAAAAGGAAAACTAATGATTGAAAGCAGACCAGTGGTTGCTAGGGGTCAGGGATAGAAAGGGGGATTGATCGAAAAGGGCAAAAAAGAACTTTTTGGGATGATGAAAATGTTCCTTATCCTAATAGTGGTGGACAGTATGTATTTGTTAAAAGCCATTGACTTGTATATTAAAATTAGCAAATTTTTTGGATGTAAATTACACCTCAATAGAGCTGATTAAAAAAGTAAAATCAGCAAAAAAATTATCAATGACAATGTAAAGAAAGAGGAACTCTCATTCATTGCTGGTGGAGGGGAGTATAAATTGGTAGAGTGACTTGTATAGCAATTTGGTACTAGTAAAGTTGATAACAAACCCAGTTTAGGATCTAGCTATCCTGTAAATTCTCTTGAGAGATTCCCAAATATGTACATGGTGAGATATGTACAAAAATGTATGCTCTATATGCATCAACACAGATCTCAAAAACATGGCTAAGATTTAAAAAAAAGAGACACTGCAAAATAGAACATACTATTTTTGTAAATTTTGAGAAATATCAAAAATATTTATTATTATGAATACATTATTGCATAATACAAATGCACAAATCTGGACAAGTATGGATAGGGAAGAAGTCCGCCTTTAAAAGGCAGGTGAAGGAAACTGAAGATAAATAAAACATGTATTTTAAGTATATGTTAAATGTAAATTATAAACATCTATAATGATTATTACTCTAAAAATAATCTGAAATAGTTATGATAAAATTTTAGTGTTTTTTTCCTCGGGTAGAAATATGGGTATTTATGTGTACATTATGTGTTTTTGTGTACACTGGAAATATTTAAAGAATAATTTCTAAAGCTATCTTTAATCACAAAACATAGGTAAAAACTATAAGCAAAGGAGACTTTATACTCAAGAAAAGAGAAATATTTGAATCAGAAAATTATTTGGGTGTTTAAATTGTTAAAGAGATCAAGGAGAAGACAGCAACCACCAAACAAGAACAGGAGCTTATGAAACCAAAACAAAAAAATATAAAACTAAAACTGGAAGATTTTAAAAAGAGCAATTAAAAATTTTATTAATGAAAAATATGATCATTGAAATAAAAAAAACTCAGTAGATGAGTAGATTTAAAAAGAAATGCAATGAAAGAATTAGTTTATTAGAAGTTAGAATTGAAGAAATTTCAGATAATATAGCAGAAAAATATAAAGGGATGAAAATTAAGAAAAAGAATTAAGATATATAGAGGATTTACTGAGAAGTTTCAAGAACATCTAATAGAACTTTCAGATGGAGATAACTGCTAAGAAGTTTCAGAATTGGAGAAAAGCATGAATCATCAAAATGAAAAGAACACCATACACAAGCAGAATAAATAAAATTAAATTCACATCCATGCACACTGTAATAAAATCGTAGAATATCAAAGAGAGAGCTGAGAAAGGAAAAGAAAAAGTATCCTGAAGGAATGACAATCAGTTGGCAGCAAACTCATCAATAACAAGAGATGCAAAACAATAAAGAATATCTCCAAAGTATGGTGGGAAAATCTAGACTTCTTTATTCTAATTAATTAGAGAGGGTGCGAATAACACTATTTTCAGGTGCATATGAGAGAGTTATTACCCAGAAATCTCTGAAAGAAGGGATATACTTAAGCAAGAAGAGAAATTATCCTGAAAGGTAAAAGTAGAATAAAAGAACAGTTAACACAGATAATGGTTAAATTTGCTTACAAATCTAAATATGTTTCTATTACAAATAATAATAATAATAATAGAAAATATATCCTCCAAAAATACAGAAAATACTTTGGTTTAAGATATAAAAATCACCCTGAGTTCCAAAGACATCTCATTTCTGAAAACTGTGTTAATGTCAATAGCTTAGAAAATAAACAACAAAAAATGGCTGGTATATTTTTTTTAAAAAGACAGTATCAGGAATGCTTAAAGAACAAATGCAGAATATACCCATTTTTGCCAATTTAAGTTCTGTATGCCATCATAAGGGCTGACCGCAGTCTGGTCCTAAGGATAGCACAAGTGTTTATGGCAAGTAATCTGGCCTTATTTAATAAAGTCTGCAAAGCAAGATTGCCCCAAGCCATCTAAGTCTTAGATCTATTTTAATTGTAGTGAGCAATCTCCTGAAATAATATTCCAGTTATGGGATTTTATCTGTTATATATACTTTTTTTTTTTACATGGTGACTTAAAAAATAACTCCCAACTCCTCTGGTGAACCAGCACAGAACCAAACAGTATAATTGGAGTTTCTTACAAATCCTTTAGATATTACAGGCATAGTGAATAGAAATGAGTTTCTTTTGAATTCCTTATCATTCATCTTAAAAAGGAAACATCAACATGGCTCTGCCTCTTTCTTTGGCTGCTCTCTGCCTACCAGGAATCTTCAAGCACTTTCTATGTCACCTCTGAGGTAATTAACATCACTCAAAAAATATCTGAACAGGAGCTGTAGGAGAGAGAGAATGTGCTGTTGCTCGGGAGAAGTTGCAATTAGGATCTGTGGGCAAATGTAGAATTCTTAGAAATTTCACTTCAAACCAAGATAAAACCACATTATCTTGAAGAGAAGTGGTAATGAGTAATTTGCTGTCAAATATATCTGTAATATGTGTAACATATGTGTAGTTATAAAATTGATAAACAGTCATAGAAAATTTGGAAATGATAAAAAGAAAAAAATCCCATCATCTTGACATGACATTTATTGTTTTGGTTTATTTCCTTCTTATATTTTCTTCCTATGTGTACTTTTACATAGTTGTAATCACAGCATTTATACATGACTTTATGAGAATTTAAATCACAACATTTGTTCATGTTGCCAACTTTCACAGCTATTATTTTTAATGACTATTCTATTATGGGGCTATACCATGATTTATTAAACCAATCACATACTCTTAGACATTTTAGCTCAATACTATTCGACCATTATAAAAATCAGTTCTGTGAACATCAAGCTTATAGCTGTTTTCCATATCTAGTCTATTTCCTTAGGATAGGTTTTCCCAAAGCGGAATTACCAGATCAACAGGTATAAAGGTGTTTATGATTTTTAATATATATATTGCTACAATAGTTTCCAAAAATGTTGTAATTTGCAGCAACACCAGTGAAAATATTACGATTCAGTCTGCTAGCACAGATCATGAGAGCCTAAACAGATCATTGAGAGCACTGTCTCTCAATGGATGGTCCCTGGATCAGCAGTACTAACATCACCTGGGAACTGAGAGAAATGCAAGTTCTCAAGCCAGCCACAGACCTACTGAATCAGGAACTCTGGAGGTGGGGCACGACCATCTATGTTTTAACAAACTCTCCAGGCAATTCTGATGCACACTAAATGTAAGAACCATGGGTCTAAAAGCAGACACAATCCCAGAAGTTCTGATTTTATTGTCTGAAGGGTGGGACAAAGGCATCAGCATTTTTTAAAAGGTCCCCTCACGTGATCTATTGTGCAGCCACTAGCCTCAAGCGATGCTGCTTAATCAGCGATCCCTGAATCTGCAGCATCAGCATCACCTGGGAGCTTTTTAAATGTACGAATCCTCAGGATCCACCCAAGAATCCT
>NW_011888793.1:4490225-4495872 GCF_000151845.1 Pteropus vampyrus | reverse complement strand
CACGGTGACCGGGACAACCACAGCATCTTACTCCAGCTGGGGCAATCTCTGAGTCAAACCATCATAGCATCTTATCCAAAATGGGGCAATCTCTGACTCAGATCGTCACAGTCCAACCAAAACAGGAAGGAAAGATGGAGGATTGTGGAGAGTGAACGAACACTGGGCTAAGAGTCAGGAGGATGCCTGGCTTTTCATCTTCTTAAGATCTTGTTACTTACTGAGTTTTTATTTAATCCATTAAAAAGTATAAAATAAATGCTCATTAGGGGCCCACTGACTATAGTCTCATTTCAAAATAGCAAACTGGCCAAAAGAGTGTAAGTGTCCCTCCTAGGTAGAGCTGTCCAAACAAGACAAGTCCTCAAAGCTTATTTACATATATGACCATTCTAGCAGGAAAAAAAAAGGAGAGGGATCACATTGTTTGATATCTCATTACTTCTTTTCCTTCTTTCCTTCTTTCCTTCCTTCTTTCTTTTTCTTTAACTTCGTAATCTTGAAAAAAATACTGAAAAAAAAAATTCATCTATGAGCATACCTGAAGATTTCTTCCTAACTAGGGTTCCTTGACCCCACAGTAGAAGTATGAATATGTTGTAAGAGATCTCTGAATGTCTTAACATTGTAAGTGTTGAGTTGTGTGCAGGTGTGTTGTATATCATTTTCTGAGAAGGGAGATTGCCATATATATCAATATATCAGATGATCAAAGACATCTGGGCATCAAGAAACTACTCACTGAGAGAAAGTAACCTTCCCTCTGGTCTTGAGTCTTCAGAGTGTATTCAGGAGGTCAGTTCTAAAAATGGGTGGAAAACAACCTACTTGTAGGTATTGAACTGGAATGGTCAATTCCTGAGGCTGGCTTGATATTGGATGGTTCCAAACAGGTCAGGGTTTTCACACCTCATCGTTTCTTAACCACCCAGGAAGGGCATCTGAAAATAGCTAAACTCTCCAGACTTATTCCCTCCCTCTTTCAGTATTGCCTCTGTACACCCCCACAATCTGACCCCCAATAACCTTCAAGTTCAAGGAGTACAATTGGGCCCAAATGATCTAAGCTGGAGTCATAAACTCTGAGATGGGTAGGGGCAACAAGCCAAAGCTCCAAAATGCCCTCTCTTTATTCCTTATGTTTATTCTGGCAACTGGCTATAGCTGTGGTGTGATTAAGAACATGAGCTTTGGAAATCATAAATGAAAGAGAAGTTACAACCAACACCAAAGAAAACACAAAGAATCATTAAAGAATACTATAAACAATCATTTGCCAACAAATTTGACCATCTAGAAGAAATGGATAAATTTCTAGAAGCATATAACCTTCCATTTAGGCTCACCTAAAACATTTATTTCCAAATTATATGTCTTGGACAAGTTATTTAGCCATCTGCGCCTTGGTTTCCTTAACTATAAGAAAGGAATATGAAAAGAATCTCCCTTACAGAGTAAAAATGAGGATTCAATGAGATAATGCAGGAAAAGAGATCAGTACAGTGCCACCGTGTCCTTGAGATGTGTGATAGCAGTAGCTGCTGAAATAAATGGCCAATATTATACCATAATCGCCATCATCATCATAAGCGATCATTGTGAGAGCCTGATGTGCCTGGCAGTGAGAACAACACCCATGCAAGAGTAACTTCAGCTATTTGGATCCAATGGCTGTTAAAAACTAAATGGTGGATATGGGGGTTTTTTTTGTTTGTTTGCTTATTTGTTTGTTTTTAACATATGGCTTCAAAATATTCTGTTTAAAGAATAACCAAGGGGCATAAATGTTATTGGAAATTTATGGAAGTATTCCATAAAGACAAATCAAACTATTACACTAGAATCTGTCTTCAGTGTTAGAAGTAAACTGTTTCATATAAAAAGGAGAGTACTCTATTACTAATCTCATAGATGAAATAACAAATACACTTAGAGGCAGTGAAAAAGTCTCTTACATGTCTGCTCAAAGTATGGTAACTTGGTAAAACCAGTGTCCATTAGTTACGACCAATGCAACCATTTATAAGATTACTTCACAGTGGTGGTTGTGGTATAGGGGGAGCCACAATTATATTTCACTGAGTTTTTAATATAAAAATTTATTACAAGTATAACTGGAGAAAGGTTTTAAAATTATTGATCACTAGTAATTTTGCAAATCACTTGCAGGATATATATAGGAGGACTATACTCTAGGAATCTCTGCTCTTTGCAGGTTTCTGTTTTAGAAGGACTTCCTTCAAGAAGCTTCTTCAAGTTCATTCTCATTCTAGTCTTTCTCTCTCGGGCCTCCCCACTCAAGCTCACAGTACATAGTGAAAGGAGATAGGTAAAGCGGGAATCCAAAACAGCAGATCACCTCTACAGATGGGCCTCTATAGTCCTCAGAGTAGGACTGGTTGGTCTCACAGCCAGTCCCTTCAACAGCATTGACACCCTCTAACTATGCATGGCATACTCCTTTCTGAGGCCATGCACATTCCCAGGATGGAAAAAATATATAAAAGGGCAGTTCTCTCCCACTGCCCAAGTATTTTACTGCCAATACCCACTAGTCGTTCTTACCCTTCTTCCCCTCTCTGGCCCATCCCAGTGATACAAAACTTCTCTGAAAAGAATAGTAAACCAAAAATAGTTTGGAATCCTGTGCAGTAAAACTTCATCTCTTGACTTTTTTTCTCTTCTTCCTCTGTCATGGCCAGGATCCAATAATCTTGCCCACCCAGGCCTCCACATCAGAAGCTGCTTTAGATGTAGACAAAATCTATTTTGTGAATACAAGTGGGCTGCCTGGGATGTAAATTCCATAAGAGTATGGATCCTGCCTGTTTTGTTTCTTATGCTAATGCCAGGGCCTGTTACATGGCAGAAACTCAATTAATATTGACTTATTAGTTAACTCAAGAATTCTGCCTGAAAATGCTATCGTCCATCTTCTAAACAATTCATAACACCTGAAATTCTCACCTTATTGGCTTTTTTTTTTTTTTTTAAAGTATGGCATTATATTCCAGGACTGAGATTTAAATGTTATCTGTAACGGATAATACCTTAAGCTAAGATGACCCAATAAGAACTTAACTCAATTTATTTTAATGTATTAATTAAAGACCACTGAAAAGAGACCCAAGACAGAGAAATTGTGAATTGCAACTTTATGGCAAGAGCCCTGAACTCAAAGCAGGAAGTTCTGGGTTCCAATTTCAGCTCCGCCAAGTATGTGACCTGTTTACCCGCTGGAAAGTGTAAATAAAGCGTTCTGCCTTGCCTTGTTGATATGGTTGCTGCTGGAAGCAAATAAGACAAAGAATGTGAAAACTCACTTTACAAAGAGTTATAGAAATACAAGAATTCCCAACTAACTGGATCTAGTAGATGCCTAGGTTTAGATGGCAAGAGATACCTGAGCTAAGGTTTTAGGCAAATAGAACATCATGTGAGGATGCTTAAGGAGACAGTAGAGGAAATAAATATGGATCAAAGACAAACTGCCACTTCCCAGTTTGACCAAAGGCAGCCCAGCCCATATGTGCAAGACCTCCATCCACACTAGGAAATATCAGGGTTGCCTCTTACAGAATTTAATTATGTGGTATGGTTAGGGATTAGTTTCCGTCATCCCTAGCATTTCGACATGTATTAGATACATACCCGTCAGCACCAGGATCTGCCCCAGCTCGCCAGGGGTCATTCCCAACGACTTCTAGGAAGCTGTGCCAGGGGAGCACACCTTGGATACCAAAATATTGTTCCATTTCTCCCCGCTCCCCAGGAAGAATTCTGAGCCTTTGTGGGTCTTAAACTCAACTATAGACTGGTTAGCTGGGATCATCCAACTCTTCCTTTGCATAAAGTACTCATTACCCCAGGAAACCAGCCTCCAGCCTTCACACAGCAGCAGTTCTGAGAAACGTACATGAATGCCCCCAATTATGTTGTTGCACTTGATGCCGGGAAGGGCAGTATTTCCAAATTCCTGAACTAATTCTCTCATAGCAGATCACTTGACCTTGTGGGGGGAAGTGAGGGAACTAGTGTTAAAGTTTAATTACGACCCAGTGCCTACAAAGAATCTACTTTTCTGAAGCACCCAAGACTTGTGCTAACATAATTTTAACTCTCAAAGGACATCAAAAACAGATTACGAAAATTCTCAAGTGGATGGATGTCAGATTGCCAAAGCCATAATTGAGAGTGGAACAGAAATTCTAACTGTGTTTGCTATCTTCCACGGTTAGCTTGACTCAGGTCTAAAACTGCAACTTTGAAGACATTGCTGAAGAAAGTTATGAGTAGGAAATAGAAAAAAAAAAAAAAGATGACAATTTTCATAAGTTATATGAGTTTGTTTAAAGTTATATGGAGAGTTTATCTAATTTTTCACATGTTGCAGACATTTAAAAGGAAGGTTGTTTTGAATTTTTTTCTAACTCTGAAAATGGTTGCTTAGCAACTGCTTCCTGCATTGCATGATGCCGTTATGATTTCCACCTGCTGGAGAAAAACATCAATAAAATTATTTCTTTGCAAATCAGAGAAGTGGGAAAATGAGTCAGTGACTCAAATGAATGCATGATACACTTGCAAGATTCCAAAGGCTTCCAAAGACACATATGCATTGACGTTTTTAAAAAATAGATGTTATATTTTACATAATGCACTTTAACAAAATTCGACAATAGCCCAGCCTTACCAAAATGAGGCTTGTTTCAGTATAGTATTCTATATGTTTCAGTATACTTTCTGTTATAACAGAAAATACAGAAAGAGGTTTATACTCCACCAAAACATGCAGTTGCCTGTGTGATATTATCTAAGGGTTAACCCAAAAAGTCCTGCCATCTCCCAAGCCTCTCACTGATTCACAGTACCCGAAGTTACCACCCTAAGAGCAGCCTCTTGAGTTGAGAGTTTGTATTCAGAAGATCCTGTTAACTCGATGTGCCATCTGGGAGGACTAACGCTTTAGCACCTTGTGATATGTGCTATCATCACGCTTTATATTTGAGCTTACAGATGCAATGTCCAAGAGATTTATTTGCCTCATAAGGCAACTGAGTGCAGGGTATGCTGCCCTGGTGGTGCTTCAATCATAATTAAGGTGTCCAAAGAGAATGTGTGGCAAAGTCTGCTAACTGCATGCCTACATCCACTTTCCTCTCCTTCTATATCTGTATAACCCCTAGTTTTCAGTTTGCTACATTTCTCAATCTCCCTTGCCTAGATGTGACCTTGTGCCTAATTTTGCCTTGTAAGACGTAAACACAAGTATTGTGTGGCAACAGGCTTCCTTTAAAACACTGCTGGCAGACACTCTTTGCTCTCTTTTTCTCCATCCACCTCCTTGGAATAAAGATGTCATTACTGGAGCTCTAGCAGCCACATCAGACCATGAGGTCAAGTGCCAAATATAAGGATAGTGGAAACAAGATCTGGAAGATGCCTAATCATGGTATACCTTCCAAAACCTCTCTGGAATGAATGACTAGAGAAAAATAAGCTCCTCTTGTATTTAATGCACTGTTATTTTGGGATTTCTGTCTCATGTAACCAAACTTAAGCCTAATTATAGCAGGCTTATACAACAAGGCAAAGCTTTACTGAGAGGGTATAAACTTAATTTTCCCTTATACTTTTTAAAACAATA
>NW_011888793.1:4484131-4488725 GCF_000151845.1 Pteropus vampyrus | reverse complement strand
TCCTCACCTTGAAAACCCCAATAAAGGTTCTGAGCCTTGTTCTCCTTCCTCCCTCCCTTCTGCCTCCTGCAGATCTGGTGTTTCTCCATGTGGCCCTGCATGGTGTGGCATGCTTTCTCTTTCCAGATATCTGTTAGTATAAAGGTTTTCCTTTAGGACAGCCATTTTTGTCTTACCATAACTAACTTTTGTATCTTACCATAACTAACTTTTCTAAATCTCGGGTATGAATTTTAGAATACTAGCTGTGGGTCTCATAACTTCATCATTTCAACATAATGATTAGTGTAAATGATGTTCCAGAATGTTTGCAATGGCTATAATGTGATATGGATTTAACTGTGATTTCTTCAGTGACAAAGTCAGAGGTACTGCTAATTCTACTATAATTTTTCCTACATTCATAATTGAAGAAAATGTTTAATTTCAGACAGAGGCTAATAAAAATAAAAATGTATTTCTTCTTATCTAAGGTCACAGATCCCTAAATTCTATGATCTGTAGATCTTAAAGTAAGAACCCCTGCAAACAGATGTAACTTATTTTGTATTGATTATGAAGCTAGTGGTTCTCCAAAACTCAGGTCAGATTTGGATTCTGAGAGTTCCTGAAACTTCCCTTCTAGACAAGCACCAAGGAAGGAAGGCTAACGATGACATCACTAAGAAGCTTCACTATCCTGAACACACAAGACTTCTTATGGATAATTGTTTAGAATAGCAAGAATCTAGTAATAGTGGTTATTTGTATGTGAGGCCATAGGAATTGTGTAGATTGTAGATGAGGATCAGAGGGAAATTGTTCTCTTATATCTTTGTACACACCTATATCTATATCTATGTCTATATCTATATATCTATAAACATATATTTGAACTAAGACCATATAAATGTAACACCTATTCAAAAAATCTTTCAGAGAATGCCTCCATGATTTTACCTCACACCTACTAATAAGCTAGATGAGTTCATTACTCATACTGTATAAAGATACATGTTTGCTGACACAGAAATATTACCTAAGCCTTCTTCTGACCAGAGATATTATTAAATGTTTGTTTTTGCTGAAGAAGATAAAGACAATCACCAGAAATAAGCACAAGCGGGACAGAGGCAAAAGATATAAACCTTACACTCATAAATTTTAAAGGGAGCCACTTACAAACGCATTTATTTTGAGCAGACTACCATAACTTGTAAAATGGCTCTGCTCAGTTGACCATACCACAGTTGATTGTAATTACCTGTGAGGGGATTGTCCACTGTGCAAATGATGTGTGACAAATTCCAAATCCTGAGACAGCTTCCCTGGACTGCAACCCTTCTCTCTTCATTTCTTATCCTCAATCTCCGCCCCTTCTCTCCAACTGTCCAACCACTGGGTGCTCAGGGAATGCAAATTAAATTCAACATTAGACTAAGCAAAACACAATTAGGAAGGTAAATCTGCCACTGAAAAGATCAGGCAGCACAGTACGAAACCAAATGTAACTGAATTTTGGATTATCTGCTGCTTTGAAATAACAAGTGCATTGGTAAAAATAGTCAAGTATAGGTTGTAAAGACTTAAGAGAAAGGAAAACAGCCACTGGCTGGCCTTGCGGTAGCCAGTTTAGGAGGTGAGTACATGCCTAGTCCCTGGATGGGCTCAAAAACCTTTCATGTTTTTCACTGTCTGTGCCACTGGTTTTCATGCTTTTATGTTAGTGATACACCCTTTCACTGCTTTCTAAGCCCAGCTCAGGGCCCCTATCACTGCCTACCTCCTTTAGGAAATCTTGCTTCTTTACGCCTCGCTGGTACTCACTTGAACTGGCCATTTGATTCATCTCTTATAAACACATGTGATCTTCCCAATAAAATTAGAAGCTCCTCCAGAACAGAATCCAGTTCTATCTTAGATTTCTCACATTGCCAAGATCTAACACATAGAAGGGTTTAAGAAATATTTGATGAAAACATATAGGGAATTAGATAAAATCAGGAGGCTGTAAAAATGCATAAAGAATGTTAAATATATGTATATATTTAGAAATGAGATGGCATGTGTTCCGTGTTTCTGGCATTCCTTTCAGGTATATGTTACGGCAACAGTTCAATTTTCAAAATAGGTTGAGTAATTTTAACACTATCCGGAGAAGCCAAGTTTCACTATCTCACACATGAACCACAATCACTTAGTAAATGTTCACTGAGTGCCAGTCTGGTGTCCATACTGTTGTTAGTTTGGTGAAACGAGTAATAATTGTTACTTTAAAAGGCTATAACTTAATGATCATTTTATTTTCCCTGAAGTATTGGCTGTTTTCTAGAATTCGAATGATTTTATGTTTTAAAGCCTTATGACATTCAGTTTCTACATAATCCTTTAAGAAAGCAAATTAAATTTGGCATATTAAAATTAGCCTGAGTGACTGAAAATTCATCAGTATTTCTTTTCTTGTGTCTAAAGATAAAAACTATCTTGTTTAAAAATTTCCTGTATGCAAATCTTCTATAACACCATAAAGAGACTACATGAAGATGGTATTAAAAATTATTTCTAAATAATATTTTAAAAGCAGTGCATACAGTCTTCTGTAAAGTCCTTGGGAGGATCTATATTAAACTAAATGTCTGGCAAAAAGTGACAGATTGGTTGCTGCCTTTCATTGAAGACCAGGCAGGAACATCATTTAGCAAAGACCACCACAGAAAACGCACCCTGTGCTCAATGAAGGGGATTTCTGTTTCATTTCTTACCAAGATCTTGGGTCTTATGCCCCAGAAAAGGAAAGTGTGGAAATAGGGAGAGGTGCCAGGGAGACTGAAAGGGGGTGCAGGAGATAAATATGAAGGAGGAAAAAAAATGCAAGACAGGGAGAAAATGGGAAAAGAGAGAAGGGAGAGAGGGAAAAGGAAAGAAAAACAGAAGGAAAAGATGTGAGGAAATGAAAAGAAATCTATGTATGTGTCAGAGGACAATGAGTGAACATGGCCATGTGACACCAGACAGCCGTGACTACAATGCTAAATGACACCCTGACTAGATATGACCTGAATTCACAGTAACTTCAGAGAGATTTTCAACCAAAGAGGCTTTGCTTGGAGTTACCAGAGATATCAGACCTGGTATCTTTGAGTGTAAAAAGGCCTTGCTCACAGAGATAAGTGAGCCGAGCCCCTAGAAGTGCCTGAGAGGAGGAGGCCCACAGACGCCAGTGTGGGGTGTGAGGAGGAGGCCGTTTCTCAGACATGCCAGGTGCCTCAGAGAGGATGGAAGTCTCTGCATCTGACAAAAAAGCAAGGCTGATACAAGGTTGTTAACCAAAGTGATTAAAGTTGAAAATCATTAAAAAAAAGATTCATGAATAATTTAAATACCTTACTTAAAATAAAAACATCAATGTGCATTCATCTTCCATGTCTTGATGATGAGTCAAGGCCTATCTCTGAGCATGAGTCCACTGACTGGAGTCCCATCGTGCTATGCACACCATTCCCACAATGCCACAGTGTGGATTTCCAGTTTAGGTTTCTTTAAAACAAAGCCAAACTAATAAGAAAAAATTGTTAAGCAATCTGAGTATGAAATCTTTCTAATCATTTTTATTGTTCCTTCAGTGCTGCACCATTTTTGTGGATTTTTTTTTTTCTTGAGGTGGTTGCGGTTCTTTGTTGCAAACAACAGAATTCATTGCAGCTGGTTCAAAAAGAAAAGAAATTTATCAATAAATATCTGGAGACTTACAGAATTTGGAAAGCGGGGAGATATAGATGTAGGCTCAAACTAAACTTTCAGGAATTATATCATGGAACTGATCTCCTGAGATAACCACCACCACAGCTGACTCTAGTACCATAACACAAGACAGATGACCCATACCCAGCTCCATATCTATTCGTTACAGGTGCATCTGATTGGTAGATACTAGGTCACAATAGAAATGGAAACTTTAGATGCACAGAAGGAATTTAAAAGATCTTGTATGGTCTTAAAGGACAGATGCCCACTATAAGTTTTAATCTAATTTTCATAAAAGCCAGCCATTCTCTTTTCACATTAATTTTTCATTAATGAGTTGATAAAATTTAACTAAAGTACATAATTATAAAAGTAAATAAAACTGGAATAAAATGAATATTGGTCACCACCGTATCTCCAGTACCTAAAACAATATTTAGCACAGAGTAGATGAGCAACAAATAGTTGCTGAATAAAAGAATCACCTGGAATAAATATAGTAGGCAACTCTCTTGACAAGCACACAACTCAACTGGTTGTAGCAGGCATTCGCATATATAGTAACCCTAAATCTTCACTGTGCTGTGGGCATCCATCAGAATATTTTATAGAAGGAATGGAGAGTTTCATTTATTTGGGGAATTAAGAAAAAGTTGGTAAAGAGATCTTCTACATTTTCTTACTCTGCTATTAAAGGATGCATAGTAAGATTTGGTGAGGGATATACGTAAGGATGCATGGTAAGAATTTGATTTTATTTCTCCTTAAAGTTTATACCTAATTCTACATAATTTTCATAATTCTATTAAATCTTTATTATATCTGACCTATACAACACTCCTGCAAAAAAGCAAGACTCCTCCTAGTTTAC
>NW_011888793.1:4478996-4483651 GCF_000151845.1 Pteropus vampyrus | reverse complement strand
ATTAGAGGGTTCTGAAGAGCTGCCTCGGATTCCCTCACACCACAGGGGGACCCTGATTGTGGAGACTGAGATCTTCAGAGAAGGGAGATCATGGTCTCAAACAGTCAGAAGTAGCAGCCTCTTTCAGCTCATCAATTACTTCTCAGCACAAGAAACCTGACCCCACTAAAGCCATCGCGATCTGATTTCATAGACATCATGACTAAACAGCCTCCAGGAACAGTTCTTCGGCCTCTTCGGCCATCAGGACCAGTGGTGACCATTTCTCTAACCAGATGGTGGGTCCTGGACACAGGAATCATTGTTGTGCCCACTCCTCTAGGCACCAGAGGGCTTTTTACCTGTAAGTTCACCAAAGTGAGCACAGATCACAAACCTAGAAGTGATGTATGTACCTGTGGCTGGGGGGAGTTTCGGGAACAACCTCAGGTCACAGAATTTGAATCTCAGATTTTGGAAGACATCTTAAGAATCATCTAGTCTGACTCCATCCGTTTTACTTTTTTGGAAGTGACTTAACAGAGTTCGCTCAGGGCCATAGCCATAGGAGAGGCTGCTTCACAGAGGACGGACTAGGGAAAGAGGCTGCTACCAGTACTCTTGGAATCACTTCTCAAAAAATGACTTGCATTCAAATGCCTGGCCGGGAGTTTGTTTCTGGGGAAACTATCCAACGCAGGCAGCCAACAGCCAGTTCTAGGGTACGGGAGATGAACACTAACCTAAGTTTAAAGGATGAGGAAGTAGATAATGGGAGGAAGTAGATAAGGAGAATGGGGTGTCAGTGTGTGGGACATGCTGTCATTCTAGGGAAATGTGACAAGTCCAAGGAAAAGAGACAAAGAGAATCTTCCTGGTAGACAAAGAACTTAAAGGACTTTAGAATGGCTGGGACATAAAGGGAGTGGGGGGGGAGGGGCGGTGAGGAGAGATGACTTAGTAGAGGTACAGAGGGGCACATCTCCCTAAAGAGCCTTGTTTTTCTCCCCTTGAGATTGCAAACAAAGACTCAAAGCTTGGTGTAAATGGGGCATAAGAACAATAGGATCCTCAGAGTAAATCCCTTCAATCCAATTTACTTTAGTTAAGATTCAATCAATGAGAACAAATGTAAACTCTAGTCTCCTGAAGGACACTTAACACCAGGAGACTATGCTGAGATTTTCAAAAGCTGAGTCAAAAGGAAGAACACGTTCTCAGGAATATTACATTCCCATTATAGTTCTCCATTTTCTCTTTTACCTGGAGAAGTCTTATAATTAGCCCCCAAACAGCCTCTCAGTGTTTACTGCTTTGCTAGTACAACTCCACCCAGTAGCACCCAAGAGCAATCAGGAATTGGGGGTGGGGGGAGCTCTATTTTTAAAACATCAGCAAAAAAGGTACTGCCTGTGAAACTGTATGATAGAAATTGCTCACAACCAGTAACTGAAAGAGCTACCATCAGTATAAATAATTCAAAAACCGCTCCAGACAAATGATCCTGGGATTATATGGAAATAGAAAAAACCTCCGGAGTCTGTTGCTCCTTTTATTAAAGCCTAGTTCACAATGAACACTGTTTTCTCTAGGGTTATTTCTACTACAAATGAGCAGTCAATAAGGTAGCATCTCTCCACGATCATGCCAATGCGGGAGCTGGAAGTCATCTTATCTTCTATTCATTTTCACCTTGTAAATTATTAACTAATGCGGATTGGGTAAAAATTAAAAGTAAGTAAATTAGTTTTCATTTGTTTATTTTAATTATTTAGTAGGCTTGCAAGCTTCATTATAAACCATACGGGAGGATGAATCTCCTCCTAAATATTTGTATTTGCTGCACAGCTCCGACACAATTAACTGCTAGAGGTGTCACCCACAAATTAAATAAAACAGGGCTTTGGTGGCCTAGATTACATGGCTGACATCAGGCTCCATCCTGATTTTGTTAATTATGGCATTACTGCAAAATGTGTCAGAGCCATCTGAAAAAATGAGTGCTATGCATTTGAATTTCCCTGAAAGCTGAAATTTTACTTAACCTTTGAAAGTATCCATCTTAAACAAAAGCACTTGTAAGAAAAACCCCTCTTTTATAGTCACATTTGGCTCGTAATGTGTTAAACAAGCCATTTGGTAGAGGTGATTTTATAATGTCAAAAGGAATGACGTTGATGGCAAGGGAATCCTTGATGAAAAATTACATTACCATTAGGAAAAGACAGTATCTATAAGAGGTAAACACCACTTCTCAGTTTCAATGTATTTAAGTTAATGGATCACTGTATTAGAAAGATGTAAGAATATGGGAGCTATCTGATAAAATGAACCTGGCTATTCAGGCATATGTCTTCGGATTTTCTCAAGAATATCCCAAATAAAGTTTTTACTTTGTGCACAATATAAACAAATTGAGAAATGACGCCAGGAAATTGTATCAGAGATAGCCATTTACCCCTCATGCCAATGAACCAATTTGTTATTAAATTCCTGATCTTTCAAAATAGTCAATATAATAACATAATTGTGTGGGGAAATTGAGGCAAAGGGAAAATAAGATTGGAAAATATAAAGAGATCATAAGATATTGTCCAAGGCCTCAGACTTGGCTGTGAGCTAGCAGCCAAAAATAAATAGGAGAACATTAGTTTTAAGATTAGTTAGTCCTCAAATTCACAGAACCCATAGGAAACAAGAATAGTAAGTGAAGATGCCATTCAGTTTTAGTTCAGTGAATGAACATACCAGAATGTACAGAATGCTATTAATTAGTGGTTCTCAAGCTGTATCTTGTATGTATCTGAATCACCTGGAAGGCCTGAACAAGAAGAGCTTATTGGGTCCCACCCTCAGAGATTCTGATTCAGTGGGTTTGGAATGGGGCCCAAGAACGTGCATTTTGAGCAAGATTCCAGGTGCTTGTTGATGGTGTTGGCACAGGGCCAGATTTTGAGGTTTACTAGTAACAGATTTCACAATTTTAGTTCTATCACTATGATTAGTATCCTTAGAAACTTACTGTCATACCCTTTTTAGTAAGTTTCAAAAAAAAAGAGGTTCAGATGTAAAATTTATGTAGACATGAGTTTAGTACCTATGTAAATAAAAAAAAATAGCATGTATAAAATACGAAAATAAAATTATATAGACAAAACACACAGAATTCATATATTGGTTACCTTGGAATAAACCAAAATAGTTTATTAAAAATTCAGTAACAGTAATTATTTTGTAACATTAATTATTATGTTCCTTCTCTCTCCTTAATCCCCTGCCCCTCAACCTAACCTTCACCAAAAAATAAGAAAAGTTGCAGAAGGTTTGATTAAGACTTGTCTAAGGTTACCAACTCAGTTTGCAGGATGTTTCAGGATCTAGGTCAAGGTCAGTCCCCTAAGCAGAGTATAAAGTTCTGAGAAAGAAGACAAACATGTCAATAAAATTAATACCTGTTCTTTAGAGGTCTTTCTGCCCTATTGTGAGAACATAATCTATTATTCTTTGGAAGTATTTGGAGGTATGTTCTTTGGAGGTATTTTCTGCCCTATTGTGAGAACATAATCTATTATTCTGTCTCAAGATACTATGAGGAAGAAGA
Organism: Pteropus vampyrus; assembly: GCF_000151845.1. NCBI lineage: Eukaryota > Metazoa > Chordata > Mammalia > Chiroptera > Pteropodidae > Pteropus > Pteropus vampyrus. The sequence continues at coordinate 4,480,071 of NW_011888793.1, read as the reverse complement.
GGAACAAAGGTGGAGATTGAAAAGTAAAGCACCTGGCTTCAGCTGATCACATGCTTTACAACCTGCTACAAATGAGTATTTTTGCCTTAATGAATATTTTAAACTCAGTCCAAACTCCAGAAGCAAATAAATAAATCACATCCCTTTCCTAAGTGCTTCTATACATTCTCCCATCCTAAATTAAATGAGCTCAAATGGAACCTCATTTTGCTATGAATGCTTGACTCCAGTAAATATTAGCATAAATTCTACATTGACATATTAAAGAAAAAGTACACAAACTTGGAAAATGAATAGAACTTTCTCTAGGCTAAATCCTGGCATTGAATCAGAAGTATTAATTCGTAAATGCTGAAAAACTCTGTGTGAAAAACAGGGATACAAACTTCGATCGTTTATTTTACATTTATGATAATTCTTCAGTATGTCTTTTAATTTTTCTTTTATATTAGTTTCAAGTATATAGTACACTGGTTAGACATTTATGTAGTTTATGAAGAGATCTCCCTGATTACTCTAGCACCTATCTGGCTCTACACATAGCCATTACAATACTACTGACTATACTCCCTGCACTGTACTCTATGTCCCTGTGACTATTTTGTGACTACTAATTTGTACTTCACACCTTCACCTTTTTCTCTTAACTCCCAAACCCCCTCTCCTCTGGCGGTCACCAGATTGTCCTCTGTATCTGTCAGTCTGTTTTCATTTAGTTTGTTCCTTTTGTTCCTTAGATTCTGCATACAAGTGAAATCATATGGTATTTACCTTACTCTGACTTATTTCACCCAGCATAATAACCTCTAGGTCCATCCATGTCATTGCAAATGGTAGGATTTCATTTTTTTTTAAGGCTGAGTAATATTCTATTGTATATATGAACCACAACTTCTTTGTCCAATCATCTGTTGATGGGCATTTCGGTTGCTTCCATATCTTGTCTATTGTGAACAGCGCTGCCGTGAACACAGGGGTGCGTAGATCTTTACAAATTAGTGTTTTGGTTTTCTCTGGATAAATACCCAGAAGTGCAATTGCTGGGTCATAAAGTAGTTCTATTTTGAATTTTTTG
>NW_011888793.1:4461589-4478501 GCF_000151845.1 Pteropus vampyrus | reverse complement strand
GGTTTCTTTTGCTGTGCAAAACCTTTTTAGTTTGATGTAGTCTCATTTATTTTTTCTTGTTTTCCTTGCCTGAGGAGATATAGCAGGAAAAAAAATTACTAATAGCAATATCAGAGAGTTTAATGCTTATGTTTTCTTCTAGATGTTTTATGGTTTCAGGTCTTAGATTTAAGTCTTTTTGAGTTTATTCTTGTATATGGTGTAAGAAGGTGGTCCAGTTTCATTTTTTTGCATGTATTCATCCAGTTTTCCCAATATTATTCATTGAAAAGACCATCTTAACCCTTAGTTTATTCTTGCCTCCCTTATCATAGATTAAATGACCATATGGCACAGATTTATCTCTGGACTCTATATTCTGTTCTATTGATCTATGTATGTTTTTATGCCAGTACCATACTGTTTTGATTACTGTAGCCTTGTAGTATATATGATATCAGGTAGTGTAATACTTCCTACTTCGTTCTTCTTTCTCAAGATTGCCATGGCTATTCGGGACCTTTATGGTTCCATATAAATTTTTGGATTATTTATTCTAGTTCTCTGAAAAATGTCATGGGTACTTTGATAGGGATTGCATCGAATCAGAAGATTGTTTTGGGTAGTATGGCCATTTTAACGATGTTGATTCTTCCTACCCATGAGCATGGTATATGCTGCTATTTATTTGTATCTTCTTCAATTTCTTTTATCAATGATATAATTTTCTGAGAACATGTTGTGGATACTTTGATCCCTCGGAATTTTATTGTTTCTGATGCAATTATAAATGGGACTGTTTTCTTAATTTCTCTTTGATAGTTCATCATTGGTGTATAAAATGCAATCAACTTCTGAATATTAATTTTGTATCCTGCTACTTTACTGAATTTATTAGTTCTAACAGTTTTTTGGTAGAATCTTTAGGGTTCTCTCTATATAGTATCATGTCATATGCAAATAATGACAGTTTTACTTATTTTCCAATTTGGATGCCTTTTCTTTCTTTCTTTCTTGTTTGTCTGATTGCTGTAATTAGGACTTCCAACACAATTTTGAACAGAACTGATGAAAGTGAGCATCTTTGTCTTGTTCCTGATCTTAAAAAATGCTTTTAGCCTTTCCCCATTGAGTATGATGTTAGTTGTAGGTTGGCCATATATGGCCTTTATTATGTCGAGGTATGTTATCTCTATTCCCAATTGGTTGGCATATAATTGCTTGTAATATCTTCTTTTGATCCTTTGTATTTCTGTAGAGTCCATAGTTACTGCTCCTCTTTCATTTCTGATTTTGCTATTTTGGATCCTCTCTTTTTTTCTCTTGATGAGTCTTGTTAAAGGTTTATCAATTTTATTTATCCTTTCAAAAAACCATCTCTTGGTTTCATTGATCTTTTGTATTGTTTTTCTAGATTCTATTTCATTTCCACTCTGATCTTAATTATTTCCTTCCTTCTATTTGCTTTGGGGTTTATTCGCTGTTCTTTTTCTAGTTCTTTGAAGTGTAAAGTTAGATTGTTTACTTGAGATTTTTCTTGTTTCTTGATTTAGGCCTGTACTGCTATGAATTTCCCTCTTAGGACTGCTTTTCCTGTGTCTTATAGACTTTTGAGTCATGTTTTCATTTTCATTTGTCTCTAGGTATCTTTTGATTTCTTCCTTGATCTCATCATTAACCAATTCATTGTTTAGTAGCAAGTTATTTAGCCTCCATGTGTTTACGTATTTTCCAGTTGTTTTTTTTTTTTTTTAAGTGTATTTTTAACAGTAATGAAGTCTTAGGAAGCTGAGCCCACCTGATAGCCCTTGACTATTTAACCTTGGCTGAAAACTGCGATGTAATCAAAAAGTTCTTAGAATTATACAACTTTTGAATTAATGAAGTGAGAATTAATGTATTTCCTTTGCCTGAGGCTTTTTTTTTTTTTTGCGCACACCTGAAAATATATTTTAAACGAGCATATCCTTTCCAATTCTAATATTATGCTCTCATAACATGTTTTGGGCAGTTATGTTAGTGAATAGTAAAGAGGGTTTCTACAAGCATCATCAATCTCCAAGGCCAATATAATCGATCTTTTCCAATCACTCTTGCATGCATTTCCTTCATGTTCTTCTTCCCTCCATTCTTTCTTCACATATTTATCAGGATCTTATTTGCCCTTAATTTTCTCCCATATATCTCCTTCATGCAACCTTCCTTGAGATTGAAATAGCTACTCAATGGCTTTGATGATTATATTCTGCATTATGGTGATTGTGAATCTAAACTTTCCATCTCATCCCCAGTTATAATCACTTCAAGGACAGACTCTACTCAGCTGTGCATCTCACATCGACTTGCATATTGTCTTGTAGGCAGTTAATGCCTGATAAATATTTTGTAAATTTATTAATATTTATTAAATTTATTAATATATTTTTAGAACCTGGTATAAAGGATAAATATTTTTTGAATGAAAGAATAGGTGGAAAGTTGGATAAATGAATAAACAGATGAACAAACACAAAAAATGAATTTATTCATCCACTTTTTCCCCAGATAAATCTTTCTCCTATGATTTTAAAGAACATATTTAATAAAGCACAACCTTGAGAACTATTTCAAGAATCAAAATATTTCCTGTCACAAAAATTTATGTTACAATTCATATTTGCTTTTCCTGTTCCTAGAGAAAAAAAAAGTCTTTGGAAATTTTTAAGGCTACTTATGATACATTTTGCTACCCATGTAACAAAAATACTTCATTCTTCTTCTCCAACGCAAATGGATTGTTTGTGATCTCTGTGGATGAATTAATAGTAAAATGAGAAGACATGACTCTACTCTATGAGTATAGATGAGCCATAAACGCCCCCACAGCCTTGCATGCCTTGTCCTCAGCTTCTCCACCATTCTCTTCAACACACTCTTTTCTCTTTTTCATTTTCTATCTATATTGGTAGAAAATCACCATAGCAACAATCTGAAATAAATCAATTCAGCTACCATTTTCTGGATGTTACAGGCTTGTTCAGAGGTCAGATTTCAAAGAAAGCAAAAGACTGAATCTCCTGACAGATGAAGGAAGCAGAATTTTCTGCTAACCTGAATAACACCAATGAAAGGAAGCAGAAGGTGATCTCATCGCTTCAAGTTCAGAATGAGACAGCTGCAAAAAAAAAAAAAAAAGGAGTGGGGGAGAATATATATGATCACTCAGGTTTCCTTCTGCAGAGACTTTTAACTATCTATGAATGGTGCTGGAAGAAAAGGTAGGAACTTAAGCAAATTAAAAGAGGATGAACATTTTCCTTATTGAATGAGGATATTAATTTCTTCATATACAATTCTTTAAGGATAAAGAGATTTCCTTTAATGATAAGGGTCATTGATTTATTTCCTCTTGTAGGCAGTGCTTTTTCTACCCAAAGAAGATACTGAAAAATTTTGCCCACTGTACACTATGATTCTAGATACAACAGAAAGTATATGTGTGTGTGTTTGTGTGTGTATTAGACAGAATATAGCAGAAAGGTTGAAAAATAGACCAGAAATCAAGAGATCAGAGAATTATCTGTGACTCAAACATTTACCCAGCAATGTGACCAGGAACAAGTCATGTAGCATCTCTGATCCTCAATTTTTTCATCAGTGAAATAAGGCTAATGATATCTGTCAGGTTACATTAAAGAGTTATTGTGAGGACTCATGAGACAAAGTGCATGAAAGGATTTGTCCACCATTACATTGCTCCATCTGTGGTCAGTATCAGGGATCTTTATGATTCCTAAATCATACCAAAGGTTTGCTAGCTCTTCCATACTTGCCTACACAAAACTTTCAAGTTTAGTGTGACTGCATATAAGTGAAAACTTTTCAGATAACTGTTTTTGCATAATCATAGCTAAGAACAAAAGATCAAGAGGCTTGGGTTTTAGTCCTGGATCTTCAAGCGAATCAATGTATAAGCCTGTGTGGGACACTTCCCCTAGAAGAGCACCAATTTCCTCCTTGATGCCTATTATACCTCCTGGCTCCAATATTTCTGTAGAGCACGGAAAGAATTGACTGGTTAGAATTTTGAAGTAAGCACTAGTTATTTTGGAGAGCATTATTTAGATGTAGAGTTTCACAGCCTTCTTCTCTTCTTCCAACCTGTAAAGATCACTTGGGCATCTATTGTTTAGCTTCCCCTGGACAACCCTTGCCTTGCTACTCTGAGAAGAACAATAACAAGTGTCCATGGAGTGTTTCTAATTGGGAGAGAATATGATATGAGGTATCATGCAGGAAAGTGCAATGAAAGGAACAGAAATGAATGATAAAGACAAAAATCAGCATAGATGAGAAAGGAGATTCTTGTGGGATGGGAGGTTAGAAACTATCGGAAAGTTCAAGCTACGGAAGAATAGAAAGAACCTAAAGATCTGTGTGGACAAGAACTTGGATTTCTTTAAATGACAGAAATACAAATAAAAATGTTATTTATGCGCTGATTCTTTAAATGTAGCCCTGCTTTCTAAAATTATGAACTCCCCTAAAGTACGTTGAGTTCTAACCTCTAGAACCTATGAATGTAACCTTATATGGAAATGAAGTCTTTGAAGATGTGATCAAGTTGAAATGAAGTTATACTGAATTATGGTGAGCCATAATCAATATGACTTGTGTTTTTATAAAAACAGGATAAGAAAAGAGACATAAATACACAAAGGTAGGACACCATGTGATGACAAAGGCAGTCTTAAGTGCTATGGTGGCAAGCCACGAAATGCCAAAGATTTCCAGCAAACTACCAGAAGCTAAGAATAGGAATGGAAGGACGGTTCCCTACAAGTTGCAGAGGGAACATGGCCCTGCTGATATTTTGATTTCAGACTTCTAACCTCCAGAAGTGAAGTTTGAGAGAATAAATTTCCATTGTTTTAAGCCACCTTGCTTGCAGTACTTCATTATGGCCGCCCTTGGAAACTGATACAGGTAGGTACTGTCATTCTCACTCTACAGATAAAAAACTGAGGAACAGAGCTATCAAACAACATGCCTAATGTGTCACAGTTAGTGTGTGGCAAAGTCATGAGAGAAACTTAAGCATTTCATTCCACGGCTTGTACCTGAAACCCCTATGTAATCTTGCCCCTGAGTCGAACTTTCTTTCACATCTCATGCTTTGCTCTTAGGTGTCTCTATGGAAACTAAAGATTTAGCAGTATGGACATGTGACAAAATTTTAAAAGGGTGATCATATCTTACATATAGTACTATTCAAAAACTGAAGAAGTTAGAGGTTTGTAACAAACCCAGTGTATGACCCACAGACCTTTGCACCTAGCCTCTCTACTGCAGGCCATCTGCAACTTTTCCTTTCTGGGCCTTCCTTTCCTACTCCTGGAGTTGCTAGACAATGGAAGAGTCACTAGATTGGAGTCAGAAGACCTTTATTGTTCCTCTTTAAAAAATTTACAGTGAAACTAATCTGTGTGCTACTACAAATGGTAGATATTTCTCATTATGTATTTGTCAAAACCTATAGAATGTACAACAGCAAGCGTAAACTCTACTGTAAATTCTGGACCTTCGGTGATGATAATGTGACAGTGTAGGTTCGCCAATTGTAACAAATGTACCACTCTGGTAGGTGGTTGATAGTGAGGGAGGCTATGAGTGTGCCAGCAGGGCCACGGGAAAATGTATTTTCCATTCACTTTTACTGTGAACCTAAAACTACTCCAAAACATAAAGCTTATTTTTTTTAATGGTTAATTTATATCCTACCATTTTTTAAAAAGTGACTTTAGGGTGCTCAGTTAGAAGACCTGGGTTTTGATCCTAGCCCTGGTCATCACTAAATGTGGAACTTTAGGGAACATGTCTATGAGATATGATATGATATGTGATTTTTGTCATTAGTAAAATGGGCATAATACTGCATGCTATATCTAATCTTCATACGATCTGTGACACAGGTATAGGAGAACATTGACTGCAGGGCCTAATGGAGATTGTAAGTTTTCAATAAATATCTGTTAAAGGCCTGCCTCATTGGCAGTTGCTTCAAGTGGAGGTGAATGTGTGAGGCGGATCTTTCCATTGAGCTGCCCCACAATGGGAGTCCCTGCCCACTGCTGCTGGGTTCCCAGGCTCCTTAGCAAGACCGTAAGATGTTTCTCCTGCTGGTCTTTACAGCAATTGTCCCAACAGTTGCCAACCTGTTATCCTCAGGCTGCTGAGCAGGGTCAGCCAGCCAAGCAGGACTTTGGCAAGTAGGCTTCAGCCTGGAGGGAAAAGCAGTGAGCCAGACCTCATGAAAGAGAATCATTTAGCAGCTTGACAGTAAAGATATGTGTAAATAATACCATGGGGGGAAAAAACTGTCCGTGACACAGCAGTGAGAAGTTGGGACAAATCCAAGTCACAGTCTCACAGCAAAAGAGCTAATAATATGCCATCGCACAAAATACACTTTTCTAAGTAAAGCTGTTTTCAAATATAGTTCTATAAAAAAGGAAATAAACACAAAAGTAGCTAATTCCTTTATTTTTTAATTTTGTCACTTCAGGGCCAAAGTGTTGACAGAACTAACTTAGGACTCGCTTTTTCATCAATATGTCTGGTAAATAAAAATTCAACATCTTTACTAAGCAGAACCCAAGGAAGAAAAATTATTCCTTAATTTCATATCCTTTCCTTGCTCAGGAAAATCTATTTTATAAAGATATGAATGCAAATGCATAGATTTACTTCAATGTTAGTTTGGCTTCTTAAGGAAATAAAGCATTGTTTCAAGGCATCAGAAAAAAGATAACGGTTCGATTCTAGGTTGAATCGACAAATAAGTCCCAAATCTTGTTTTCAGGATCTCATTGTTAGAAGCAAATAACTGCTTTTAATGTAAAAATCAATCACCATTTTATAAAGAAATCCCCAAATTACTTCCTATTAAAAAGCATGAAAAATAAATATGTATACAAAATCAAGTATATAATATCAGGTCAAGAGTATCAATCTCAAACACAAAAGGGAATCATCTTATCTGAAAGCACTGGAAGACAACCATCATGTAAGTTCAGATGCTAGCTGTGAAGGAATATAACATGAACACAAACATATCTACCCAATCAAATAACGCACACATACAACCTCAACACGGGGTCCAGGCTAACAGTCAATTTCTCTTCACTCAAATATTGGTTAAGCCCCAAGCCAGTACCAGAGTCTAATTATCTAAGACTTGCTGTTTAACTCAGGTAGGTCTAATACAGGTAGGTCTAAGCACACACAGAGTATTTAGAACAAAAGTTTTATTTCGGAAGAAATATACAAAAAGCACAGAATTTTGATAGATGAACAGAAGTTTGAATTCTGATTTTACTGTTATTAACCATAAACCCTTGGGTAAGTCATGTAATCTTTCTAAATTTCAGGGGGTTTCGCCTATAAAAAGGATAACAGTAGCATTGAGTCCAAAGTGTTATTATGAGGATGAAGTTTCTTATGAGGAGGGTCAAACACCTAGCAGATTTCTGGGAACATGCAGAAGAGCTTTCTCTCTTGCCCTGACTCTGACTAACGGCATCTCAAGAAATATTCACATTAATTCTCTGCCTGCAGGAAAAAGAAATCTAGATGCTGAGTCCTTGTGAAAAAACTGGGCCTCAAGCTGCCCCGTGTGTCCTATGGGACATAGACTAGTCCCTGAGCATCTTGGGGCCCCTGTTTTTTTACGTGTGAACTGAGAATTAGAAATACATTTAGTTCCCACAACTGTGGGAAACATGTTAAATAAGATTATGTTTATGAAATTAACCTTCAAAATTCAAAGAACTCTGAAAATAGTGTGATTTTTAATATATATAAAGACAAAAGGGAGAGAAATATAAAGGATTTTATTGGAATGATAAAAATCCTATGCCCATTTGTTTTGCTTTTAAAGTTTTCTTTTCAGAATCTTGTAAGGTTAAGAAAAACTGTATTTTTTAAGAGATTTTTATACTTTTTATATTAGAGCATTAGAAATAAAAAAACGGACTTTTCAAAGCAGAGTCATTTGTTATTGATGTTAATCAATAACACTTATAAAACAGGCACTAATAAGCACACAAATTAACCCAGAGATATCAGATATATAGTCTTGGAATCTAAATTAAAATAAAAGGACTCCCAAAATCAGTATGTTGAAACCTAACCCCCTATGTATCTGGAGGTAAGGCCTTTGGGAGGTGATTAGGTCATGAGGATGGAGCCCTCATAAATGGGATTATAAAAGATGTTTGAAAGATCTTCCTTGCCCCTTCCACCATGGCAGGAAACACAGACACAGCTGTCAATGAAGAAGTGAGTCCTCACCAGACACCGAATCTACCAGCACCATGATCTTGGACTTCCTGCCTCCAAAACTATAAGTAGTAAATGTATGTTGTTTATTGGTATTTTATTACCTGAACAAACTAAGACCATCAATAAGTCAAAAATAAAGAATAGCTAAAACTATGGAATTATTTCATAAATGTAAAATGCTAAAGCAGAGATTCTGTCCCAAATTTTTTGTTTTGTCCTTTAAAGGCATCATTGTCCTATGATGGATCTGATAAAAATCTGAAAATTCAAAGTAAAAATTCAAAAGACAGATCTTTAGGTATTGTTCATAGATAGCTACATCAAGTGTAAAGGTCAGATCACTGACTCATAAAGAAGTATGAAGGTCACATTAATATCTCTATGTATTACTTTTCAACAATAAGTAAAGGTGAGTCACGTGAAGGATTTTCTAACACTTACCGAATTCCTCAACACCAGTGGTTGCTGGCATCACCGAACACAAAAACATTCTGAGTATTTGTGCCATTAACTCATACCATGCTGAAGACCTTGTGACAGCTCGATGGTAACAACATCTGAGGTTAAACAGTCCTATCCTGTCCATCTTGAACGAAATGAGTCTTCTACCTCAGATGCAATATTCACATTTTTGCCTATAAAAGTAGCACTGAAATGCTGAGGGGAGCACACTCAAAGCTCCATCAACAAAAACCAGATGCAGCCATGAGAAATGTCAAATTTGATCCACAGTGGAATTCTTCCCACATAGACACAGCAATTTACTGCTGTGGTTGTGAGCTTTGGGGAGGTTCTTCAACTTCTGTGGACTCTATTGCATTATCTATAGAATGAGATTAATACTGTCATTCCTAGGTGGGTTCTACTAATATACCCAGTTTCCTTAACAATAAAAAGGTTTTATTGTAATGAAAGAGTTGCAGTGCTGATAAAATCGGAGAGTCCATGAATTAGAGTGGTAAAACACAGACACTGACATCAGGATGCCCGGGTTGAAACTCTCACTCCTGCCACTTACTGGTCTTATTACCTTGAGCAATCGACTTAACTACTCTGTGCCTTAGTCTTCCCATCTGTAAATGAGGATAATAATAGTCTCCCCCTTGGGCTATATAAAAATTAAATCAGTTATTATTTGAAAAGCACCTAAAGCAGTATCTGAAACATAGTAAGTTCTATACAAATGTTCCATAAATAAATCTTTCATTATTGTCCTTTTCCTCCAAGATGCTACCTACTAAGTTTTCCCAACACACGTGTAGGCACAAGTTCACGGCTGCCAAAAATTTCCACGTGGCAGAAACTGTTAGCTAAATTTCTCCCTTCTTCATAGCCATATTTCCCAGACTCCCTTGCATTTGGGTGTGGCCAGTGAAAGTACAAATTGGTGGGCATTACTCCAAGCTTAGTCCATAAAACCTTCTAAAAACAACCTTCCATAATCTTCCTGTGGCTTTATGCAGATAAACATAGTGAGAGAGAAAGCTGTGTGCTAAAGATGGCAGAGTATCAAGATGCCTGAATTCCAGCATCGCTGCATCTACGAGAGAGCTGCCTGACCAGGAATGCCTGCGTTATCCTGTTGTGTTAAGAAAAAAAATTATTACTGTGTTAAGCTCCTGAGATATTATTTCATCAGCTAGCACTGCTGTCTTAACCATACATACAGTCCAATATTTTCTGCATAGGGCTGCATATGGAGGTAAATCACTACATCCTTCAGTACCTAGAGGGGATGACTGGGTCAAAACGGGTTGGGCTGAGATGCCAGGAAAGCATGGATGACACTAAAAAACCTTATTCGTAAAGGAAATCAGAGTTAGGGGGAGACCAGATACGAACGTCAAGTAAACCTTGCAAGAAATGTCAAATCCAAAGGTTAAGCACAAACATCTAGGAGAAAGTATGAGTTGAAAGATGACTGCGGTTAGAAAAGCTGCCAAAAACATAAGAAGAAATACTGATCTGGTTAGCTTCAGATAATTCCTAGGAGATAGTCTTATTTATTTATTTATTGGCCAGAGTTCCTGTTCCCATGAGAACAAGCCAACTGTCCTAGAAATGTAATGTTCTAGGCCTACATTTGTCATAATGTGCCCAAACATCTTCTCAAGTGGGTTTGCCTCAGTGAATAAAATCTTCTCAAACATCTTCTCAAGTGGGTTTGCCTCAGTGAATAAAATCCTCATAGTTTTTATGGCCATGGGCTAAAAAGGTGTTGCCCCTATTAGCAGGGAAATGCAGTCTGTGTTGGATAACAAATAAGGTCTTTAAGGTCATTATCGACTCTGAATTCCTGAGTTCTGTTGCTTTATAGAAACAGCTTCCGAATTGCATATAGGGACCTGAGTGAATGAAAGGAGGTGGGGGCAATTTTTGCTGATGGGAGGAGGGCTCATCCAATGCATGGACTTTTGCTGAGAAAGGCAAGTTCGGGAATATCACTTTTGGGGGAAATGCTAATTATTTGGGTGCTAGCAAGCCTTTGCTAAGGGTCCCAGAAAGGTCAGAAAAGGTGAAAGGAGGATATATTAGTTTTTTGCAGAAGTCTGGTTCTGGTCATTCTCAGATTTGTTCCATGCCTCTCCACAAGCAGAACTGTTCTAAATGCATATTCAAAAAAAGCTAAATGCAAATGAATAGATTCTTAGCATTCTCTGCATGTTGGATGGACTCCAAGTTAGTTTCCCCATGATCTTTACCTCCTGGTGTTCACGCTTTTGTGTAATCATCTCCCATTGAGTGTAAAAGGGACTTACGACTTGCTTCTAACTTATAGAATGTGGCAAAAGTAATAAAATTTCATTCCCATTCCCATAATTGCGTTACAGTATGTAAGACTGTCTTGCTATCAGATACTCCAGACATTCTCCCTGCTGACTTGATAAAGTAAGCGGATGTACTAGGAAAGCCAGCATGGCAAGAAACTGCAGGGCAGCCTTCAGCTGACAGTCAGCAAGAAGGTGGGTACCTCTGTCTTGTCCCACAACCACAAAAAAATGAATTCTGCCAACAACCTGAATGAGCTCAGAGATTCTCCCCCAGTCGAGGCTCCAGATGAAAACACAGCCTGGTTGACACTATGACTGCAGCCTGAAAGACCCCAAGCAGAAGATCTACTTAAGTGATGCCTTGAAACATGACTCATAAAAATCATAAGAAAATAAGTGTGCTGTTTTAAGCTGATAAGTGTGTGGCAATTTGTAACACAGCAATAGATAACCGACACATTCTATTAACAGAAACAGTGACCACAACTCTCACTAGAGAACCCCATTCTAACAAGGTATAAAATGTTCCTCCTACTTCCCCTATCATCCCTTGGACACGTTTTAAGTCCCTCAAAGGTCCCATGTATTTTGATATTCTTGGAAGCTTCAGCCCACATCACATAATTAATATCATAATGTACCCACGACACACATTAAATATAATTTTCTCTGTAGGAAAATGAAAATGAATACAAAATTTTTTAATTTACAATTTTACCTTGACAATTATTTGGCCAAAAAACTCATTTGATTTAAAATGTCAATGACTTCTTGGCAATTATGCATACTTGGGAACTTGTGAAAGGAGAACATCTCACTTTCAAATGTTTTACCGTATAATGAAATTTTCATACATACTAAATTGAACACTTAATGAAGTTGACATAATGCTATTTTTAGGAGATGTTTAATGAAATATTTATTAATTTCATTTTTGAAAAGTGCTCTCTGAAAAGCATTTTGGAGCCAATTATTTCTTTTTCGGATCTCAATCTGTTTTATTTTTCCCCTGAGAACTTCATGTGATGTGGACCTTGTGCCAATAATACCTGATAAATAAAAGGCCTCGGGTTTCTTGCATATGTCTCTCCTTTTTTTATTGAATTTATAATTTTTCACACAAGCAAATACCATGAATAGGTCAAAGATAATGATATTAAAGAAAAATAATGTACCATACAAATGTACAGAAAACTGAAAGATTATAGTTCTTAGAGATTATTAGTGAAAAAAAAAAAGCAAAGCAAGCAAGAGTATACACACACACACACACACACACACAATCAGGGTTTTCATCTTAATTTTAAACCAAAAGTCATGTAGATCAGTGTTCTCAACCTTCTGCTTTTCTTTCCAAAAAAGTCTGTGAAAATGGGACCATTTCTCTGTATTCAAAGCCCTTAAGTCAATAGCAACACTTGGATTATGCTTTTGAATTCACTATCCCTAAAAACTAGAAATGACATATTTCCAATTGAGCAAGCCAGTTTCTGACTTTGAGCCTCAGTCACTCTTCTGTATGTAGGAACTGACGGGTGGTCAGTAAGGCACTTTCCCTCTCCAAAACCCCAAGAATCTAAGCATCCAAAGGCAGGAAACAGACTTGAATTAGACCTGACTATTAGCAATCATATTATTTGTCTCTGACCACCCAACTTCATTCACCAATCTTTCTCCTCCTGGAAATTATGTAATAAAAAAATAATTTCTAATCACCAAAAGATATTTGTAAAATTAATTGTACACTCAATATTTCAAGGGAAGAAGAAAGATCTAACCAGAAAGGTTTTCAAATGGCAGCACTTAATCCATGCCTGGATATCACAGGGAATGAGATAGGCTTCTTTTTATTTTCTCCAAATCAAATTCTTTAATTACCTAAAGCTTGAAAGGACTGGGTGTCCGTCTGCCAGGAATGATGTTAAAATTATATACAGAAGGGAAGCTGAAGGAGATCACCCCCAGGTAGCTTCCGGCTCTGAGTCTGAATCTTAAAACCAACAACAACAAAATTTTCTCAACGTTAAAGCAGACTGTAAAAACTGTAGGAGAAGCCAGGCTAACTAGCATATGATCTTTAGTACTTAATATAAAAAAAATTATAGTTTACAAATCAGGATGGGGGTGAGGGTCTAGGGGTTGGTTGGAGAACCCATGACAGCATAACCTCTGTTTTGGGAGTTAGCGTCACTCTATTTTTTGTGTGTTTAGTGTAAAATTGTGGATTTGATGTAAGCCATGAGGAATAAAAGGCAGTTATTCTCTGTACGAGCATGAAGCAAAAACAATGTAGACAAATAAGAGCCCAAGAACACTTGTTTATTACCATGTTCCAGATTCAAGGTTAAATAATGTTCCTTTATGTTTAAATTTAATCCCTTACCACCTATACCAGTTGAGATCTCAGCAGGAATAATAATTAGTGCAGCTGGTTCAAAGGAACAGACCTTGATGAAGGCTACAGAGGTTCAGATTGTTCAAAGGGGACCAAGGGGCTAGCTAGGCACCCAGAGACTAGCAGCGGCAGGAAGCTGCCACCATCCCCCGGGAAAGGATAGTGTTCCTTGAGCCCAGAGAGAACTGGAACTGTGGGAGAGGGACTGTACAGGATGCTGAGTGCAGGGAGGGACACATTCCTTGTCAGAGACTAGGCACTGACGCTAGAGAGAGCTTCTCTTTCCTATCACTGTCTGATCTGCCAGTGCCTCCCACTGGTCAAGTCAACTGGTAGCCAACTGCGGGGGAGCCTAGATGATGCATTATAGGGATCAGAGACTCAGAACACAGAGAAAAGCAGAGAAGGGACTGACAGGAGGGAGAAAGGGGACATGGAGATTAACCAGAACACAATCTTAAGGGAGACATAAGTATGTAATGGCATTCCTGTTTGACATGTCAGGAAACTGAGGCTCAGAGTAAAGTTCTCATTCCTGGTCACACAACCAGTGCAAGGGGGTGGGATCTGAACCTAGGACTAGCTCCAAGTAGGTGCTCATTCCTATATGCTACTCTCACGATACCTCGCATTTGCAAGCCTGTTGCTATTTACCAATTCTTTCATAATGTACCTTATCTGTTCCCTAGAAAAACCCTGGGTAAGAAAGTTCTACTTTACAGATGAAGGAGCTAAAGATCAAAGAAGCAGTTAACACTTTTCTTCTAAAAGACAGGCGATAATTAATGGTTTTGACCAAACAAGAGAAGAAAAAAAGCAATAGAGGGTGTGGTCTCCTTGGTAAATAAGTTAGCAAAATAGAAAAGATTAAGCATTATTCGATAAGATTTGAAAATTAAAATGAGAGAAGAACTAACAATTATTTATTATGATAACCCTTGTTAAGTTTGCATGTCTTTCATCATTGTCTAAATTTTACTTCTCCCTAAGAATTTATAAACAAAGATGAGAATTAATATCTAGCTGAGTGCTTCTATTTGAATGGCCCGCCTTCCAAAAAAAAGACCACCCAGTAAAGCTCTAGACTACATCATTTTTAAAGTGTGATGCACAACTATTTCCTATTCTATAGCACCTCAGCAGCAAGAGATTGCAGTCTTTGCTAACGACATGGCAACGATTAATAAATAGTAACACAGGATGGATACTTTTAATTTATTAAAAACAAAACAAAACAAAGACATTAACCAGAAGAAGCATAATTTTACTAAAAATTCTACCTCTGTAGAAAAATAGATCAGACTACATTATGCTCTGGTCCTGTTTTCATATGTTATCTGAAAACACACCCTACCTAACTAAAAATGGATATCTCACAGAGGTCCCTCTAGCCTTACTCACCACTGTAACTGACCCTGGTACTTCCTGACATATAGTAGATGCTCTATAAATTCTTGTTAAATAAATCCACACCTTAGGAGTTTATATGCCAGAAAAGGTACACAAGTATGTATTTCATCCTCACCCACTCTATGAGGCTGACAGTATCATCAGCTCCATTTTGCAGATGAGGAAACCGAGTTTACACAGCTAACAAGTGGTGTAGCCAGGATGTGCTCCAGGTCGATCCTATCTAATTCAACGTCACCTATCCCCCTCTTGCCCCTTGGAGACCTAGGTACGATGGGCTCAAATCTGTGTGTTTGAAAGTCAAAGCTCCCCCTAAAATTTCCGCCAATTCCCAGAAACCTGCATTCCATTACAGACTGTCTCTGCGTAGCCTCAGCTGCAAAGGCAACAGTGAGCAGCAGAGACTCGAAGATGGTGTGAGGAAGACAGAGGAGGTGCTTACATCATAATACTTCACAGCCAACAACTGAAAAACTGCTATTAAAGATTCGTTTATTGTATGATTACATTCATATAACATTCTCGAAACAGCAAAATTATGGAGCTAGAGAACAGATTAGTGGTTCCCAAAGGGTAAAAAGGGGCAGGGGAGGGAGGTAGGACTTCTACAACCCTGGGAGTCCTAACACTGGAACTGTTTTGTGTGTCTTGACCGGGGCAGTAGTCATGCCAGTCTATACATGTAATAACACTGCACAGAACTAAATACACATGTGCACGCACACACGCACACACACAGATACACACATAGAAATGAGTGCATGTAAAACTGGTGAGGGGATTGTAGCAACATCAATTTCCTGGTTGTAATGTTAAACTATAGTTATGCCAGATGTTACTATTGGGGGAAACGGAGTGAAGAGCACTTGAGATTAGTATCTGTGTTATTTCTTAGAACTACATAAGAATCCATAACTATCTCAGATTTTTAAATGGGAATATTAATAATTACAGCAGACTTTGTCATAATTGTTCTCGAGGTTCTAAATTATCATTAAGGTTGGTATAGTGATTTTCTAATTAAAGTAAAAAAAAAAAAACATGTTATTGTTGAACGTGAGATCGGCACCTGCAGTTGTTTTTACCTATGGACAGGACATCAGCAGATGGAGGTGGGGACCATAAAGAAAGTGTTCCAGCCTGAAGGAGCGGGAGGAGCAAAGGCACGCAGGCAGGAAAGCGAAGGGCACGTGTGTTCAGGAAACAAGGAACGCCACTCGATAGAATGTGGAGGAGGAGGTGTGAGGTAGGCAGGAAAAGGCGAGTTGGGCTCTATCGCGAAGAGGACATCTGTTCCGAAGTCACCGTGGGAGGCAGTGTTTGGTGTGTTCTGGGAGAGGAAGGGGAGCGACATGTTTGGAGTGGAGCCTTGGGGTAACTCGTCTGCCCACACAGGGAGGCAGGAAAGACTGCAATGCTTGCAGACTGGAAGATGAAAATGGCAGTGCAGGGCCTCTCCCGCCAAAGTCCAGGCAAGACGAAATGAGGAGGGGTAAGCCTAGAAATGAGGGGCCAACGTGCCGGCACTGCAAAGAATGTGGAATGTGCGGATGAAACTCACACATGAGAAGGGAAATTCCAACAGAAACATATTTGTGAACTCTGCTTGTATGTTCCCAGATAACAAGATAGAAAAAGACACATTTCTACTTTTCATTTTGTTATCAGATGAATATTTTTGTCTGTACTAGATGAAATGACATAAGCAGTCTGAAATTAATTCTTGATGTCTGGATTTCTATCCATTCCTTTGGTTCACATATAGACATATCCACAACCAATTCTAACCTCAGTTATTATTAATTTTCAGTCTTAGAATGTACTTCAAATTTGCCCGCTTCAAAACTTCTCTTATGAATTTTTATTCTCTGGTAATCTCAGATTCTTGTCCCATGAATTTTAACATGTACCTCTGCTTGATAATAAAACAGGAACTTCTCACCAGACTATGGTTTATTTGGCCAAAATGAAATTTTAAAAATTTCTGAATTGCATTACAGATGTATGAAGATGGTAACCATAAAGCAATGATTTC
>NW_011888793.1:4458404-4460244 GCF_000151845.1 Pteropus vampyrus | reverse complement strand
TACAATTTCTTGTTACCAAATTAACCGAGGCATGTCAGCATTTGCCTTACTTCTATGCCCTCTAATCTGTGCCATGCAGGGACCAAAAACATAGCACCAGTGCCCAGTGTGGCTAGTGGCCAAGAGAATCTACTCAGGGCTTCCAGTTAGGGGTCGTCAACCACTGGCTGACTCACCCAGGTGAATCACCAGTATTTGGCTTGCCCTAGTTTTCTGCCCTGCAAGCAGGATCAGCCCAGGCTGAAACAAACGCATTAGGGTAAGTTGATTTCTGTTAACTTGGAAGTATTTTATTAACAGTTGATGATCAAAGTCATTTATCAACCAATGAAAACAAATATCAGCATGTCAGTCAAGAAAATTTCTACCTAGGTTGAAAGCAAGCCTTCGGTAGCTCCCAGGGGCCATTAGGTGGGCTTATCCACTTTTATCTAATTCCCTAATCACTTGAAAAATACCCAGCCTTTTCAATTCAGTTTAATTCAATTCAATTCAGTTCAGTTAAATTGATTATTTGTCCAGAACCTACCCTGCTCTATTTCAGGCACTGGGAATAGAAAGATGAATTAAACATGATTCTTTCCTTTAAGGAGTTTGTGGTCTTGTGGGGACACATTAATGTTTATAACTGATAGGGGAGATTGAAACCAGTGCTTAGTGATAAATGCTATAATCCCATAAAGAGGAAAATGGGAAGGAGACAAAGAAACTCTCTCACTGAGCATTTATTCTGCGCAAGGCACTGAACTAGGTCTTTCATATTCCCCTTCCTCTTTCGTTTTTCACAACAACCCTCAAAGGTTAGAATTTCTATCCCCATTTTTTAGAGGAGCAAACTGAGCCTCTAAGAGGCTGAATACCTGACCTGGGCCATAGCCCAAGGTCAGTTCAAGCGCTCTAAAGCCCATGCTCTTCCACTGTTGACTTCATATGACCAGGGTTAAGTTTTCTGGGAGGATCAGAATAGTTTCATGGATGACAAAAGTGTTAGAGTTCATAGGTGGCATTTCAACAGAAGGAAACTGAGGCAAGGACCATTCAGACATCTACGATGAGCTTATCCCTTCTCTCAGCATAAGCTGTTGGGGAAGCTGCCATCCTTGCAGTCTCAGACCGGCCCAGGTCTGAGTGTAAGAAGTGTCCCCACTTCCCATTAGTCACTGCCTACAATCCTGCTCCAACCTGGTTAAGCTACTACTGTTCCTACGACACACTGGTGGCTCTGCTGGAAGTTCCCCAGATTGGTCCCCTGTGGGTGTCAGGACTGTCATAAATCAGGTCCAGATTTGGATTGACTGGGCTAAGTTTGTACCCTGGAATTTGTAATGTTGACATATCTTCCAAGGATAGCCTACGGCCCACACTTTGATAGTTATCATTGGTAGCCACTGCACACTTTCAAGCAAGGAGTGACCTGATGTAATACCAGTTTCAAAGAGATTGTTCTGGCCGCAGAGCAGAGTTGGGATTGGACGATGTCAGAGTCGATGTGGGGAGACCAAGCTACTATAGCGATCCATGTAGAAATGATGGTCATTGCAACAGACAGGCGGCCATGCAGAAATGAGAAGAGGAATGACTCCAGAGCTACTTGCAGACTGGAAATGAGAGGTGAGGGAGCCAGAATGATGAAGCATGACTATCTTTCTGTCTTGCGGAGTTCGATGGTGGGCAGTGATATTTAGGGAAAGTGAGACACTGAAGAAGGCGTGAGACACAGGGTGCATAAAAAAATGATGCGAGAGTA
The DNA here is from genome assembly GCF_000151845.1 of Pteropus vampyrus. Taxonomy (NCBI): domain Eukaryota; kingdom Metazoa; phylum Chordata; class Mammalia; order Chiroptera; family Pteropodidae; genus Pteropus; species Pteropus vampyrus. The sequence goes on along the minus strand of NW_011888793.1, from coordinate 4,458,497 downwards.
TAAAAGAGATTGAGGGGCCAGGTAGTATAGGACCTGAAGACCACCTGAAGGAGTTCAGACTTTGTGTAGTAGAACCTAGGGAAAACAGGAACA
>NW_011888793.1:4423471-4457504 GCF_000151845.1 Pteropus vampyrus | reverse complement strand
AATGTTGACATATCTTCCAAGGATAGCCTACGGCCCACACTTTGATAGTTATCATTGGTAGCCACTGCACACTTTCAAGCAAGGAGTGACCTGATTTAATACCAGTTTCAAAGAGATTGTTCTGGCCGCAGAGCAGAGTTGGGATTGGACGATGTCAGAGTCGATGTGGGGAGACCAAGCTACTACAGCGATCCATGTAGAAATGATGGTCATTGCAACAGACAGGCGGCCATGAAGAAATAAGAAGAGGAATAACTCCAGAGCTACTTGCAGACTGGAAATGAGAGGTGAGGGAGCCAGAATGATGAAGCAAGACTATCTTTCTGCCTTGCGGAGTTGGATGGCGGGCAGTGATATTTAGGGAAAGTGGGACACTGAAGAAGGCGTGAGACACGGGGTGCATAAAAAAATGATGCGAGAATATAAAAGAGATTGAGGGGCCAGGTAGTATAGGACCTGAAGACCACCTGAAGGAGTTCAGACTTTGTGTAGTAGAACCTAGGGAAAACAGGAACATTTTAGGCGGGCCTGTCCTTAACATTCTCATAGTCTAGCAGGAGAGTCTACGGGGACTTCCTAATTCCATGTGTTTTAAAGCTTCTCCTCACCCTGCCAACTCAAAAATGAGCAACATCTACTTTCAAGGGCTCTCTAGCTCCCTACCTCTGTCAGCATTGCTCTTTAGATTTTTTTTTTTTTTTTAATTTGAGGCTGGAGTTTAAAATTTAGACTTTTTGGGCTCCCTGGAGTCTTGAGTACTTAAACAGTTGAGATGTGGGGAGAGTCAGATCCTAGCTCTGGCCCCCAGCCTGTGGCCTGCCTGCCCCTTCTGTTCCTATACCCACACCCACTCGTACTATGAAGGACCTTGAGTGCAAGTCTATGGAAGCCCAGCCCACACGCTCTATGGAAGCCCAGCCCACAAGCTCTAAACCACCCACCTTCACCACTCCCAGAAAAAGCAGCTGTCATTTAGCCACCCGCAAGGTTTCCTAGAGGGCAGCTGGGCAGGAGTATCCAGCGTCCCGGGCATCTGCTGTGAGTTCCGTAGGAGGGATATGTGTTGCAGGTGGGAGTGTGAACTCTTCTCCGACTGGTGCTTATTTTATTTTGATTACGTTCCCCATTAATACTATTGTTGTACTACCTTGAGCATAACTTACTACCTGCCATAGTTAAAATTTACTATTTTGAAAGAAGAGGAAAATTTAATGGTCCTACCTTTCCAAATTTGATGACTGACTGAGATAAATGCTGCTTCCCTCTGAAAGTTCAAATAAAAGAAAAAGCACCATCATGATAAACATCATCGCTATTCAGCTTGGTGGTAATTACCCATTCATGCCAGCTCCCCTCAAGATTTGAACTCTAGTTAAAATGCATAAAGATAAACAGATTGAAGAATGTAGCTAATTTATTTACTTCCAAAGTAAAAGTACCATTCTGTGATACAAAGACTTTAAGACGAATTTGACAGCCTAAATTACTCCCTACGAAAGGATACGGGTTTTGATAGAATAAGACATTAATAAACAATATGGAATTTCCTTATTTATTTTTAGTTTGTCATTTCTACTCTATATTTCAAAAGGCGGCTTACGATAAATATTCACATACAACGGCAGATAGTTAAAAGTGAAGTTAAGAAAAAGATATCAGAAGCTGTTTAGGGAGAAAAAAATAATTTTATCAGGAATAAGGCACTGTTCATATGAGCACTAAACTGGCTCTGAGTTTCCCAGCAGCCAAAGCAAGGAAAAAAAAAAGAAAGAAAGAAACTGAGAGGAAGGTAATAGCTCTCTCAAAGCCTGCTAAGGAGCATAGTCTCAGTTTTCAAAAAGAGACAGACACACTTTCCCTTACCACCAAAGTCATACCAAATAGTGCCTCTGAGTAGCATTATGAAGATTTGCAAGAATTTCATATACCTGTAAAAAGAAGATATGTTTGCGGAGAATAAGCTAATACCAAGCACTTGCTTCCTGAAGAATTAGATAGTTGTGGAGGTCAGTATTGGGGAACCCAGAATGTGGATAACTTGCTGTGTCCCTAATGCTCTCTGTTATGGCAGTGGTCCCAGGAACATCTGATAACCAATACAAGACTGAGCTTTAAAAGCCTGTAGAAAATGTGTTTCAAAAATTTACATTACAGTTAACCAAGAAGAAATAGGCATGTAAAGAATTTCAACCTCAAAGAAACTATGGCTTATTTTATAAGTTATAAGAGATCTTAGCAGCCAACTTATCTCAGACAAAAAAATGAAAAAGCATAACTTAGGCCTTTGGTATACACTCAGCTTGGTAGCATATCAGCCTTCTTTCACCAGGCTGGACTTATGCAGACACTGAGATTTTTGAATTATCAAATGGCTGCAAATAGTAATTTTTCTCTTCTATCTAAGTGACAGAGCCCCTAATTTGTTCAGGTTGGCAATATGCCCAGCATAAAATAATCATTTCTCAGACTCTCTTGCAGCAATGGCTGGGTGTGTTGGTCTGGAGACTTGCTAAATGGGACAGACTCAACTATCATTTGCATTTTGTTTTTTGTTATCCATCCTTCATGTTTTTTTAAAACAAATAAGATGTCTTGAGAAAGACCAGCCATCTGGGGACAATGAGTATAAACACAGAGATAAGAACACTAAAAAGGGAGCAGGAAAGAGCTGGGGAGCTGCCAGCTCCTTTGAGCAGCTCCATCAGCTCTGGACTGCCTATTCCTACACTTCTTATGACAGGAGAAAAATAAAACGCTTTTTAGTTAGCCATTCTAGGTGGGGTTTTGCTACAATCAGCAAAACACACCCTCTAACTCAAAATCAGGCATATACTTGCCTCTCTAAATGCCTCATTCAATAAACTAAAGGTAAGAGTGAGACTTCAAGTCCAACGAGACTGGGTGGAAGAGAATCTCCCCTTCAGTATAGCATTCATTCTGGTGAAAGAAACGCTATAGACTTTTGCCAAATCTTGTTTTCTTCTTAGCCAAGCAGCAGCTTTCCCCAGATGTGGCCATGTGGCTGAGTTCTGGCCAGGGAACCAGGGAAGGAAATTATGTATACCATTTGCAAACCAGATGCATAAAACCCTCCTCCTCAATTCAAGGTGCTGGCTTTTTTCCCATCCTCCAGCTGAATGTGAAGGACAGGCAAGCTCCTGGAAAATGAAAGGGCCACGGAAAAGAAGAGGCCCAGGTCCCAGGGGCAGAGCTTCAGCAGGTACAAGGACACACATAAGAAGAAACGTTTATTACGTTAAATCACCAAGATTTTGAGGTCATTATTGCAGTGATCAGAATGGTCTCCAGCGTGGAGGGCAAGCACTGTGGGGGGCACACAGAGCAGTCCATGGGGGACAGGGAGAAAATACTACAACTTCTACTTAACCACATTATTAATTAATTTAACTAATTTGGGGCCATTTTTAAATGCATATAATACATTGGTAAAGTGCTACGTGTATAAAACAATTAAAGACACTCGTATTGAAAGTGTGCTCAAAAGCATTTTTTTTTACTAAAACATCGTTCTAGAGTGTTTTTTATACACTGTGAAGCTACCGAACTCGTTCTTCAAATGAGAACTTCCTTGTGACGCCAATACAGGAGAACAAGTGATGGCATTGCCGCTCTGGCTAATGAGGGCGGGAGCCCGAGACCCTGCCTCTCCCGGCCCCACGCCCCAAGAGATGAAGCTACGTAGCAAAGAGGAGAGGCTCAGTCCTGAGGTTTCGCATAAGACTTTCCTCAGAAAGAGGATCACAGAACAAAGCAATGCTGACAGCATTCTGAAGATCCTCACCATTGACATGCCTCTAGCTTCCTTTTCTTGAATTGGTCACTTACTTTATACGTTGGCTCTTCCTCCAGGGTGAGGGGAGCTGGGAGACCTGACCACTGAGCTTTGCTCAGTTCTACTGCCAATTTTCTTCATCTTCATGCTTCAGGAACTGAGCAGGAAAAGGGGAAAAAAGAAGGACTGGCAAAGCTAAGAAAAATATATAGATATATTATTTGGGGGCAGTTTGAGGAACCAGGAGCAGCTCTGAAGTCTTGGGCTTCCACTTGCAGGCGCACAACGAGGCCAGGAAGAGGCCGTGCTTTCCTCGCCAATGCCCCAGCTTCTCTTTCACGAAGTTGGGGGTGCAAAGGAGCACAGAATCTAGCCCAAAGAAACTACTTAAAACCATTTAGAGACAAGAAGTCTTGCGTGAAATTAAACCTATGTTACTGATAAATGTGGAATACAAAATAATTATTTACACACCAAAGAACTCCAGAAAATACAGGGTACTGTTTCTATGGAAAGACTACCCAGAAACCCAGTGCATTCAGGGAACGTGGGGGCCGCTTCAATCGCTCTTCACCTCCCAAAAATGAGGTCAGTAAATTAACGAGTGTCCATTTTAAATACAAAAGCCTCTAACCAATTTCTCCTTTTTCCTCTGGATGGAGAGGAGGAGAAGGAAATAATAACAAAATTACCCCTGGTGACCAAGTACTGAGCTGAGAGGAATAATCAACTAGAACTGTAATTTGACTTTTTATTGTTTCTAGCAAGCTTATGCTGTCAAATATTTACATCTATTCTTAAACTATCACTATCTCTTAATTTTTCAGTGTATAAAAATAAATGTTTTTCGACTATCCCCCCTATTATGGCACCATCCGTCTTATACACTGCTTCAGGCTCCATTGAGTCAGTACAATTTATCTCGTCAGAGATCATTGAGTAAGCAGTAGTTAATTAGAGTTGTGAGTCTTCCATCTCTAAGTGCTTCCCCACCCAAACCCTCCACTGGCTACCCCAGCTTCTGACAGGTACCAATGATGTAATTACTATCTCAGACCACTGTATCGAGGTACCGAGAATATTGCTTTGCATTGTGAGTGTTAAAAGGGCAGAGCTATCTTTGAACTCAGTGTTGCTTATTAAATGAACATAAAGCAACTCGAAGGACAATAAAAAGCAATTCTTTAAATGGAATGTCCCTCTAAGAATATTCATTTGCTTCTCTGTGACAGATGCTGTCACAAGGTTTATAGGTACCTTCTCTTTCTTTTCCTCCCCTCGAATATGTTTGCTGTCCTAATGATGAATCTACAGTCTACACTGAACAGAAGAAAAATAGCAAGGGCTTTTCTATATGCCAAGGCTGTGGGCCACATCTATCACCCTTTTGCTTCTGTTTTCCTTTAATTATCTCACTTCAGTCAGAAACTTGACTTCAAATCATAAGCCCAAGGAGAAACTAGATTTTAATTTACACGAGCACAGCCAAATATTTTTGTTCTAAGACTATATTTCATAATAAAGATGGGAGCCCCAGGGCTCTTTAAACCAAACGGCAACTATAAGCATTTTTCTTCATGGCATGGTTTTTTGCTTCAAATCAAACCTGAGTTCACCTATAGCCCATCAACCAAAAAGTTATTATAAGATTACAGTCCCCTTTTCCAATCTGCCACCCAGCACACAATAGCCTGAATTAATCACACAATACAGAGGAATTTTCCTAAATGGGCCATTTATTTGGCAACTTCTGACAGCTGATTTAAGCCTCTAGTTGGTGCCAGTTGACCACTTCGGAGGGGAACCCATGCTACTCCATCAGGAAAGCACTCTCTCTTTCTTATTTTCCCTCCATCTGTAAAGATCCCACCCCAGAGATACTAAGGAAGCTAATAATCTGGCACTACACTGTGACTGCGAAACAAGCTTGCCCATTCATTAAGCACAAGATCTGTCCCAAGGAGCCAAAACTGTGTTGCCCAAAGCGGAGTCGTTCCAGCTCTCCCAAAGCCCAATGCGAGGACGTGCAAGGCTGTAGATCTAGCCCCAGGTGGGTCATAGTGCTGGAGAGATTTCACACCAATTGAGAGATGTGATGGCCCCAGGATCAGAGGGAGGGAGGCAACCATTAACATTCTCCAGCCTTCTGTCCAGCAGCCTTTGTCAGAGATATTAAAGTCCTTTCAAAGGGAGTGTATTAGTTCTACATGCCCAAAGGTCTGGATTTTGTGTTTTCCTGTTATATTTCTTTTTTTTCCCCCAAGGAAAAAAATAAAAGATTTTACAACTTCCAATAAGAAAGGTGAGTTTATGTTTCAAGAAAACTGATTGAACTCCAATATGGCAGTGTCGTCAGTAATGTTTAAGAAGCTGAAAAAAAAAAATCCAATTTTTATGGGTCAGGTTGGGTGATGGAGTGGAAAAGTAAACAAATGGCAGAAATCTGCAGGGTTCGTAGGCTCGAACTTTAGAGTAAGAAGGAGCTAAAGAGATCCATAAATCCAAATACTGAGTAGGTTAGATAGGGAAACTTATCCGCAACTCGCTCACAGTTGCCCAACAAGGAGGTGGCAGAATGGGGCAAGAGCCTAGAGCACTCGTGGGGCTAATTACGGGCTTTTTAAGCACCTATAGCATGCAGTATGCCATATGACAAGGGGCTCTTAGGTTACCGACAAACTTTTCCTCCCAGATCAGCATCATAAGTAGAACCCATGATAGCACTTCTCAGAATGAACTAATTATATAGTTTGCTTTCAAAGAATCAGAAAAAAAAAAAACTCAAGACATAATATTGCATTATATTAAAAATTGTGTTATTTTAATATGTGTAAATATAAAACTAAACCCCTTATGCTTATTGTTCTTTTAAGTAACTATCAAACCAAAAAATTTTCAAATTAAATGCAAATAAAACTACAAAATCAATACAATCCAATTAATAGTTTTACTTTACTATGAAAAATTTATATGCTTTTGCTGAAAGCAAATCACTTTGGGAATGTGCATGCCGTGCTGATTGCTAAGGCCAGGTCCTTTGGGCTGAGCAGCAGCCCATTCCACCACGTGCAGGGGATGCCATCTGACCAGATTCTGGTCTTCCTTCTTAGCCCAAACTAGGAGGCTGGGGCCATTTGGCACCAACACGAGTAGCAATGCAAGCCCAGTGTTCAGTTACAGAATAGCTCCGAAGATGCTTAATTTTCAGACTATCATCAAAACCAAAGCCCTAATTTTAAAGATGTTCATAGAACATGTTTTGGAGCCTCAAAAATATAGACCCAGACCAGTTTAAGGGATACTTATTATTTTGTTATTTTGTTATCATTGGTTTCCATTTGAAATCATATAATCAGACTAGAAAGCTGGCTCAGACAGAAATATTTACAATGTTATAATTAAGACAAAAGAGTTTTATTAGATAGTTTTATATCATTTCAAGTCACAGCACCATTTTAATACTTTTAGTCCATCCCCTACCATGAATGTACTCTATTCATTTGCCGGTAAGAGATTAGAGGACACTCTGTATTCATAAAGGCTTGTCCTAGAGCTTACTGGGAATAGGAAAATCATAAATGTAAATCAAAACTGTGTGGCAGTTACATCTCAGTCCCCAGTGAGGACTAAACCACAATGTGGGAATATTGGCAGCATGAAGACCTACAGCAAGACCAGTGAGGCCCAGGACAAACATCTGAAACTATGTCTTGCAAAATGACACCAATAAGGTTTGTTGTAAGCCTCTTCTATTATCATAAGGAGTCTAGTCATTTTCTTATGCAGTTCATTTCCTTTTAAGCTCCATTGTGTACAATGTCACACTAAAATCCTTTTAACCACAATTTCGGATTGCATGTTTTTTTGGTTTTTTTTGTTTTTTTTGTTTTTTTTTTTGAGTATGGAAACTGATCTCAACTTGATGCAGCAGGTGGAAAAAAGGATGTTTATTTTTAAAGGCCCCAAAATCTCAGATTCACAGTCCTTAGACTCTTTTATACCAGATGCGGCACAGCCTGTGTCTGTTAGAAATCCAACTGAGTAATCATCTATGGAGTGCTCACTGTCTGCCAGGTACTGCACTAGGTGCTGGAAATACAACAATGAACACGGAAGAACACTTCCTCATAATTGTCACAGTCTAGATAAAGAGAATAGAATGGCTCAGTAAACCACCATCATGGCAGGGCATCTAATCTAACAGCAGAATAAAGCACAAGGTAAGGAAGGAGCCCCAAAGAGGAACAAATCATGTGCCTGGGCAAGAGGTGAGAAAAGGCTTTCTACAGGAAGTGATATTCCAGTCAGGCTTTGAAAAAATGAAAAAGAGTTCACAAGAAAACCAAATGGGAGAAGATGCAAAGGAAATACAGATAGATGCAAAGGTATATAAAGATAAAACAGTATAATGTGATGACAACAATGACAATCATAATAGCTAACCTTTACTGAGTGTTTCTGTGTGCCAGGCACTGTGCTAAACACACTGTGCATTATTTCACTTAATCTTCACAACAGATTTATCCCCATTTTATTGATGAGATATTTGAGCCTTAGAGAGATTCATCTGCCCAAGATCCTAATAGGTGCAAAGTTCAGGTCAAACTAGAAACAAGGTATTCACAGCTTACATTTTCCACCTCTCTGCTTTACTGTTTAGAAAGCTATAAAAAGTCTGATATTGCTAAAGCATGAAGCAGAAGGCAGAGAGAAAAAAATGCATCTGATTGCTAGAATACTACATTTCTATCAACATTTATATGTATGACTATGAAATATAACAAAACCCTCTCGAATGCTGTTGCAAAAGATAGGAGTGATGCTTCACACACGAACCATGTTATTAATGTTTTTTATGTATTAGAGATCTGATCTTTGTTGTACCAATTTCTGATTTCATTCTTCTCGGGAAAGGAGGGATTTTTGTTCATTTATTTATTATTTTAAATACTGAAGTGGAAATGATGGACATCTTCGTGTTTATGTGTAAATAAATCACCAATTAGACAAAACCTTTTATTAGTCCATGTGTTGAAATTCCATGTTCAGAAATCAACACACACACACACACACACACACACACACACACACACACACACACACTCACTCTCTCTCTCTCTCTCTCTCTCTCTCTCTCTCTCGTTAGAAAAGTAGAGCTTTTAAATGGCAAACAACACAAAATGACAAGAACTGGCATGTTTTTTGGTTAATACAATTAAAAATGATCTATGATACTAGGTGCTTTCTTAGCCTTTGAGAAATTTTATTTGTTGTTTTTTAAATTTGGCTGCTTGAGAGTTAAAGTGCAATTGCCTACCTAATTGAGAGAATGTAAACAGCATTAACATAAGGCACTTTAGTAAATTAAGAATTAACTCTTGCAGGTTGTGTGATCATTTCCTTATAAATGTCTTGCTCTCTTCAAGTGAGCCTGACAGAAAGGGTGAATTTACATAATCAAATTACCACAGTTGGAAAAAGGCCTTTTCAGGGAGCTAATCCCTTCTACCCTACAAAAGGGAAAAAATTATAATGAAAATAAGCATCATGGAAACAACTTTCCATCAACCTACTCAGTAAGTGCCAGGTGCAAGGCTCATTTCACCTGGGTCCCACTCAGCTCAAGGCTGCTATAAGACGGGATCTGCAGAAATGCCCATGTCTAAAGTTTGCTGGTTGGGCTTAGTGCTTGTCATTGGTAAATTATGAGTGATTATACCCACCTAGCAGGGTTGTCGAGAGGATTAATTTAGATAATGTGTTTAAAGTGTCTAGCACAGTCCTGGAACCTTGGAGGCATCCAATAAGGGTTGATCCCATCCGCTCTCCCACGCCATCCCCACTGCCTCCCTACCATCTGCTGGAGACTACCGAACAGCAGTGTTTTTCATTATAGTAATTTCTTAGTAATCTGAGACAATTTTAAAAAAATAATAATAAAACACAAGGAGTTTATAGCATAATTGTTAGGTGTTTTTGTGACTTTAAATAGTTGCTTCTCTCGCCAAGTGGTTAAGTGTGTGAGGGTATCAAGATGATGGGAATTTACTGCTGAGCTCCATTCTGGGGCACGAAATTCACCAATGAAGTATTGCAGCAGAGGTTCGCAGCTAATATAGCTATGTAAATCACTGTTTGAGAGTTGTGTTTTTTTTTAAATAAAGACTCAGTGTAAGTAGCAAAATAGAATGTAAGGCATTTTCACACCCAAAACAAAATCTCTTGTTTTCTTTGCATATCACCTATTTATGTAGGGTTGAAGACACTACTCTTCAACCCCCAAAATTAAATTTGTAAGAAGCCAAAGAATTGCCTTTACTTTTGAATAAGCAAATATTATTATAAATTTAAGCCTTTATCTCTTCTAGTTTTGTTGTCATCTCCAAAAAAATTTTTATTTTATTCTACAAGATGAGAAAATACTCAGGTTTATAGGGAATGAGTGATAAACAAAACACATGCAAATCAAGTAATTAACTTTAACCAGATCTTCAATGTCCTTTTGCCGACAGAAAAAAGGAACTGGGAAATTTAATCTCAATATGTCAATATTTACAACCCCTAAATAAAACAGCAATCACAATGGCAGTTTCTCAAGGCTCCTGTCAGGCAATTACGTTATGCAAGTTCTCATTTCACTAACGTGAACTACTGTTGTTTTTGTCAAACCAATACTAAAGTTCTTTTTCATACACACCAAGTTTTCCAGAAAATTTTTCAGAAAACCACAGACACAACATGCATATTTCTGGTTCAACAGGTGTTCAGGAAAACCCTGGTAAACATGAGCTGGGAATGACAGAAAGTTCTTAGGGTACAGAAGCCTGTAATCCTTACTTGTCCTCACTGACCAACACCTGAGAGTACCCAATGAAAGAACGAATGAAGATAATCTACGTTGGTGGTTAGAAAGCTCAGACTCTGGGTGTTCAGGCCCGCCCCTTACTAGATGCCTGACCTTGACAATTTGCCTACCCTCTCTGTGCTTCAGTTTCCTCATCCATAAGAAAAAGAAATAACAGCACTTAGCTCAAAGGCTGTTAGAAGGAGTAAATGAGTAAATAAATGTAAAGCACTTAGAACAATGCCTGACAGATGGTAAAATGCTTAATAAATTATCATTATTACTAGCAGCTTATTGATATTACTTTTCAGCTTATTAGTATTACTGTCAGACTCAGCAGCACTGTCTTTAAAAATTGGACAAAAGCATCATTAGCTGGTAGATGATCATTTTTCAGAAAATAAATTTAAAGACTTCAGGCACATCAAACAGGTGGGTCAGGTAAAGGAATAAGAGTTTGACTTGAGGAAGAAAAAAGAAAGAATACCTGCTACATGAATCAGAACTCAGAAAAATCAGGGGGCATTAACCTGCAGTAAAACAGAATGCTAGACTTCACAAAAGGACTCCCTTCTAAAAAGTCATTTTAAGTAATGGGATCCTCTGGTCCCTACAAAGCAGAACTAGATTTATAAAAATACAAACGACAAACCAAAAAGCATGTGCATTAGTTTTTTAGCCACAGTATGGAAAGTAGATCTTTGGAAAGTCATTGATTGATGAGCACAGTTTTGCCAAATTCAGTGAACAGTGTCTTCATTTTATAAAACCCTTTGGCAGCATATGGCACAACTGATCACTCTCCCTCTCGAACACTTTCTTCATTTTCTCCTCTCTCGTTCCCATCCGACCTCGCTGACCACTCCTTCTCTGTCTCTGGCTGACCGCTCCTCTTCATCCCGACGTCTAAGTGTTGAGGTGCTCTAGACCGATATACTTTGCCCTCTTCATCTTCTCTACCTCCCCTCATTTCCTGCGATGGCTTTAGAACTATGTACACACAGACTGGGAGAGGACGAGATGAGATCCCCAGGAGGCCAAGGAGAGAACACATAAGGCATGCTTGGGGAAGAGCAAGTAGTCCTGTGTGGCTTGATGCCCTCCTGAGGGCAGAGGCCACATTCGCTTTGCTCCTTTCTGAACTGTCGACTCCTCACCAGCCAGCCCTGCTGAGGCTTCTCGGCCCAGAAGACCAGACGGAGGCTCTCTCTGCCTCACTAGCTCAGTCTTGAAATGAAACAAAGAAAACCATGTAGGTGTGTGCAATACTAACACACATTAAACTAAATCACTGCAGGGTTTCCATTAAAAAATGGGAAACTAAAGCTAGCATTATTCTCAAAAAAAAAAAAAAAAAAAATACATCGCTTCCACATTTAAGCCTCAGCAGTTACTAGGAATTTAAAGTATGCCTGTCTGACATAAAGTGAAACAAATGCATCTGTCCCAGCAAACCAACGACTTAGATGTAAGGCACTGCGGACAACTGAGAGATCAAATGTCAGCTCTGGGAAGATTCCTCACAAAATTCTATAAGAAATACCGGCATTATGAAATCTTAGACTTAGCCCAGAAAAGGAAAATATAAAACTTGTTTCATAAATATTTTATTTCAAAACAGTGAGCTTTAGTTTGGACTTTTTCCCCTAAATCGCCCCATAAAACATATTTGCTCTTTAGTCAAGAAGAATGTAGATCCTAAAACACCCTTAAATCAAGCCATAGGCTTTTATAACTCCATCTTGTGTTTAATTTGGTCACCAAATGCCTCGAGAGTGAAACATGACACATTTCAGGAAGATTTATAAATGTCTATCAAATCCTATGCAGTGCCTAGGAGTGTAAAGCATTAGTCCATTTGCCTAGAAAAGTGGTTTTCCAGGTTTTTAAAATTTAAAAAAAAATTATATAGGTTTTCTGCAAACATATAATTATGTACACATTTTGTAATTGTGAGGATATTTAATAACATTGAACATTCAGTTTATCCTACCTTGTAACTTTGAGGTAGAATCTTTGTGAACAAAAGTGGATATTTTTTCAACAATCTGAACCACAGACACACCTGAAATAAACCATTAATAAAAGATAACTTCGACCCTGGTAGAAAAATAAATGAAAAGCCTAGTACTAGAAGTAAGATACATAGATGTTTGAAAATGCAGTTTGATTTGGAAAAAAGTTTGAGGAAAGCTTGTGGAAATGGCAAATCACTTCATGCAGCTTTTACATAAATGAAGTTGGATCAGTACAGGAATACAGGATGATCATGTCAGGAATAGAGAACTAAACTTTACCACTTATTGGTTCTGAGACCGGGGATGGGGGGGTGGGAGGGGAGAAAAGGGAAAAGAGGAGGAGGAGAGGGAGAGGAAAGAAAAGCAGCGACAGAGAGATCCCCTCACTCAAAGCAAAAATGTCCGAAATCACCAGGAATTTTCATTGCTCCCCAACAAAATGAAGAAAGTACAATAACTATACTAAATAAAAACTGAATAGCAGCAACTATCAACAGAATCGATTCATTAATTATAGCTCTGTCTATATATCACCTGTCAAAGCTAATTATTTATTGTTTTAAATGATATTAACTTCAAAGCCACTAGTGCCAAAAAGGAAAGGTGACGTATTAGAAATACATCCACAGGTGAGAATCAGTTACTAGTTCAGTGCTCAGGAAATTCAGTTTAGCCAACATTTGCCTGTGTGGACACATGTTATCAGTACAGGGTATTTCAATTGGAAAATTACTATCCTTCCCAGTCGGAGGCTAAATAGGAGCCTAATTTGTGAATTAATGATAGTTCTTTTTTGCTATGGATATTAGTTGCTATTCATTTCTAAGCTTTTAACATAGTTCCTCTCTCTGCAACTATTTTTTCCTAAAATTTTGAATAGATTTCTCTCTTATCACTCTTCTCCCTAGGTGCTTAGAAGGATAAATATTACTATCAAAATGTACTGCAAAAGTGAATACATTTTAATAGGATTATGATAACAGAATCTTTATCCAGTGACTGTTGCAAAAAGAAAAGGAGATTTCTGTTTTAAGATTAAAGTATAGACTTAAATGAAAAGAGGATTATCTTATTAGCTTGGCAACTAATGTACAGCACTCAAAGTTATGTTTCCTGTTTGTAAAAAGAACCGTTTCAGGTGAACATGCTTTTGACTGCCTACTCGTGACATTCATCATAGTGAAAGAACAAGAGAAAACACAGTCACAGACAGCCATTCTGTACATCTCATGCCAGCTGTGATTACATTTTTCTGAATCCAAAAGGCAATCTAACCACAGTAGCTAAAAAGGTGCAGCTGCTATGTGTAAATAGTAGATAAATGAAATTGTATACAGAAACATACTCTCATGGAGACTTGGATAGAAATATTTTCACTTGAATTGTAAAAAATTTAATGAGCTTAGCCTTTCCTACGTTTAAGAAATATGTTTAACTGAACATGAGCTAGGGACAAGGGTTAGTGGCATTACAAAAGTACTGATTCCAGAAAGACCTAGGCTGTATCTGGTGAAACCAGAAGACAAAGAGAGTCTAGATCTGGAAAACATTAAATGGATTTGAGGCCATGGTCTGAGAGAGAGCAACAGGAAAAATGGCTAAAAACAACTCCTGGGAGATCACTACAAGGAGCTCTGTTGACAAAGGTGGAGTTAAGACAAGTCAATGACTGGGAAAGGCTGCCATTATAATACACATTGGCATAACAGCTGATGCCTGCTGAGCAGTTCTTTCTCCAAATCCAACAGCCTTGTTCTCTACAGGATGATCTAACAACATGCATGGAGTACCTCCAGTAGGCAAAGCTACATTGTGCTTGATTCCATCTTAATTTTCCCTGGACTGATGGTCTCTACACTCGCCCAAAGAGACAGCTTCTCTATCACGCATTCAGGAATACGAACACTATACACATTTACTTTTACTATTTTAACTAACTAGAAAATTACTAAGACTGAGTTTTCACCTGATGTCATGACTTTAATAGTTTTAATAGTCAGTTTGCCAAGTTCTAGGTTATGAGAATATTTTAGAGGAAGAATTGTGTAACTGGTGGCATAAAATTAGTAACTATAATAACAACTAGAAAAAGGAAGATATTCAAAATATGTAACAACCAATTTTCTTGCTGTGCCAAGCATTAATTCTTTGGTTGCTGCATTTTGAAGGTGGGAATGGAGAAAATGCTGAGAGAGTAGAGGTGAGGGTTCTAATGGAGCAGTGGTTATCCCAACTGATGTAGAAGTGTTTCAATATTGTAACATCTGGTCCTGCTGTGCAAGTGTATAATAGATAAACATCAACCCAGTTATAATGAAAATGAATTTACATTGACCAATATTTGATAATAAAGAAGATGCCTTTAAAATCTCATTCATGATTTCCCCTATCCAAGATCAAATCCTATCTCCCAAAACACGATTCCATGAACTTAAAATCTGATAATGATCAGAGATCTTTTAGCAGATTTAATCTCATCCTCCTATTCTAAGGGCTCACAAGAGGTTCCTCTGTCACTCTCTGCTCCTCAGCGAACCTGTCCGGTGTTACCACATTTGGCTCTCTTCAGACTGTAGATATGCAAAGAAAGACAACAGTGAAGGAGGAGATAGTGTGAAGTGTGGTATGGTATCTGTCCTTTCAACACTTCTTCAGGCCTATGCTTGATTCCAGAATCAAATAAATAAACAGAGATGCTCGTTTTTAAATTAAATTTATTGGGGGTGATAACAGTTAATAAAATTATATAGGTTTCAAGTGTACAATTCTAGAATACATCATCTGTATACTGCATTGTGTGTTCATCACTCAAAGTCAAATCTCCTTCTGTTGCCATATGGTTGACCTTCTTTACCTTTTTCTACCTCCCCTCTCCCTTTTCACTCAGGTGACCACTAAGTTATCTGTGTCTATGAGTTTTTGTTTGTCTGTCTTGTTCATTTGTTGCTTTCAGTTTTATATCCCATATGAGTGAAATCATATGGTTCTCAACTTTTTCTGTCTGACTTATTTCACTTAGCACGATAATCTAAAGATCCATCCACGCTGTCACAAATGGCAGTATTTCAGATTTTCTTATGGCTGAGTAATATTCCATTGTATATACGTACTACATCTCTTTTATCCAATCATCTATCGTAGGACACTTCGGTTGCTTCCATTTTTTGGCCACCATGAATAATGCTGCAATTAACATAGAGGTACACTTATCTTTATGGATAACCGTTTTAAAGTTTTTTGGAGTAGATACACAGAAGAGGGATTGCTGGGTCATATGCTAATTCTATTCTTACTTTTTGGAGAAATCTCCATGCTCTTTTCCACAGTGGCTGTACCAATTTACATTCCTACCAGCACTGTATGAGGGTAGGATACATGTTTATTCACAATTTCAAATAGTAAGTAGAAACACTTCTTATTTAAAGAAATAGCATGTTCTCTCCAGAAAACTCCAGAAAATTATAAAAATAAGACACTGAAGACCACAGAGATGCCTCTGAACCATTTCTTTACTCTCCTCTTCTATAACATCTAATCTCCTAAATCCAATATAATATCTAATTTCTATGTTATATTTAACATCTAGTTCTTTTTGCCATACGATAGCACTTTGAAGCCAGAGATCATAAAGTGTTTGTCTTGGTCTCTAATGACCAGTAATGGCCTAAACATACAGCAGATTCTCGGTCAACAACAGATTTTGGACACTGCAAAAAAGAAGCATGTAAAGGAGAAAAAGGCCCAAAGAACCAGGAGGTCCACTACTTACCTGTGTGGCACAGCTCCTCTCCAGCCTCCATCTCCCCATCAAGAAAAAAAAGAAGGCAGCCCCTGTTCTGCCAGCCTTACCAGGTTTTGGTGAAGGTCCATTTTAAGGCAGTAAATGTCACTGGCTCTGGCTACCATATAAAGATGAGGCATTTTATGGAAAATAAAGCAGCCAAATCTTGATTTAAAAAAATATATGTAAAACCTTCATAATAGACCTCTTATTAGCAAAGAATTAATTAGCAAAAGGGTTCGAAGTGGTGATATAAAAGTCTCTGACATTTCTTTTTTCTAAATGATTATTCTCTTGGAAACTAATGAGCTAAATTCATTTTCAAAATAATTGCTAGAAACAAGGAAAAGACCTAAATGTCTCTTGCAGAATTATTGTGAGAATCTAATAAAATGGTAAGGATCATGCAGGCTTAAATGCTAACCTCTACCTGATGTCCTAGATGTGAGTAGTGTATTCTGAACGACACAGGAGATTAATACAAATCCAGGCATTTGCTTCATCATTGCTGAGAAGATATGAAGGTGAAAAGCAACCAAAAAGCTGGTGAAATGAGAGGCAGAATTCTAACTATCACAGTGGGATTTTAAATGAACTGGTTTTGACTTGCATTTCTGTGATGATTAGTGATATTGGGCAACTTTTCGTATATCTATTGGTCATCTGTATGTCTTCTTTGGAAAAATGTCTGAGTCCTTTGCCCATATTTCAATTATTTGAGTTTTTGCTATTGAGTTGCATGAGTTCCTTATATATTTTGAATATAAATCTCTTATTGGATATGTGGTTTGCAGATATTTTCTCCCAATTCATTTTGTTAACTCTTTCTTTTGCCATGCAGAAACGTTTTAGTTTGATGTAGTCATATCTATTTATTTTTGCTTTTATCGCCTCTGCTTTGGATGTCAAATCCAAAAAAATATCACTGCAAAGACCAATGTCAAAGAGCCTTTCCCTGTTTTCTTTTAGGAGTTTTATGGTTTCAGGTCTTACATTTAAGTTTTTAATATATTTTGAATTGATTTTTGTGTATGGTATAAGATAGGGGTCAAATTTCATTCTTTTGCACGTGGATATCCAGTTTTCCCAATGTTATTTATTGAAGAAACTATCCTTTCTCTATTGTGTATTCTTGACATCTTTGTCGAAAATTAATTAATCTTATATGCCTGGGTTTATTTCTGGGCTCTCTGTTACATCCGATTGATCTGTGTGTCTGTTTTTATACCAATGTCACACTGTTTTGATTACTATAGCATTGTAATACTGTTTGAAATCAGGAAGAGAACTGCCTTGATTTCTGATGCTACAGACTCACTTTGTATTTTCCCTACTCTATACCTGTAATCATATATTTATCCCAGCAGTATTCTTTTTAATCAAGTTAGTTGTAGCAAGAATAGATGAACTGATGAACTATAAAGATGAGAGTGCTGAAGTAATTAGAAATACACTAAGAAAATTCAAATTAGGGTTGCTGTGTGTCAACTTTAATTATTAACATGATTTTGAAAGTTCCTCTTTTGGTGTTTTTCACTCACTATACTTTAGGAATTTAATTTTTAAACTATGATACAAATAGGAATTACGATACAAATCGAAGCACTCAAGAAACTAAAAATCGCCTTTATTCCTTTTTCCTAAAAGCTGGTGAGGCTTTTAATTTATGCCCACATGAACCCAGACAACTGATCAATTTGAGAAATTCCTTCCAATTGGCCAATTTGGTGAAAAGAAAAGGTGGGAAGCCTGAACCTAAGTTAGACAAATGGGCTATGTAGGACCTAGCTCTGTCTCTTCAAGGGAGGGGCCCTGGCTATTCCAGGCCTCATAAAAAGAAAGATTACTGTAGGTTCTCTGCAGCCCTGGACTCAGCTCCAGAATCATCTCATTTCCCCACTCACACTTTTGGTTCTTCACAGCCTACCTTCACTTCCCTCCATTCCCCTCCTCTCAATTCCTCCATTATGACAGACCTACTGTGTGCCTCCCAGTTTTTACCTGATCTCTGGTCTTACTTCTATCTCTTAATTCTTAGTCCATTGACTCCACAAAGACACTCAGTACCAGCCCCACAACAGCCCTGTGGACCACATGCTTATAAGAACCAACTCACCCATCTGCCAACTTTGTGCACACAGAATCTATTCATTTCCCCCTTGGTAACATGTTACTAGGATGCATCTGAAAGCTATGGGACAGGACTACAATAAAAAATCATTAAAGCTCAGGATACAGAAACTGGGTCAAAATGGAGTTACCATCTCTGTCACTTTGATAAGCCTCTCTTTTTCTGCCAAGACTTGCAATGTTCATGCTTCTTGTGTTTTTATCCTGGGTTCTTCTCTACTGCTGGAGGCAGGGTAACCTCTGGAGTTACATAAATTAGTTCCTCCAATTACCAGCTGTGTGACCCTAGTAAAGTTACTTAACCCTTCTAGGACGTTTTCTCATTTGTATATTGAATAATAGTGGCAACGTCATAGGATCGTTGTGAAGATTGCATAAGTAACAGGTCTAAAGGAGTTGCACTATGTCTGGCACTTAGTTACTGGTTAACTACATGAGCTCTTGTTATTATTATAGTTTCATTTTCATTTCTAGGGCAATCTCACCAAAGAGATCCCTATAACCACTTTTATGCAAACAACCCTCAGATTTATTAACACCCTTCACCCCTGACATTGTCCTATGAACATCCTACTAGGCTTCTTCGGCTTCCCAAACTCAACATTTCCAAACCTTTTCTAGTAAACCCACTTGCCTCCCGCACAATTTCTTTTAGTTTATGTTTTTAGATAATTGTAGATTTGCATGCTGTTATAATAAATAATAGAGATCTTGTATACCCTTCACCTAGTTCCCCCCATGATGACATCTTGCATAACTGTAGCATAATATCACAACCAGGAAACTGAAATTGATACAACCTACCTTCCTTATTTCACCAGCTTTACATGCTGTGTGTGTATATATATTGTTCTATGTAATTTTATCACATGTGTAGATTTGAGTAATAGCCACCACAGTCAACATACAGAACAGTTCCATCACAAGGATCAATCATGTTACCCTTTGGTAGCCACATTCACCTCCTTCTTTCCTCCCTCCATAACTCCTGGCAATCGCTAATCTGGTCTCCATTTCTATAATTTCATCATTTTGAAAATGTTATAGAAGTAGAATCATATAGTATGCAACCTTCTTTTCACTCAGCATAATCCCTTAGAGATTACCCAAGTCGTTGTGTATATCAATATTTTATGAGTAATATTTTACGGTGCGGTATACCCAGTTTGGGTAACCGGTGACACACTGAAGTACATTGGGTTGTTTCTAGTTTTTAGCTATTATTAATAAAGCTGCTATGAACATTTGTGTACAGTTTTGTGTGTGTGTGAACAAAGTTTTCATTTTCAGGGATAAATGCCCAACCATGCAGTTGTTGGTAAGCGTATGTTTCATTTGATAAGAAATTGTCATATTTTACTCTAGACTGGCTGTATCATATTATATTCTCACTAGAAGTGTATGAATGATCCAGTTTCCTAGTATCTTCACCAACATTTGGTGTTGTCAATGATCTTTATTCTAGCCATTCTAACAGGTATAGTGATATCTCATTGTCATTTTAATTTGCATTTCACTAATGGCTAGTGATGCTAAACATCTTTTCATGTGCTCATTCGCCATCTATACATCCTCTTCCATAGAAGTCTGTTTACATATTTTGCTCATTTTCCAATTGCATTGTTTGGTTTATTTATTGTTAATTTTTGGATTTTAAGAGCTTTTTATATATTCTAGATACAAGTCCCTTGTCAGGTATGTGGTTTGAAAATATTTTCTTCCAGTCTGTAGCTTGTTTTTTCACTCTCTTGATAAAAAGATGCTTTGTCATTCACAGAAAGAAAGTTTTTATGTTAATGAAATCCACTTTGTTAATATTTTTCTTTTAAGAATCGTGTTGTTCACGTCAAGTTTACGAAGTCTTCACTTGGCCTTAAGAAAGGTCTCGAAATTTTTCTATTTTTTTTTAACACTTTTAGTTTTACATTTTACATTTAATTCCATGATCCACTATGAAGTAAATTTTGTATAAGGTGTTTTAGTGGAGGTATGTGTTTTTGTATAAGGTATGTGTTTTTACTTAGAAATATCCAATTTCTTTCACATTTGACCAATGACATCACTATTCACTGAGAAGTTACCCAGCCCTGTGAGTCCCCAGCTCTTCCTCATCCTTTCCTCCCCAACTCCCCTAGTCAGGGCTCACTGTCTCTGTCCTGTATCACTGCACTAATTTTCTACACTTCCTCCCTCGCCAGCCTCTCTTACCTCAATCTCTCTCTCTCCATTCTGTCCCAGAATCACCTTCTTATAAAGATGTCACTGTCCTTCTTAAACACCTTAAGTAGTGTTGACTAATGACACATATGGCCCAAACAGTCCAGCCACAGTTTTTACTGTCTTCTTCTCTACCTATTTTCTACCTCATAGTGCTTTAGCCACACCAGACATGAAAAGACTTTCAGAGATGCTTTTGCAGATGCCATTTTTTCCCACAGCTAAGCCTTTTTCCTGGACTTCTTCCCTCAACCCTAGTTGGACAGTCACCTTTTCTCTGAATCTTTTCCCGCAAACGTGCCCCTCCCCACCTCTCCAGGAAGAGTTATTGTATCCCCATGAGACTCTCTTTCTGTTTTTTCATCTTTAAAATGGGGCTAATAAAAAAAACTTATCTCGTAAGGTTGTTGTGAGAATTAAATGAATTAATGCATGTGAAGCATAATAAAACATATTCTAGATGATAAGTGCTCAATGCATTAATTATTGTTATTGTTATAATTATTATATACCTTTCCTTATCTCATGTAATAGTTTAGCATAGATGTTTTTTCTATATTGATTACTTACTCCTCCACCAGGTTGTAAGATTTTCTATGGCATCTATTATTAATTCTATGGTAGTACATTATAAGTTCTTGATAAATATTTGTTGAACTGAATTGACTGTTTTAATTCAATTAATAATCCAATTCAATTTAAAATTTATTAACTGATTTTCCCCTTCAATGAATATTATTTTATTGAACTAATTATTTTGACAATTGATAGATATCCCTCTGCTTCAACTTTTGTTTTATTGTACCAATATAAGCGTGAAGGTTAAATGACTTGTCTTGCTAAAATAAAAGATAATCAGTATTTATTCATGATAGGAAATTAGGTTTCTTCTACTTAACGCTCTCCAATAAGACAACAGTCTTTTTTAAAAAAGCAAAAAATTGTGCTAGCCCTAATAGACAGATACTACTGGAACTATCTTCACTTTCCATTAAAATCTTGCTTTTCCCTTATTCTTAGAAGAAGTTGTATCAAGGACTAGTATAGAAGAGTTAAAATAGTTGAACATGCTGGTAAAAAAAAAAGTAGAGAATTCTATTAGAGAAAAATGATGAAAATGGGAGGACTTGTGGAGCACACTGAAGAAAATTACGTGTTCATTTGTAGATGGTGGTCACACAAAAGTAAAAGTTTCTACAACAGCAGTAGTACACTTTTCTCCCACTGAAGAACCTCAGAGTATATAATCAATTAGGAAAAGAAATCTTAAAATCTCTTGAAAGCAGTGTTGGTAGCATTTTAGGTTGTTTCCTCCTGCCACAGAGCTTGAATTTCAGGGTTCACCCTCCTCAGTCCTGGGAGTGAATCCTGATTGGCCTAAGACATTCTCCATACCAATGTTTGGGTCAAGAAAGGACCTATGACATAGCTCTGGGCTATGAGGCACGAGAGAGAAGCTACTGGGCAGTTTGTCTTGCTCTTTAAAAGAAAGTGGTGGGAGAAGGAGCCATTCCATTTTCCTGCCTCTGGACATTGTTTTATGAAGATGTATTCAGAGCTCTTAAAGTCACCACACAACCATAAAAGTCAGCACTGAACACGGCAGAGCAGCAAGATAGAAAGAACCTGGGTCCTTAATGAAATCCCTGAGCCTCTGAAAAAACCCAGACTGCTCTGCCTCAGGATAGCTTGTTAAGCGAAATAGCGGACTTTCTGTTTCTGGCTTATAAAAATATCTTAACTGACATAGCACTGATAAGTGGATCATGTCTCTAAGTCTGCCTAACACAATGACTTTTATGGGAATCCAGAGATGAGAAGGATAAAAGTGTATTCATACTTACAATGAATATTCTGGAGGAGAAACAGTCAGCCTTGCTGTATAACTGGTGAGACGGAGCAGTACAGAGAGCACAGGCTCCAAAAGCAGGGAATCTCACCTTTGCAGCCCACCCGCTGTGTGGCCGTAGGGGAGACGCGTCCTCTGACTGAACTTCAGTTCCTTCACTGTAAAATGCCCTCAGTAATACCTACCTCACAGGTTTACAGGGAGTATTAAATGCAATAATGTAATAATAAACGGTCTGTCAAATAAGAACCCAAATAAATGTTAGTTTCTCTTCCCCTAATTAATCCTCTGCCAAGATGAAACACTAACTCAGTTTATTACACCATTAATTCAGATACTTTCTTTCCAGCAAGAATTACTCTGACAGCAGGGTTAGTGCCATCAAGTGTAATTTCTACTAAAAAGGTTCTAATCTTAGCATTTCTACCGTGAGGCCTAGTGTGGTGCAGAAGAGATCAGGCACGGACATTTCCAACCCTAGAGAAAACTGACGTGACGATAACCACAGTGGAAGAGTTTACACTCCCTCGATTGTTTTATTCTCACATTTTAAAATGGATATGTGGGTGGAATTAATGGGCTCCAGTGGAAGTATGCTTATAGTAACTTTTCCTCCAAATTATTCCCACATTTTCTGTTACACTTCATCGAAAGCTAATCATATTATACTGATATCATTACCAACCTCCCTAATGCAATTAACACACTATCTAATGGATATAAGAAGTTGGCATTAAGAAGAAGCACTTTTTATCTTGGCATAAAGGTTTCGGTAAAGGTATTCACCTTTTATAATAGATGCACAGAAGTCATGTTTACTTAAACAGTCACTGCTCTATTTGCACTCTTCTATTCTTACACTAATAGTAAGGATAAAATCGGCAAAATTTAACTGGAAGACACTTTGACACCAAAAGCCTTAAAAGTGTATTTACACTTTGACCTAGAAATTCTACCTTTGGAATTTATTTTAAAGAA
Organism: Pteropus vampyrus; assembly: GCF_000151845.1. NCBI lineage: Eukaryota > Metazoa > Chordata > Mammalia > Chiroptera > Pteropodidae > Pteropus > Pteropus vampyrus. The sequence goes on along the minus strand of NW_011888793.1, from coordinate 4,433,894 downwards.
GGAATTAAGCATTTCTACAATGATTTTTCAAAAAGAATTTTTCTTGCAGAAAGAAAAATGAAACCTAAGCATTCAACATTAGAAGATTTGTAAAATCATGAATTGTTCACTCCAAAGAATGCTATGCAACCACTGGAAATAAAGTTATTAAAAAAAATCTATTGCTATGGGAAGATGTGCATGATATATTGATAGTAATTGAAAGGTCATAAACCGTATGTACAGGGCCTTCATTTCTATGAAAAGAAATATATTTATATTTATAAAAGTCTCAATAACTACAAACCAAAATAAATATGAACAATGCTTCTTTCTAGGGACTTTTATTTCTTCTGTTTTAATTCTGTATATTTTCTGCACTAAGCATAAATTAATTGTGCAGTAAAGAAAAATAAGTTTTAAAAATTCAAAAGAAGAATTAGTAAAGTACTTTTAAGCTAAATAGCAAACAGATCATTTCATCACTAATTCCATGAATTCTTAGCTTTGACTTTTCAGGTTTCCCCCAAAATTCTCTTTAAGAAGTTGAAATTTAAGAGACTGAAGACAAACTCCCAGAGCAAGATCTTAGGGTTGCCTGCTTAGAGAGCTGACTGTCCTTGTGTTAAAGCCCTGGGTGATTTGATTCTTTTTACCCATCTGATCTGACTGTTGACCATGACCTGGAAAATTGGTTTGAAGCTGAGGGCAGTTTCTTTAGTCAGAGATGCCCAAGCCTCTGCACTAAGGCTCAGGGAAGTTTTAGGAAACTTTGCTATCTGTTCTTAGTTCTTTGTGGTTCCAGGGAAGTTTCCTTCAAAAGAAAGAAATTGATCGGTGTTCACTCTGGGATGCAGCTCTTGCTGTCACCTCCAAGTAGACAAAAGCTCTGGTTGCCATCAGAGCTATGCCTGCTGCACTGACCTGAACTCTGACTTATTTATACCATTAATTACTATTGTACCTGTCGTATATTGACCCTTTACTACATTCCATGCACTTGGTCAAGCATTTTTCATACATTATTTTGTTTAAACTCTTTTAACATTAGCCCTGGAAGATGAATACTATCATTACCCCCATGAGGGAACAATTTGCCCAAGATTACATAGCCAGTAAGGAGTAGGGTCAAAATGAGAACTCAGCTCTATCTGCATTTTATTAGATGTCCCTTAACCATTTAAATGAGCGTGTTTATAATCCATATTGGGAAGAAAGTTCAGTTGGCCATTTCTGGGTCTTCTTAAACCAGATTAAAAGTGATTCCAAGAAAATAATAAAACCAACTTCACAACCATAGAAGTGATTCTTCTACACAGCTGTGCCCTTGGCTGCTAGTGGCAAGGACAGCCAAGACATAACCAATGGTCCTTGTGTGTTCAGCTACACACTGACTGGCTTAAACTTATTACTTAACCTCTCCAAACCTCAGGACCTTATGTAGAAAATGAGCTTTATAATATTTGTCCTAAATGCCTCATTTATGAGTACCAAAGGAGACAATGTATGTGTAAGCACTTCTAAAAGTACAAGAGGCAAGGAATCTTGATTAACCCTACATGCAAATTACTTTTGCCTTCAAAATCCAAAAGCAGTGTAACTCTCATATAGCATTTAGCAAAAGATTGAGAGAGAGGCTTTAGGAATACAGAGAAACCTTAATATGAAAAAATCCCATGTGTAATGTTGCCCCATGTTTAGCATTGAATTTATTAAGTCCTGAGGAAAAGTCATTTACTCAATGTTCCCTTCTCCCATCTACTGCTCTTTGATTTAATGTTTCCTCTCTAAGTGCATGAACTTTTGAACAACATGAATTTTTGCCACAGGACTTAAGACTCTCCTGTGACTTGATGTTAGAAAATCTCCTTAGTCATTCGGTTTCTGCTCCCTGAGAGCAAATTGGAGCTCCGACAGTGAGTTCATACACATTCTGTTTTAACTTAGGATGATATTTGGCTCAATAATTCAAAAATATTATACTAAGGTTTAGGGTTACACTTGCATAAAGGACTAATCTTTTTAAAAACATATTGATGGGTAGAGAAAAGAAAGGGATTTTTTAAACTATTTTTAAAATTGCAAAAGTGTATCATGCCCATGTTAAACAATTCAAATGGCACACATACAGTGCAAGGGAAAAGTACCCACCCAATGCCTATTTCCACTTTCCACTGGTGAATACTAACGATTCCTTGTATATGTTTTGAGAATTTTCTATGATTAAACAAGCAAATGAGTATAAGTACATCTTTTTATTTTTTAACATAAAAGTATTATTCATACTATAGTGATTGCTATGAAAAATGCTTATCTTCTCCTAAAAGTATGCTCGTACAGTTTTTCATGTATACTTGTACAGCTCTGTTTTAAAATCTTCTCTGCAGTATCCCATTGCATGGATAGATCATAAATTATTTAAGTACTTTTTCTCTAGATGTATATTTTAGTTGTTTATAGATTTTAATATCACAAACAATGCTGCAACCAACTCCACCACATTTCTTTGCTCAGTGATGTGAGCATATCTGTCAGCAAATTCTTAGAAGTACAATTGATAAGTCAAAAGAAATGTGCATTTAAAATGTTGACAGATATTGCAAACTGCCATCTAAATGTGATTGTACTAATGTATTTTTCCCCCACGACTGGTATGAGAGGGCCTGACCTTCACCAACAATGGATATAGATGATATGAGAAACTATCAGGCTAAGGTGCCTAATAGCAATGATTTAGTAAACACTGAATTAAGTATTTTTAGGCCTTAGATATCAAGAAACTGGAAATGCTTGCCTTTACATGTACTGTGAATTCCTAGGCTCTTCACTCTGAAAAGAAACGAGGATGAAATGAACTGGATCTCACAAAGAAGGACTTAATGCTCATGGAGTGCTTGTTGTATGCCATGCACTGTTCTTTCTAAGTGCTTTACTTACATTGTCATGTGTTCCTCCTACCAATGCTATGAAGAAGGTGCTATTATCATTTCCATTTTATAGACAAGAAAACAAAGGCACAGAAAAGTTAAGGACATTTTCCAAGTTCTGTCAGCTGATAAGTGACAGAGCTCAGATTTGAACCTAGAAAATTTGAACCCAGAGTCAGATACTTTTAAACACACATCTGCCTCTCTGTTCCTGTTGATGTGCTAAACACATTTATTAAACTCCTATTCTATGCCAGGAACAATACATGCACCCTCTTATCCTCATAGTAATACAAAGCATTATCCGTTCCTCAGCGATATTGAAGTGGCTTGCCAAAGTGACAGAAGGAGGATTTGTACCCAGGAATGTCTGATTCTGAAGCCTGCATTCATTCTACCACAAGATTTCTTCAGAATGAAGTGTATAAGGAAGTTATATGGGAGCCATCTCTGTCAATAAAGCTCTGTCGACAGAGCTTTCTGGGGGGCTACATCACACCTAATTCTTCCTTTATCAGAGTTCTGTACAATTAGAATGTTTGTGTACTTTTAATCACAGGCATGTGGTTATACAGTGGCTATTTGCTGTCTCTCATAAAGTGTGAGCTCCAATTGTCCAATTTGGACCAAAACTGAAGGCAGAATTAATTTCCAAATATCAAGAAATATTTAAGAAAAGTGACACAGTCGGGCGCGGATGAGCAGGTCCCACACTCAGGGACATACATCGCTAGAATACAGCAGCAATATATATTTAATCTCAGTGAGCAATTCATTATGAGTCCATCAAAAAAAAAAAAAAAACCAGCTTGGATGCTCTTTCCTGAGTTTACAACTGTATTTCCTTACTGTATACAGAAAGGACCCAAGGGAGATAAGAGCAGCAACAGGAAGGAGAGCTTCAGGGGTTTCCGGGTTGGAAAGCCCACCCACCACTACTCAGCGTACACCCACCATGCCCAGCACAGTGTATGAGTTCAGGCCCTGGATTCAAATCCGCTCTGCTACTTACCTGCTGTGTGACTATGGACAAGTTACTGAACCTCTCCTGCCAAAGTTCAGTAATAATCAATCATCAGTCTGTCATGAAGATTAAATACTGTCCTGTACAGATCACTGCCCTGAGGGTGGAGGGTGAAGAACAGAATCACAGAAGTCCACATAAATGGACCCTCTTTCTTTCATGTTACAGTGTCTTACCACTTTTTGTTTAATGCAATCAGGAAAGCATACTGTCCTATATCTAAGTCTGAAACTGGGAAGAAGATTTCTATGCATCTTCTTATGATAGCCTCATTCTCTGGAGGTCAGAGTGTACATACAAACCCTATATTTCTGTGTCAGCAGCCCTAGTTACAAATGGGACATCAGATCTATGTTATTGCTGTCACAAAACACATGTTACCCAAGCTTATCTTTTGGTTACCACCATTGGTTAGGCATAAGCCTGTTGTACGGTTGCTCAGTAGGCTTTGGAGGTTAATTTGATCATCTCCTAAAAGTTTACTTTTTGGTACACCATGGATGCTAATGTCATATTACTACAAGTGTTCTCCTGCACTATACAGTAAAACAAGTCAGCCTGGAAGAATATGCAAATTTTGCCATTATGTTGTTCAGTTTTAAGGGCAATTAAACATTTGCTTTGAGCTCCTCACATTGCATTGCATATCCATAAAAACTTACTATTCATTTCTGTACCTAAAACTTATTTAGCATTAAGTCTTTGCCATTATTTCCTTTTCAATGAAAATTGGGTTTTCAATTATACATCACAATCCTATACTATGTGAATCTTTATTTGCAAAGAAATTTAGCCTGTTTTCTGTTTACGTTAGATCAATTCCATCTGTCACTGTACTACTTGGGCAGTGTGAGGCAGCTGTTTCAAGTTTTCTCTATGAGAAGATGTCTGTATCTCATGATATCAGTGTTGGCTCTTCCATCTACCACATGAACAAAGATCTTCTCTTCAATGAGCAGGGCCAGTCCTGCTGGGCTCTGCAAACCAGAATCAGGTCTATGTGAAACAAAAACAATGTCTTAAAAAATAAAGTATAATAAAATAATAATAATACCTCAAACTGGCTGTTAGAAATGGTGTGGATTTTTTTTTTTTTTAAAAAGGTATTTTTACAGTTGAATTTGAAAAAAGGAACCTAAATTTTGTCAGAATGGTTGCTGTCTATAAACATAACTTTTGTCTTCCATGCCTTAATTTTTTGTTCAAGGGATTATGACCATGAATTAAAAATAAGTCAAAACTTGAGGAATAAGTAGTGCCTGAGATGAGGGAAAAATGAAAGATTTGTATGTCATTCATTTGGGGACATAAAGGAGATGGTTCGACTGCACAGTTCTTGGGCTCTTATTATCCTCCCTTAATAAGAGCCTCCTCCTGTCCATTTCCAGTTTCAATACACCAGCCCCCTGCCACCCAATTCAAATTTTTAAGTCTCTTTTGAGTACTCTCTTCCCCTTACCCCCTTCTTTTAATTAATCGTGAAATCCTATTCACCCTTACTTCATATTTTCTCATATCTTTCCCATTCTTTACACACCTAGTTCAAGATTTCATTTCCTCCTGCCTCTAATAGCAAAATAGCCTACTCTCTCCATTCAGTGAAGCCTCTACGCCGTGACCATATGTACCTTCCCACAAGACCATTTTGATCATGTCACTTTTCTGCTCCAAAACCTTCAAGAGAAAACTTAAATTCCATCACTACAGTTCTTTGACCAATTCTGATCTACTTTTCCAGGCATGTTTCCCATTAACCTCCTATATATTTTCCAAATTGCAAAATTAAGGAGGCACTCACTCTCAGGTGTCCACCCTGCATTTACATGATCTTGAGAGTGGGGGCCTCCTTAAATTCTTCACCCTTGGTGCCTAGCTCACCCCACCCTGAGTTCCTGGGGTACATTTTCTAGAGATATCACCTTGGCAGGCAAGGAGGTCCACCACTCAGATCTCTCTTCAGGAAAGAACTTGATATTTAGGTGTAAAAAGTGCAATTAGCTGAGGGCCTCCAGCTACAGAAAACACTGAGAATCTGCCTTGACTTTTGAGTCATAGCCATGCCCTTCTGGGAACCCCTAGTCAGTGACTGAGCGTGTTAGGAGTACTTAGGCCTGGCCATTTCTGTCCAGCATGGGTTTCCTTTAACATAAAGCAATCTTCCCTCTGGAGGCCACTGAGTTAGATCAGACTGTCAGATCTGCACCGTGATCTGAAGCCTTTCCCAACACAATTTGGCTTCCTCCCCCGTTTATCTTTTCCTTCCAATAAACTACTTGTTTGGTAATCTTGTCTCAGTATCTGTTCCCAGAGGACATAAATGACACATGTAGTCAGCAACTGGTCATACCATTCGGGACCTGGAGTTAGAGGTGAAGTGATAAACTGAAATGGACTTCTCATGTAGTGGTTAGAAGGTTGCGCTCCACAGTTTGCGTTCAAATCTAAGCTCCATCACTTCTGACCTCGTATAACTTTAGAGAAGCTATATAACTTTTCAGTCCCTCAGTTTCTTCATCTGTAAAATGAGGATTTTAATATTAAGTAAGCACTATGTGAGATAATGCATTTAAAGTATTTAGTGCAATGCCTAGCTCATAGTAAGTGCTCAAGAAATATTCATTATTATCGTATAGACTTTGCCATTTACAGAAGTTGTTGGGTATCATAAAATAAACGAAATGTTCACTTTCTCAAAGAATTTTCCAAAGGATATAATAAGGCTCATGAACATTAATTAAAAACCTTTCAAACTCAACCCTGTGATTTTTTTCAGTCTCACTTCCTGTCATTCCCAATATGGCTCCTCTTCTCCACACAATGTTATCACCTTGTTGTCTCCTGTCCTGATTTGCTTCCTCCCATATTTCTTTTCCTTTCACCCAAAGTACCTATTCCTCTTCTTTCCATCAGTTCCTACTAATAATTGCCTTCAAAACTTGGTTGAAAACTCACCTTCTCCAGAGTTTCTCTGACCAGCCTTCACTACCCATGCCAACCGTGACCATCCCTTTCTACTGGCAAACCTAATTTATTATTGTATCATTTTGAAACTAAATGGAACAAAAAATAATCTAATTCTCAAACCATGTTGAAGGTACCCGTGCCTCCATAAACAACTGTTAGTAATAACATAGCTGAAACAGCCTCTCCAGTTTCTTTAAACAAGATTTCCCTTCCTCCCACCCACCTTTTTGCCTAAGGCTAAGAGATGGCTTGGCCCATCAATGATCAATAAATGCTCAAAGGATGAAGGTTTTTAGCTGTGGATGCATGGTCCCTCTACATATGATATTTTTTATATTCTCTATTTGTGAGCCTTAAAAAATGAAATGTTTCATAAAACAATCTCAGTCACACAATGGGGAAACTATTTTATGGGGGAAGTGTTTTACAATCATTTTTGGTATTGTAGTTAATATAATTGTTTTATAAAATAAAAGCCTGGTCTATAATACATCTAAAAGCCAGTAGGAAATCATAATTAGAGACAGATGGCAAACGTGGCATTCCTTCCTTTCACTATTTCGTACATTCCTTCCTTTCACTATTTCGGCATTCCTTCCTTTCACTATTTCGTACATTCCTTCCTTTCACTATTTTGTATGATATTCCCTACAAAATGACACTGAACATTCCCCTGGTACCACACAGTGCCCTACAAGCTCGGACTAATAAAACCTCTTGTTACTCCTAGGAAACACTTCAAAAAGAATAACCAACTTCAAAAGTAAGATGAAAGTGTTTTGCACGTGGTTAAGTGCAATGAATATTTTTACAAAGCTTAGTATTTGAATATATCCGTTAATACATATTGCAATACATACCAAAAAAGTACTAAGAAGCTTCAACCATCCTGTACATTTAATCTGAAACCCTCATCAAGATATTCACATTCAAAGCCAAGATTCCTACATCAACCAAGTCACAATCTTAGGTGTATTTAAATATTGTAAATCAATAGTACCTTTAAAAAAATCTATTACACACGAAGCAACACATGAATATAACATTAATAGCCTACACAGGTTTTTAATGGCTCCTAATATAATATGCCCTTTCGAGGAAGCATTCGTACATATTGAAATACATTTTGACTGTACTACTTTGAGTAATTATAAATTGAACATGAATAATAAGCATTAAAAGTTATGTAATTTTTTGAAATACATATAATCCTCTATTAGTATGCAGCTCTCTATAAGTGATAAAATCTTAGACTTCAAACATTAAAAAGTAAAAGTAGGTTTCACACTGATTTTCAAGAATATATATTTTTATTGTTACAATTCAGTAAACTATTTTACCAAAGTTTACAACTGTCTCTAATTCAAAGCAAATCAAAATCAATTGTCTGTTATATAATCAATATCATGATGCAAAATTAATAGCTAATAAAAAATAATTAACTTATTTACTAGCTCATTTTAAATATAGTGAGGAACTATAACCAGATGGCATTAATATTATCTAATCTGTTCCACTCACCAAGTTAACATTAAGATATTTCCCTTTCCAAATATCAATACCCACTGTGCATTTAGAAAATCTAATTATAAAAACCTGTTTTACTTTATTTCTCAGAAAACTGCTAGTTCAACCTACTTCTCTTTGTGAATTCTGAGTTGCTACATTATTTTCTCATCTTCACAATAATTACTAATAATCTCAAAAAGCAAGAACATAATGCAAAGTGAAAGAATTGTTATAAAGACAAGAAAGCAAATTTCTATTATACAAGTGAGCAATTCTCAAAACAAGTTGTTTATCTTAAACATACAGCACATTATAGTCATAATTAGCTCCCAACCACAGTTATATATACACATTTTTCAAAATAAATCTTTTAAATAAAGTAAAGTACTGCAAGCATCTTTCCAGCTTAAGGATTTGAAATAGCAATTAGATCTCAACCTTAAATCATTGGTCTCTATAACTAGAAGAGCAAGTCCTAAGAATGTAAATCCCACCCAATGAGACAAGAGACGCTGAATGTATTATTAATTGCTAAGTAATTTCTTAATTTTAGACTGTAGCACCCAACACTGGCAAATAAATAATGTGATTTATGAGCCTACACTCTCACGCTGTGTTACTGGAGTTCAATAAACACATGCACACCCTAAACGTACAGTGTGGATGCGATTTCTACAAGCAAAGAAACATAGCAGGACTCAGCAACAGCAAGTCTACCCCATCTACTTGTTATTCAAACACTAGTATTTAGAATACCTAAAATGCCTGCTGAACACTGCAGCTCAACGTCCCCCTGGGGTTACTCCGAAGCAGAACCACATCTCCTCCCCTCCGTGATCACTGAGTTTTGAGAACACAGGTAACATGGGGTAGAAATTCTCTCGTGCAGCAGCAAGATAACTCTTCTCTCCAAATTTTCAAAAACCAATACACCCTCCCCATAGACACAGACACAGACACAATCACATTTTTTTTTTTTTTTAAAGAAAGAAAGGAGGGTTTTTCAAATAGGTACCTAAAACATGCCACTTGCATGGGGATAAAAAATGTATTTTCTTCTACTTGCTGCTGTGTAAGATGTTTACAGATCTGATTAGAAAACCTGGATGTACATAAAAAGTAGTGCTTTCATTGAGATTCCTTTAGTGATATCTGCCTGCACAGACATATGTGTCCATAAATAATACATATTTATGCAAACATACCTACATTAACAAGGACACACATACACATGCACACCTACACCAATAATTAAGCTTACACTGTTCTACGAGCCCCCTTTGACATTTTCTGGCATGCATGTTATTCAGAAGACAGATTTTTAAAAAATAATCAGCAGCTGCATATAATGCATGTCAAAGTGGCAGGTTTAGAGGGGCAAATACATTACCAGACGCATTTTGAAGTTTCTGGAACACCTGCAGGTAGAAGGAGACTGTGAATTGGATGCTGGCACACAGTATTCCTCAGAATCACAGAGCTCCGTGTGACTGTGGGGGAATGTGAGGCGAGCGTGAGGCTGGAGACCTTTGAGTTGAGCTCACTCTAGACATCAGAAAGCCTCAAAGAGGAGAAAGAAAAAGGCAGCCCACAGACAGCTAGATGAGGAACTTCTGGCACCTCTCCAGCTCAGGGATGAATTCTCTGTAATTTGGAGACGTATAGTGATGGAAATGAGGAGAAACTTGGATTCGCGGGTGAATTTGCTCAGCCATGCAGAAATGCACAGGTAACAGTCTCTCAGCTCATTTTAAAACATTCATTCAGGAACAAGACTGAATCAAAAAATTAACAGACATCCTTTTTTGAAAAAATGAAAAAGCTACTCCAGCCAGCTTACCAAGATGCCTTTACAAACTTCAAATGGATCATTCCATCAGCTATTTGTTGCAAATTTTATTAATCCCAGTGCAGAGGTAAACTGGAAAATCTAATTCCTTTTATGTAGAAAACTGGATTTATTGCTTCTTTTTATAATGCACTTTAGTCATATAAACACAGAGATTTACTTACAGAGTCC
>NW_011888793.1:4411293-4423421 GCF_000151845.1 Pteropus vampyrus | reverse complement strand
AGACGCTGAATGTATTATTAATTGCTAAGTAATTTCTTAATTTTAGACTGTAGCACCCAACACTGGCAAATAAATAATGTGATTTATGAGCCTACACTCTCACGCTGTGTTACTGGAGTTCAATAAACACATGCACACCCTAAACGTACAGTGTGGATGCGATTTCTACAAGCAAAGAAACATAGCAGGACTCAGCAACAGCAAGTCTACCCCATCTACTTGTTATTCAAACACTAGTATTTAGAATACCTAAAATGCCTGCTGAACACTGCAGCTCAACGTCCCCCTGGGGTTACTCCGAAGCAGAACCACATCTCCTCCCCTCCGTGATCACTGAGTTTTGAGAACACAGGTAACATGGGGTAGAAATTCTCTCGTGCAGCAGCAAGATAACTCTTCTCTCCAAATTTTCAAAAACCAATACACCCTCCCCATAGACACAGACACAGACACAATCACATTTTTTTTTTTTTTTAAAGAAAGAAAGGAGGGTTTTTCAAATAGGTACCTAAAACATGCCACTTGCATGGGGATAAAAAATGTATTTTCTTCTACTTGCTGCTGTGTAAGATGTTTACAGATCTGATTAGAAAACCTGGATGTACATAAAAAGTAGTGCTTTCATTGAGATTCCTTTAGTGATATCTGCCTGCACAGACATATGTGTCCATAAATAATACATATTTATGCAAACATACCTACATTAACAAGGACACACATACACATGCACACCTACACCAATAATTAAGCTTACACTGTTCTACGAGCCCCCTTTGACATTTTCTGGCATGCATGTTATTCAGAAGACAGATTTTTAAAAAATAATCAGCAGCTGCATATAATGCATGTCAAAGTGGCAGGTTTAGAGGGGCAAATACATTACCAGACGCATTTTGAAGTTTCTGGAACACCTGCAGGTAGAAGGAGACTGTGAATTGGATGCTGGCACACAGTATTCCTCAGAATCACAGAGCTCCGTGTGACTGTGGGGGAATGTGAGGCGAGCGTGAGGCTGGAGACCTTTGAGTTGAGCTCACTCTAGACATCAGAAAGCCTCAAAGAGGAGAAAGAAAAAGGCAGCCCACAGACAGCTAGATGAGGAACTTCTGGCACCTCTCCAGCTCAGGGATGAATTCTCTGTAATTTGGAGACGTATAGTGATGGAAATGAGGAGAAACTTGGATTCGCGGGTGAATTTGCTCAGCCATGCAGAAATGCACAGGTAACAGTCTCTCAGCTCATTTTAAAACATTCATTCAGGAACAAGACTGAATCAAAAAATTAACAGACATCCTTTTTTGAAAAAATGAAAAAGCTACTCCAGCCAGCTTACCAAGATGCCTTTACAAACTTCAAATGGATCATTCCATCAGCTATTTGTTGCAAATTTTATTAATCCCAGTGCAGAGGTAAACTGGAAAATCTAATTCCTTTTATGTAGAAAACTGGATTTATTGCTTCTTTTTATAATGCACTTTAGTCATATAAACACAGAGATTTACTTACAGAGTCCGCGTTTCTTGTGTAAAACCACTACTGTTTTGTCCAGATAAAATGCTAAAAGGCTTGTTCACAGCTTTTCAAGGAAGTGGAGAAAAATGTTTTAATACTCAAAAGCTGAGCTGAGTAGTTAAATGTAGAGTGGCACATTAAGTGGCACATAAGAGATACGGTTATACAAGAGCATTGAGCAAGCAGGTGGCTCAAGTCTATAAATATATACATAATTAAGGATAGGAAGAAAAGAGCTTCGGCAAATTAAGTTCTTACAGACAATAGCTGTGATTTTTTTCTTTAGGCTTACAAATAAGCTAATAATTTTGGGGGGGCACATATAGACCTCACCTTGTCTGAAGAACTCCTAAGCTCACAAATACAAAGTGTGGTTGGAAGCACTGCACAGTGGCAATATATTTTCAAATGTAATGAGGAGGACAATATTACCATGAAGAATGTTGTCATATTACATTTGCCCATGTGGCTTAACTACTCATCCAACCTTGCAAATGGCCATTTGTCTGGACTCAATAGCAAATGCGCTATCCCCGTGAGGGTGGAGGTGGGAGGCCAGCTTTGTTTGTTTTACTACACACACACCTTTGGGAGGCTCAGGATAAAATGCCTGGGCTGAGCGTGGGAGTGATTCTTTTCAAGGCCACATTTATCTATAACAAATTCAAAGTGGAATTAATAATGAACAATTAAGCTATTTATTATTTTAAATCTTGAGGTCAAGGGCAGAACAGTGTTTATGTTTATTGATAGAAGGTCAATGGCAACAGTGCTAAGACGGTTGGGCTCACCTTTAAACATGCTCAATAAACATGCACTGACCGAGCAGCTTCCGGGCCTCTTCACATTCCAGTGCCCAGTCCTTTTTGTCTAGGAGATTTTTTTCTTACCTCTCCACTGCCATCTGCTTTATACATTCATTCAACAAATATCTAGTGAATTAGACACTCCACCTGATGCTGCGGAGAACACAAGGACACTTACGCTGGGACCCTCCTTCAAGGAGCTTGCCATTGTCATAAAGTACCACAATGGGAGTCAGTAAGGGACAGGCACATCAGAATTACTTACGAATATCCATGCCCACCACCATCTCTTCTTCCATTTTGGATTCTCTTGCAGTGGGGTGAGGCAAGAAGAATTTGCACATGTTTTGAAGAGTCTCACAGGTAGTTCTAAGTCCCTTCCCCCACCCCATAGGAGGAACGACAATTCAAGAAGATTGTTATAAACCCTCTAGTAATTGAGAGGAGGGTGTCGCATCCACCACTGCATGTAATTCAAGCTACACAACTACTCCAGCTGACCTGCACATCTGTGTCTCTGCTGATCACTGCATCATGGAAAAGGCCCAGACTTCACTGGTTTAGCACAAAGTCCCTGACTTTGACCCAGAGCCTGGGTCTGCAAGGTTCCGAATGGATTTGGAAGCCAAAGGCAAAAGGCAGCCTTTTTGATTCACTCATATACCCTCTCTGGGCTCTGTTTCTTTACCTGTAGAATGAGAGCGCAGGGCCGGCTTTGAGTCTATGATTTCTCTGCTAAAACACATGAGGGTCCTCTCTGAGCCAGTTCTATGCTACATTGGCACCTATGCAAGCACATGCCCAAGATCAGAACTCAGAATTCTCAACTTTACTATCTAACTGTTTAACAGTAAGCAGCAAATTAAATCTCATGAGGGTGACCCTTCAGCCTGAGAATCAGCATCACAGGCTTCTTCTCCACTTCTCCATGGTGGGGTGGGGTGTGTGTGGGTGGGAACCATTGAAAAATTCAAGGCATGAGGGCATGAAAACAAGCACATTATCTGCCAACTCCTTCCATCCTTAGCTTCAGCAATGCCTCAGGTCCAATCCTGAAAGATCCCCCAGTGTGTGACCAGTCTTCGAGTGGTCACACAGCCAGAAGCCAGGCTGCTACCCAGTCTCCCTCCCTCCATGGCTGATTCCCTTCAAATGAATGTGAAGGCTTGAGGAGGTAGGTTTGAGGTTTCCAAGGCTCTAGTTCTAATCTGTGGTGGTAAAGGGGTGTCCTGTGCCACTCCTCAGAAATATGAGAAGAATATGGCCACACCATCCTCAGATGGTCAGCCTTCCCACCCGACCCCTCCTTGATTGTCAGCACAGGCTCATCCAGTGTCCTGCAAGCCCACCCATGGTGTCAATAAGAATTGCTGTGAGCTATTCTTTTTCTCCTCGACCACCACATACTTACCATGTTTGTTTGTTGCCTGTCTCCCTCAGAAAAATGTTATGTCTTCACTGTCGCTTCTCCAGCACCCAGGACAATACCTGACACACAGAAGGTCCTCAACATATTGTTTATTGAATGAATAAATGAATGGATGAATCTTTAAAAAAAAAAAAAAGAATAGCTAAGAGGGGAGAGCTCACTCAGCCTTCCCCCACTGATGGCTGTGCACTCAGTGCCACTGTCATTCACTCAGGAAGAATCTAACCTGGACAGATATCTTAAAGGCAAAGTTCATGTGACCAACTAAAATATAAACCTTTTCATGTAATAACTCTACTAAAAAATAAATGTTTTCTATCCCCTCCAATTCTCAACTAAGAAAATCAGAAAAGCCTGACCTTGAAGGAAAAAAAAAACACAAAATGTTCACAGGTGGTAGCACTGCAAAGATAGTGGAGACAGACCTGAGTAGGCAAACAAGATTCTCTACCTAGTGGCCATTTGTCTTTGTGGAAGCCATTTAAATTCCGTCATACTGCTTCCTCCTCTGTGAAAGTAAAAATACCTACCTCATCAAGTTATTTGAAGAGTTAAAATCTGTAAAGTGCCTGGCACATCATTAGTTACTAAAGAAACAGTACATATTATAATAATCAAAAGTAATCCCATTAGCCTGTGAGGACAGAAACTATGCCTTAGTCATTTTTATATCTCTCACACCCAGTATGCCATACCTCCACATCCGTTCCACAAGTTTTTACTGAGCACCTAGCACTCCCACATTCCCAGCTAGGTACCAGGGACATAGCAATGGACAAGACAGAAATGACTCCTGCCCTTATGTGGCTCACAGTCCAGCAAGGGGCATGGAAGTTAAATAAGTGCCATGAATGACTAAAATATATGTGTTCATTATCTCAGGCTGCCATAACAAAATACCATAGCCTGGGTGGCTTAAACAACAGACATTTATTTCACACAGTTCTGGGGGCTGGGAAGTCTGAGATCAAGCTGCCAAATGATTGGTTTCCTGGTGACAGCTCTCCTCTGGGCTTGTGTACCGCCACCTTCTCACTGTATGCTCACGTGGAGGAAAGAGGAAGCTCTGGTGTCTCTTCTTACAGGGACACTAATCCCACTATAGGGGCTCTGTCCTCATGACCTCACCTAAACCTAATCGCCTCCCAAAGGTCGAACCTCCAAATACCATCATATGGAGGGTTAGGGCTTCAATATATGAATTTTGAAGGAACGCAAACCTTCACTCCATAACAAAATAAAAATGAATTAACTAATTAGTCAATGATAATCTTTTTAGTGTTTTCATTTATAACAGCCCGGAGAATGTCACCCACAAATGGAAGAAAATTTGTGACTGTTTCTGATAATTATCTTCAAACCTAGAGATGTGGGGCTAATGGGTTGGCCCTCATTAAGTGGCAGATTTCTCCCCAGGAGATGTCCCCTGAGGCCCCTCAGGCTAGCTAGCCTAGGAACCCTTTGATCTGTTCTCACAGTCTCTTCCATCCCACTGGCAAACATTCTGGTTCCTGACCTCACCGTTTTACATCCTAGCTGTCTAAAACGCAGTAAGTTTTTTTTTTACAGAGCACCCAAGATTTTAATTAAAGTTCCAGGGATCCAGCCAAGGATATTTTTCTAAAAGAGAAGCAATATCTGTTTTTGAAGACAGAACATTTCATAACAGAGATCTCATATGTTGTGATGAATGATAAATAGCAACACGGGCTGTACCCTCAAAGGAACTAGACTGCCGAGTGAATGCGTGTGCACATGTGCATATGTGTGCATGTGTGTGCATGCTTAATGCTCAACCTGCCTAATGAGGACAGAGTCAGGGAGATAATGCATTTCGGTTACTTAAACCATTCATATATTTAAGGCAGACAGTTAATGGAACAACATAAGGGCCCGTCTCTTAAGGGCAGGAGATTATCTTTTGTTCTCCCTGATGATTCCCTTTGATTTAAAAGGCTTTAGCTACAAGACTCCCTGCAAACAGCATTCGATAAGAATTCAACTTCTGCAAGTGCTGGTCAGCAGATGTCTACCACACACCTAATCCAGAAAAGGACCATGTGGGATACTATAGCTCCATGCCACTCACACTCAGTGGTAAATAAATTAAAATGAGGCCCCAATATCACAGCTGGCAGTTTGACAAGATTATTCCACCTATGGATTTTGTTTTTTATAAATTCATGCTTGCTGCTTGGAAAATCCCTGCTAATCCCCCCTCATCAAGCCAGTCAAGAGGCTATAGCAACTGAGCTCCAAAACCATCCAGCTTCTTCAATGAACCTGAAAAGCCGACACCCACACTGGTGTGGTAGAAGTACATTCATGTCCATTTCGGGTCCACCTGAGAGTCCTTTGATAATATGAAATGTATCGGCATTAATGGAAGACTTTTAATGAGATGGCAGGCCTCCTCAGGCAGAAGGGCCAGAAGTTTGGAACTTCCGGTGTCCTCCCATCCCTAGAGGCTATGGCACTGCCGCGGGGCCAGCAACCACAAGTGATTTCCTGCAGAGATAGCTGAGGGCCAGGCCGCCATGCGCCTGCATGAAGCCTTAGTCAAGGTGCTGGCTGGGCACCATTACTGGGCCTGTGGATGTGGAACAGGAGCGGAAATGGCGGTGCTGGCCCCATTTCCCTGACATTATGGGTGTTATTTCTCTGGATCCAAAGGGCAAAGGATAAGGAAGTGATTTTATGAGAGGTGCCATGCTAGACAGACATCTCAACCCTAACTATTTATTCACCCTAGAGAAAACTGACACGATTCACCCCCGCCTTGGTAAACTATCAAACGATTAGGCTAAATCACCTCCAATCTAGCTTTTTATATCCATTCCAGCTAGTGACAGTAGATATAAAATCATGAGATATTATAACGCACACACAATTTTCTATTTATTGCTACATATTTTTCTATAACACAAATATACTGTATCCTATAAGACACAACAGCATGTAACAATACTTTCAAGCCCTGAAAAGCCAACTAGTGGAAGAAAATGAGAACAATGTGCAAGCACAACCCACAGAAATCTAAGGCATGGAAAATAAGGGACTAGGAGTCAATTACCAACTCAATCAAGAAGTGACCTCTATGGTTCTCATAGAGATGGGTGTCTTCCACAGCAAGCACAAGTGATCTTTATACCAAAGTAAATGGGTCCATGTGCCATTTCCGTAGGGGACAAGCAGTGGACCAGGAGTTAGAAGATCCAGGGTCTCAGTCACTGTTTCATCTCCTAGCACTGTGACCTCAAGCCTCAGATCTCCCATCAGTGTACTGGGGATTATGTCTGCCCTGCCTACTTCCCAGTACTGATGTATAGAAAACAACACCACATGCAGTAATTTGTACACCAATCAAAAACAGTATACAAATATATTGTGGCCTTACTGCCCTATGCTCTACCTCAATCCAAAGCATCAGCATATCATTAGTAAACCATTAGTTTCGTAATGTCTTAGCAAAGGGAATAAGTGCCTATGAGAACCCTTAGAGAGAGTCAGTGTGTGGAGAATTAAGCCTTATGAGAGAGCCAAGAAAATCAAACTTCCCCTCCATGCCCAACAATCCAGCCCAGTCGGGGGTAGTGCACTTCAATTAAGTGCTAGGCTTCCAGAGAGCCTTGTGGATTGACTATCAAAGTTCTTGCTCAACTGAACAGAAACCTTGCAAAGTGGCCACCACTAAGACTCACCAAGGAATTCCACACATAAACAGTAGTCGAAGTCAATTAACCTTTGTGAACATGAAAAATAAATGGAAAGGTTGAGGAATTAACAAGGAGACAAACGCAGATGCCAGACACGAGCATGATGCTACTGTAAGTGTTACAATCACATGGTGGTTAATTTTAGTATCGCAGGAATGGCTCTCATGATAAAAGATCCTTTCTAAAAATGGAAGTGCATTAAAAATAGAAGCTGAGTCTAATCTATATTTTACCCTATAGCACTCTGATTAATCCCACATCTGCACTGAGAGTACAAATATTTATTGAAGATAACCATATTGGTGCCTTCTGAATGTTTAAAGAATCAGTAAATACACTGCATTCAGCTGTGTATCATTCTACTTCCTTAACTGAAGATTCAAATAAAATTAATTAAATTCATAAGTTATGAAGACATCTCTTAAGATGAAAAAAAAAAATTCATGGAGTATAGGACTGAGTGATAACATCACTCAAGTACAATACCAGCCCCAGGGCAATAATGCAGTTAGAAGCTGCCACCCTATTCCTTGACCTAGTTCCTTCTCTTCACATCCCCACCTCCATCCAGAAATGTGGGGCCCCATATGCATGTGTGTGGACAACCCAAAAGACAAGTGCAAGCTCCATTCAGACTACCCCAACCCCATGGCCAAACACGCCCCCATCGGACACTTCTTGGGCTTAGATATGTGCACACTAGTTACACAGGCCTGCCCTCAAAATTTTGGACCAAAGAGGTTTTCACAAGCCCTGGAAATGGACTTGGGGTCATTTAGGTGTCTAGTTTGTGAGACCATGCTCTAAAAAGGGACCAGAGATTCTAGGTGGGCATGTCTCCTTTACTCCCTGATCTTTCACCCAGTGGAGAAGGGCATGACCAGAGGAAAAACAAGGTAGGCCCTCTAAGACGCAGGACCCAGAGCAGGGACCCTAGTTCCTCAGGTCTAAGGAAGTAATTTCTTGAACCCATTACCCTTCCAGCTAAACTCTCCTCTTTCTGTGATGTTTTTAATGGTAAACTTGAATAAATGATCTATATCCACAATTCATTTCTTCATTGGCTTCTTCTTTGTTAAAGCCTTTAATTTTGCAACTTCTCACATTATAACCTGTGCCCTCACTATCTAGTATAATTATTTTCTCTAAGAATACTCATAATTTCCTTCTTACCAAATTCAATTGCCCAGGCATGTTTTTTCTCCCCAGCTTTTAACTGCTATCACCATTTTTTACCTAGACCCTATCTAGATTTGTTCTGCCCTTTTGCCTCTTTAATGCTTTCATCTAATTCCTCTGCCACTACTTTAATTTCCCTTCCTCCTACATCCATTCAGTTGAGGTAAGTACTGCTGTGGATCAAGTATCCTTCCACCTCTACACATAGATGTTCATCTAGTCTCATGGTTAGCTGATACCAAACATACTTATTCAGTTTTCTTTGACCCAGAATGCTTCTCTCTACCTTCTCAGCAACCAAAATCTCCTTTTTGTTTTTAAATACTTGAAGCTTATCTTTCCTATGAAATATTTCCACATTAACTTCACTCAGACCTAATAACTCCAGAGAGTCTATAACAATACCAAAATTGGGGATCTAGCTCTATATGAGTACAATGGAGAAGCACACGGAGATCGTAAAGAGGGTTCCTCTTATTTGCCAAGCCTAACTGATCTGTATTAGTATCTATATTCCTAGAGTCATGTTTCTCACACTTTGCTATGGCACAGGTATCATCTGGGGATCTTGTTAAAATGCAGATTCTGATATAGTATGTCTGGATGGGGCCTGAGAATTTGCATTTCTAACAAGCTCTCGGATGATGTTGGTGTTATTGGTCATTGGGTCACACTTTGAGTACCAAGTACCTAGAGGGCTATATTGCAAATTTTCTGAATATGAGTTTGGATTTAGCAGGAGAGGATGATATGATTGATTAGTAATGTCTGCCATGAACACTAGAATAGAGAATGTTCATTCTCTATGATCAAATTATTAATGATTCATTGATTTATTCAACAAATATTTATTGAGTGTTAACTGCGTATCAGGCACCATAGAGACAGACAGAGTTTATGGAACTCACATTCTGTAGGACAGAGAGACAATTAAAAAGTAAACAAATGAACAAGACAATTTTATATAGTGGTAGGTGCTGTGAAGGCAACAAACAGGTGACACACAGAGTAACTGGAGAGGGCTACTACCAACTGAGTGGTCAGGGACAGCCTTTCCACGAAGGTGATGGCTGTGCTGAGGCCTACAACATGGAAACAACTCGTACATATTATTACTAAGGGAACAGCTTTTCATCAGAGGGAAATGCAAAAGCAACAGTCCAGAATCAGGGAAGAGGTCAGAATGCCACATATTTGCCATCCTCAGATAGTATAAGCAGCACAGACTTTGTATTCAGGCAAATATGTGTTTTACTCTCAACTGTCCCATCATGGACACATTATTTAACACATTTTCTATTCTGAAAAAATTATTTCTTGCTATCTGTCATACTAGTGTGCACATATCTAAGTAGCATTGTTTCTATGCTAGATGCCATAGAAACAATGGTGAATAAGACAAATGTGATCTTATTTTCACAAAGCTTCTACTCCAGCCCTGTTAATCTGTTTCCTCATCTATAAACTGGGTAAAGTAATACTGATTTTGCAAAGTCACCAAATGAACTGTTTTAAAATTTTTATTATTTAATACTTAATAAGTACTCAATAATTTATTAGGATCCCTATCTTGCTTTCATATTTGGCAATATAATGTTGACAAAGTTTATATGCCTTTTGTGTATTTAAGACTGATTTTTTAATCTGCTTTATTTTTCCCCTTAGATTATAAATTCTCAATTCAGGGAACATAATCTGTTATAGCTGTTTGGCACCTTCAGAAAGCACTTAATTCACACAAATTTAACAAAATAATTTAACAAATATTTCACTGTGTGCCAAATAAAAAAAATAAATAGATCAATTGTTTGGTGATTTTGCTGTAAGAAAAACTAAAAGAAAATAAGAAGGAAAAAGACTGATGGGGAAGCAAAAATATTATTATACTTAGAGTAGCCAGGGAGGCCTCACTGATAAGGTCACATTTTGGCTGAAATGAGAATTTCATGAAGGGTACAAGCCATGGGAGTTTCTGAAAAAAGACTTTTCAAGCGTAGGAAACTGCAATGAGAAGCCCCAAGTGTTCAGTGTGTTTGGGAAAAGCAAGGAGGCCAATATGGCAAATTCCTTCATTTTATAAAGAGGAATTGAGGCCTAGAGAAATAACTTTGGCTTATCCAAAGTGTATCAATTAAGTTAACTTTAGCTGCTGTGACAAAATGAACAAATACTCCAATGCAAAAATGTATATGTCTTATTTACGTAAATTACAATACCGGTGTTCCAGGACAGCAAGGGGATTCTCCTCTAAGCAGTGATTCGGAACCCAGGACCCTCCCATATTGTGTCTCTGCCACCTGCAACCCAAGGCTTCCAGGCTCACTTTGAGTATCAATTTCCTGTGTCTGATAAGAAGAGATAATGAAGGATCACTAATTGGAGGTTTATAATAATAAAGCCTAGAAGTGGCACCCCTCAATTCCGTTCCCACTCATTGGCTATTGTTTAGTCACTTGGCCGCCACCTACCACAAGAAAAAGACCAGGAAATGTAGTCCAGGAGGAAACTGAAGAAAAGGGATTTGGTGAGCAGCTAGCCAGTCCCTATTGCCTTCCTCCTAGCCCTGTGCTTTCTTCCTTCACAATGCACATATGTGTGTATAAAAACAATGCTCTCTATAAAGTCGTCTCTACCTTAGTGATAATTGGCGCTAATAACAGTAAGAGATAGGAGATAGAAGAATTCCAAGTTATCTGCTGCCAGCCAAAACACATTCCATTGGTCAAGCAATTTAATCTTACTGAGATGGGAATAATGGAGAAAGAGTGATACTTATAATGGAATGGAGGATTAAACAGAGATATGTCATGATGAGAAAGCAAAACTGCATAGACAGAAAATCATACCATTACCCCACTTCATGTGCTTCTACTGTTTCACAAGAACTAACTACAAGTCAACGACAAGTTGCTCTGAATTTTCTTACTCCAGCATCTCAGCAAGATTATTGTGAGGATCGTGTGGAGATTACATTTGCAAAAATAAAACTGAGATATCATTGGTGTTATAAAATGCAATTATAAATAATAGAAAGAAAATATCTGTTAGGAGGGCAAGAAGTTAGAGCAATATAATGAAAGTGGATTTTACCTCTATAGGAAGTCCTTTTCAATATCAAAAACAGTCCAATTAAAACTTTCAAAAGCAATACATATCAAAGAAAAACATGTTGACCAGAGAATAGGTATGGATTTAAATAATCACTAATGAACAAAGTCTATGGCTTGCAAACTCTACTCTCATCTTGATCTAACAAGGCAAAAAATTTTTTTCTTTTAAATAATCTTCTATAGTTTTAAATTTCTTAGGATGGTGCTAAAATTACATAATTAAAGACAAATGAACACATCCCATACAGAAATAATAATATCAACATCAAGAATAAATATAAATAAAGGTTTGACATGAATGAAAGTGGTCCAAGTACTCCTTTGATAGAAAATATTACTTAAAATGATATCAGGCTGCATTTTATTTGAGAGTCAT
>NW_011888793.1:4405003-4410233 GCF_000151845.1 Pteropus vampyrus | reverse complement strand
TAGGAAACTGCAATGAGAAGCCCCAAGTGTTCAGTGTGTTTGGGAAAAGCAAGGAGGCCAATATGGCAAATTCCTTCATTTTATAAAGAGGAATTGAGGCCTAGAGAAATAACTTTGGCTTATCCAAAGTGTATCAATTAAGTTAACTTTAGCTGCTGTGACAAAATTAACAAATACTCCAATGCAAAAATGTATATGTCTTATTTACGTAAATTACAATACCGGTGTTCCAGGACAGCAAGGGGATTCTCCTCTAAGCAGTGATTCGGAACCCAGGACCCTCCCATATTGTGTCTCTGCCACCTGCAACCCAAGGCTTCCAGGCTCACTTTGAGTATCAATTTCCTGTGTCTGATAAGAAGAGATAATGAAGGATCACTAATTGGAGGTTTATAATAATAAAGCCTAGAAGTGGCACCCCTCAATTCCGTTCCCACTCATTGGCTATTGTTTAGTCACTTGGCCGCCACCTACCACAAGAAAAAGACCAGGAAATGTAGTCCAGGAGGAAACTGAAGAAAAGGGATTTGGTGAGCAGCTAGCCAGTCCCTATTGCCTTCCTCCTAGCCCTGTGCTTTCTTCCTTCACAATGCACATATGTGTGTATAAAAACAATGCTCTCTATAAAGTCGTCTCTACCTTAGTGATAATTGGCGCTAATAACAGTAAGAGATAGGAGATAGAAGAATTCCAAGTTATCTGCTGCCAGCCAAAACACATTCCATTGGTCAAGCAATTTAATCTTACTGAGATGGGAATAATGGAGAAAGAGTGATACTTATAATGGAATGGAGGATTAAACAGAGATATGTCATGATGAGAAAGCAAAACTGCATAGACAGAAAATCATACCATTACCCCACTTCATGTGCTTCTACTGTTTCACAAGAACTAACTACAAGTCAACGACAAGTTGCTCTGAATTTTCTTACTCCAGCATCTCAGCAAGATTATTGTGAGGATCGTGTGGAGATTACATTTGCAAAAATAAAACTGAGATATCATTGGTGTTATAAAATGCAATTATAAATAATAGAAAGAAAATATCTGTTAGGAGGGCAAGAAGTTAGAGCAATATAATGAAAGTGGATTTTACCTCTATAGGAAGTCCTTTTCAATATCAAAAACAGTCCAATTAAAACTTTCAAAAGCAATACATATCAAAGAAAAACATGTTGACCAGAGAATAGGTATGAATTTAAATAATCACTAATGAACAAAGTCTATGGCTTGCAAACTCTACTCTCATCTTGATCTAACAAGGCAAAAAATTTTTTTCTTTTAAATAATCTTCTATAATTTTAAATTTCTTAGGATGGTGCTAAAATTACATAATTAAAGACAAATGAACACATCCCATACAGAAATAATAATATCAACATCAAGAATAAATATAAATAAAGGTTTGACATGAATGAAAGTGGTCCAAGTACTCCTTTGATAGAAAATATTACTTAAAATGATATCAGGCTGCATTTTATTTGAGAGTCATTAATGATCAGAAAACACTGTATAAATTAAATCCACCAGATTTTACATTGAGTAATACATATAACAACCTGAAAATCCCCCCAAAATAAATAAAAGTCATGGAAAGAGTAAAATAATACAGAGGAAAAAATTAGAAAAGTGTTTACCAACTTGGAAAAAATAAGAGTTAATATCATTTAATTTTCATAAATATGTGCTCAGCACTCACCATGAGTACTTTATGCTGACTACCTCCTACAAATAATCCTATTAATCCCCGATATCTACTTACAGTCACAATTCCTCCACATCTGGGCATGAGCTTTGTAACAGTAGCTGCATCTGGTACTAAGATTTTTCTTTTAACAAGGACAGGTTAATGAGGATGTGGAGAATTGCTGTGGCTTTGGGAGCATGCTTGATGGAGTTAATTAAGTGGTAATGGGTAATATATGGGCATAGGGTACACAAAACAGAGTTCTCCTTTCTCAGATCTCATTATACTTATTTCCTATTCCACTGATTTGCCAATTAATCATTGATCATATGCTATGTGTAACATTTTCTGTCTTGTCAATCTGCATTAATACATTATTCTTATGCTGGTTTAATTTCTTTAGTACTGAGAACAGAAACCATACATAACATATTTTGGCTCCTCCGAAAGCACGTTTGTACACAATAAGTGCCAAACTGTAATATGTATTAATGTAATAAATGAATTCAGAATCTGAGAATCTTTTTAGACTAAACCAGACCAGACTGAAAGTAAATCTAAAGTAGAAAACAGTCTTCTCTCTGTAACTGAGGATCTGAGGCCCCTATTAGAAGTGCTGGGGTTGATCGGTATCAATAATTACAGGAAAAGATTTGAATAAAAGGAACTACAGGGATGATATGGAGAGAATGAACTGGAGGAGAGAAGGAGAGACCGATGGATTGAAAAGCACATCAAAACTAAACTTCATAAATCTACCTACCAAAGAGGTGACTAATATTATCTCTAAAACTTTACATCCAAATACCAAAAACATATAAAAAATTAAGAGTGAATGGTCACTCAGAAGACTTTTAATGATACCATCCTAATTGTGAAAAAACAAATTTCATAATGATCAAACTTTTAAAATGCAAATATATTGTATATAGAAAAATGTTAATTTATATGAGGTATATTTGATTTTTAAATGAATTGATAATCACTTTACAATCAATTAATATTTTGTTCCAGATATATTTTTAAAAGTATAGAGAGACAGCATTGAAGAAAAAACTGTAGTAGGCAGTATTATGGCCCCTTCAAAGATGTCCATGTCCTTGAAACCGTAACTACATTACACGAAATGGCAAAAAATAATTAAGGTTATAGATGCAATTAAATTTGTTAATCAACTGACCTTAAGATAGATTGTCCTGGATTATCCAGGTAGGCCCAGTGTAATCATAGGCATCCCTGGAAGTGGAAGAGAGAGGAAGAACTGGTGTCAGAGTGATGCAATACGAGAGACTCGTCCAGCCATTAGCAGCTTTGAAGATGGAGGCGTAGGACCATGAGCCAAGGAATGCAGACAGTCTCCAGAGCTGTAAAAAGTAAGGAAATGATACTTCCCTACAGCCTTAAAAAGAAACATATCTCTGCTGACATCTCTTTTTTTTTCCTGCTGACATCCTAATTTTAGCCAGTGTGACCTGTGTCAGACTTCTGACCTCCAGAAACATAAGATAATAAATTGGTGTTGTTTTAACACACTAAGTTGATGGGAACATTTTATAGCAGAAATATAAAACTAATACAAAGACCAAACATTTAAAAAGCCTTCAGACTACTATTTATTTCACCTTAATCTCAAAATCACTAAAAAAAAAAAAAAAAAAAAAGGTAAGGAAATAAAATGTACACTTTAAAAAATTATTTTTCAGTGTCAATAAAGCAAGTAAACCAAAAACAGAAACAATGAAAATAACAATAACAAAAAAGTCCAAATAAGATAATATTTATTTCTAGGGAAAAAAAAACCTAAAACTCAAAAGCATTTATGTGATCTTAAATTCACCCTCTTTGGCTGCTGTGTAGCTATTTTTTCTTTCACAGTGAAGAGCAAAGTATAAAATACCTTAAGAAAAATATAGTGAAATGTGTCTCAGAGAAAATGACAATGTGCCTTCGCCCCACTCCCCTCAGTGTATTGCTCTGATATAGTCCTAAGCCCTACTTTAACTTTAATTTCAAAGAGCATAATATAATATTTGCTTCAGGTTATCTGATGAGAAGAGATACTGTACTAGAAATAGCAAGCAGGTAGACTGTGACAAGGTCGAAATAAACTGTTCTCAGGGTAATGACAAAACGCCAGCTGTTCATCACTTCATCACAGGCACTATAGGGGGTGGCGGGGAAGGAGGGGATCGTACTTATCCTTATTGCTGATTTGCTGATGGTTGAGTTGAATTCAGTCTCTTAATTTCAAGAACCTCCAAAATTCAATATTCTATGTTTAAATACAAATAAGTATACATAAATAAGAAAGCAGATATCCAAAGGGAATAGTAAATCCACTCAAAGAAGGCAGGAAAGCATTGATCAATTGCTCCATTACCAAAGGCGTCATCCATAACCAGCTACAAGAAAGCTCGGATGGGCCACACCCTAAGTTGAGAGGTTACCTTTAAAAAGCATCCTAATCATGTGTTGTTTTAATTGCAGGGAGAAGGTATAGAGAAGAGATTGGAAATCAAAAGAACCAGCTTCCACTACTGACTTGCCCAATAAGTGATCTTGGTAAATTTAGTTTTTTGTTTGTTTGTTTGTTTGTTTGTTTAACTTTGAAAACTAAGGACATTAAACTAAGTTAATGTGTTTCAAATTTTGAGACCTATATAAGTAAAAGTAATAATAAGTTGGTAAAAAGTATTAAATAATATTGATTCTCAATGGAAGATAGTTATTTCCTTTACAATGCTCTTTTTAACTTGTCTAAGAAGGTCAAGGAAAAGTCTCAGCTAGGTGCTAGTATAGCACTTCCAAATCTCCTTTTTTAACAAGGAAAGGGCAGGCCTTAAATTCAGAGCATTCCAAAAGCAAAGTGTTTAGCTAGAACTAGAACACTGTTTCATCTTTATTGTTTTTAATTTTATAGTTTTTATTTGTAAATTAAATGAAATCATAGAAAACTGATTTCATTTATAGTGTAATGTAATTAGATAAAAACAAGAAGTTGACATAAAGGAAAATATTAATTAAATAATATGCAGGTTCTAATTACACAGATTTTTTTTTTTTTTAATTTGGAAAAGGAAGTACCCAACTGACTTGAAGTTTGAAAAAGGGTAAGTTATTTCTAGGATCCATTCCCATTCTAACATTCTAAAAGCCAATGATCAGAAATCTTGCCTCTACTATCAAGGTAACATTTTGAAACACTATTTCATTCAGTTGCTAAGGTAACTCTTTGAATTGCTCTATTATTGAATTAATATTTATATGTCTTATTTCCCCACAATTAATTAAGTTGCTCAAAGCCAAGAAAAGTAACATATGTGTTTTACTAATGTATATTGAATAAATAGATTCTTGCTTATTTTATATAAGGATAATTTCTAGACCTAAAGAATCCTAGATTTAAAGCCATACCTAAGTCAGCATAACTATATTATTTCCCTGTTTATAATTATACACCCTTAGGAATGTTAGAAAGGTAAATCTCTCCAGTCATTTCTCAGATCTCAAGTTCCTCCAAAACCGTGCTCTCTAATACTATTT
>NW_011888793.1:4402817-4404953 GCF_000151845.1 Pteropus vampyrus | reverse complement strand
AATATTGATTCTCAATGGAAGATAGTTATTTCCTTTACAATGCTCTTTTTAACTTGTCTAAGAAGGTCAAGGAGAAGTCTCAGCTAGGTGCTAGTATAGCACTTCCAAATCTCCTTTTTTAACAAGGAAAGGGCAGGCCTTAAATTCAGAGCATTCCAAAAGCAAAGTGTTTAGCTAGAACTAGAACACTGTTTCATCTTTATTGTTTTTAATTTTATAGTTTTTATTTGTAAATTAAATGAAATCATAGAAAACTGATTTCATTTATAGTGTAATGTAATTAGATAAAAACAAGAAGTTGACATAAAGGAAAATATTAATTAAATAATATGCAGGTTCTAATTACACAGATTTTTTTTTTTTTTAATTTGGAAAAGGAAGTACCCAACTGACTTGAAGTTTGAAAAAGGGTAAGTTATTTCTAGGATCCATTCCCATTCTAACATTCTAAAAGCCAATGATCAGAAATCTTGCCTCTACTATCAAGGTAACATTTTGAAACACTATTTCATTCAGTTGCTAAGGTAACTCTTCGAATTGCTCTATTATTGAATTAATATTTATATGTCTTATTTCCCCACAATTAATTAAGTTGCTCAAAGCCAAGAAAAGTAACATATGTGTTTTACTAATGTATATTGAATAAATAGATTCTTGCTTATTTTATATAAGGATAATTTCTAGACCTAAAGAATCCTAGATTTAAAGCCATACCTAAGTCAGCATAACTATATTATTTCCCTGTTTATAATTATACACCCTTAGGAATGTTAGAAAGGTAAATCTCTCCAGTCATTTCTCAGATCTCAAGTTCCTCCAAAACCGTGCTCTCTAATACTATTTGAATACTCAAAAATGTAACTCAAAGTGATATTTTATTACAAGCAAGCATTATCTATCTTTGCCCAACAGAGGAGGTGTAAGATGGCGGATTGTCATATTTATAATCTGCCAGCCCAAGTCTTGTGGTACAAAATCAGGAGAAAGGAATAAGGAATAAGGCTGCCAAAAGCTAGGCCAAACAAAAAAGTCTTGAAAGTACAAAAACTACTCACCCCAGTGTGCAGAGTGATGGCTTATTACACGTGTTGGAATGGGGAGTAGGGAAAGAGTTGAGGCACAATAAATTATGGGGTTCAAAATGAAGTCATTAGCCTCCTGAAGTTAAGTCACACATGAGTCAGGCTGCCTGGGTAAGCTACTTGCTGGTTCTGTGACACTGAACAAATTGCTTAACCTCTTGTGCTTCAGTTTCTTCAGCTACAAGATGGGGCCAGTAATAGTACCTATCTCACTGGATTTCTCTGGGGATTATATTAACATTCATAAATGTAAGTGCCTACAGAAGTCCCTTCAGCATAGTAGGTGTCCTATGTTGTCTATCATTGTAGCACTACTACTACATTGTGTGGTCTTTATCTATTTGCAGGTCTTGCCCTGCCACACTGTTACTTTAAAAGGCAGAAACTATGCTTATATTCACTCTTATTTCTAGAACCTTGGACAATCCACAGCACATGGTTGAACTTTAATAAATTCTTCTTGAATGAGTTCATTAATAGACCAATGCTACAATTCTCATCAATATATAGCCCAACTCCTTTTAAGAGGATGCATTAATGTATCTAGTCGTTAAAATTGGAAGAAGAAAAAAAGCTAAAATTTATATGGAGCCATAAAAGACCCCAAATAGCCACAGCACTCTTGAGAAGGAAGACCAAAGTTGGAGGGATCACACTACCTGATATCAAACTATACTACAAGGCTACAGTATTCAAAACAGCATGGTACTGGCATAAAAACAGATATGTTGATCAATGGAACAGAATAGAGAGCCCAAGAATAAATCCACGCCTAGATGCTCATTTAATATATGATAAAGGAGGCAAGAATATACGATGGGGTAAAGACAGTCTCTTCGATAAATGGTGCTGGGGAAATGGGGCAGATACATACAAAAATAAAGAAAGAAAAAAGAAACTGGATCACCTTCTTATACTATATACAAGAACAGACTCAAAATGAATTAGAGACTTAAATGTAAGACCCGAAACCATAAAATTTCTAGAAGAAAACATAGGCAGTAAACTCTCTGATATTGCTAACAGTAATTTCTTTTCAGACATATTCCTTGGG
>NW_011888793.1:4361225-4402767 GCF_000151845.1 Pteropus vampyrus | reverse complement strand
AAGGGAAACAAAAGAAAAAATAAACAAATGGGACTACATCAAACTAAAAAGTTTTTGTACAGCAAAGGAAACCATCAACAAAACTAACAGACAATTGACTGAATGGGAGAAGATATTTGCTTATGATACATCTGATAAGAGGTTAATATCCAAAATATATAAAGAACTCATACAACTAAACAACAAAAAATCCAAATAAAAAATGGGCAGAAGACCTGAACACATATTTCTCCAGAGAAGAAATACAGATGGCCAATAGACACATGGAAAGATGTTCATGGTCACTAATCATCAGAGAAATCCAAATTAAAACGACAACGAGATATCACCTCACACCTGTCAGAATGGCTATCATCAGTAAACCAAAGAACAAGTGTTGGCGAGGATGAGGAGAAAAGGGAACCCTCATACATTGTTGATGGGATTGCAGTCTGGTACAGCCACTTTGGAAAACAGTCTGGAGGTTTCTCAAAAAATTAAAAATGGATATATCTTTTGATCCAGCAATTGTACTACTGGATATTTATCCAAAGAAAACCAAAACAATAATTCATAAAGATCTATGCACCCCTAGGTTCATGGCAGCACAATTTACAATAGCCAAGATATGGAAGCAATCTAAACACCCATCAACAGACGATTGGATAAAGAAGTTATGGTTTATATATACAATGGAATATTACTCAGTCATTAAAATAAAAAAAAATCCTACCATTTGCAACAACACGGATAGACCTAGAAGTTATTATGCTGAGTGAAATAAGTTAGACAGAGAAAGATAAATACCACATGATTTCACATATATGTGGAATATAGGGAATCAAAAGAACAAACTAATCAAAAACGGACTCACAGATATAAAGGGCAATCTAGGAATGGCCAGAGGACAGGGGAGTTGGGGGCCTGGGAGAATGGGTAAAGGGTTAAAGAGTACGAATTAGTAAGTAGTTGATAGATGGTCATGGGGATAGGGAGCACAGCATAGGGAATGCATTTAGCATTAATGTAATGGCTAAGTGGAAAACCAGAGGAGATAAAGAACAATTAGGGGGATCGTTTTATAAACTATATAAATGTCTAACCAATGTACTGTATACTGGAAACTAATAATAAAATAAATTTTAAAAAAGTTTTAACTCATACCAATAGGATTTGAGTGTTAGTTTTATGGAATTGAAGGAAACCTAAATTAAAAATCCATACTCTACATCAAGGAAAAAAAATGAAAAAAGAATGAGGGATTGCATAGCGCATTATCAATTTATGCCAAGAATTTTTAAATCCAATCTGGTCTTTCATACACACACTGCAGAAGATAAATAATTTCTTTAGTAGCACTTTATTTTTCCATACATTACTAATTAATCTAATGAGAGAGACTTAACCAAGCTGGCTGGTACAGTGTAGAATCTGGATAAAGACTTGGTGAAGGACATTGTTCTCCAACAGCCTGCCCAGAGGCTCAATGTCAATGTTTTCAACAGTCTCTTTAACCTTTAAAATGCCACTGCCTCAGCCTCATAGAGCTTGCTTCCCAAAAATGTGGTGCAACTTAGACTTACTTTCAATTTAAAGTATTTTGAAAGAGGATGCCAGCTTTTTTAAAAAAGAAAATATATTATTTAACTATGATTCTAAACAGGAGAAGATAATTCTGAGGAGGAGATGAGGTGATGAACACGATAATTTTAAAGTATATTTTGTAAACCAAAGTTAGTTTATCTCTTACATAACATGTTCTCTCCTCTTTTTTGGGGGGGTGGGGGGGTGGGTTGGGGTGGGTAGCAGTGGTATTTTAAACAATACTATGAATGCCCGTGGGTGGCTAACTGCTGGTTTACTTTTTTCAAGCTGAACCCAGAAGAACAATGAAAACTCTCACCTCCTGGGAGCTAATTAGTGGAGAACCTGCATACTAAAAAAGTCATCTTCAAACACTACATGTACTTCATTTAAAAATGTAATTTACCTCTTATATTTGAATTTACGAGAGAGTTCCAAAAATGTGCCCGTTTGAGGTCACCGGAAACTAGTATGGCTTAAATTTTCTGAACTTGGCTTTCAAAATTATCACACTTGCGAATATGATAGCAACAGAAAAGGGCTGTTTCCTTTTTGCTTGCTACCATTTCCTGCTAGATAACAAGGATACAAAGACTCCAAACCATCAGATAGGCCTACTGTGATCTGGAACATGTAATGTTCCTTTATACTGTTTCTGCCTTATCAATTAATCAGTCTCTATATTAAACAATACTAGGTAATAAAGGAGTAATGAAGTCCATGAACCTTAACTTTGATCCATTAAAATAGCCTTGACAGAGATTCAGCCGCAAACTTCAGTCTTATTATTGAACTTGACTTGGTCTTTAAAATGTGGTAGTATTGAAGGCAGCAATCTTAAGTAAATTGCAAGTAGCCTTGAGTCTATTAATATAAAGTACATGTGACATATTTTATGTAATTTGCTAATAAGTTTAACAATTCAGTTGGGTCCTTAGAAATTTGTAACTGGCTCACTTCAAAGTACAAAGTTTCAGACATATAAGTTACCCTTATGAGGAAAACATTTGATGATTGTGATTAATTTAGTTCACAGCACCTAGGTGTCAAAAAATAAAAGAGCACTTGATGGTGCCCAAAGTTCAGTGGATTGCTGTATTAGTTTGCACAAATGAAAAAGATCTCCAAACATTTTTTCAATAAAATCTATATATTTCTAAAAAGCATTCCCGTAAAATGAATATCATGGCGTAAGTAATAACAAGCATAACAGGAAGGGAAAAGTACTTTTATTTTTCTAATTAACTTCATAACCAAGACTGATGTCTTTCCCCAGGATATTTGACTCCCTTTGTTTTGCTTCTAATACCTATTGCTTTAAAAATATAACTCCTTCACCTAGCAGGGGATGATTTCAATTGCATTTCAAAATATGAGTTTTCTTCTCCCATATTCTAAAACCCTAGAGCATTTCCTGTTTCTGCATTTTTCAAAGGGAATGTTTGGGCAATGCCAAATGTCTCCCTCCATGATGAAATCTCAGTCTCATATATTTTCTTGGAAGATAGCAGGAAATAATTAAGATCCTCAAAACCATTTTGCTGGGTACTCAGACTTCTGCCACTCAAACTTTTAATTATAAACTGACATCTAATAAAGCTGAATGTCAGAGAGCAACCACAGTCGCCTTGCAGTTTTACTGTGGACCTTACTATATCAAAGCCAGCCTTGCTGATCATTTTTAATTAAATAAAAGGCAAGCCCTCTCAAAGCAAGAATTACAATCAAAGTCGGCTTTTCAGTGGAGCAGCTGTGTAAACGGGTTCTAAAATTAGTCTAGTCATTTCCAAGCTGTGTTTTACAGCTTCAATGTGTCTTCTGCAGCCCATGACAGAATGAGAAAATGAATTTTCTCAAGAAAATCCCAATCATTTTGGGATCAGTCCGGACAGTTTAATGGTGTCATAGCTAACTTAAACCTCTTAGTCCTAAGCAGTCTGAGCATAGAGACACGTGATCAAAAAGTGCCATTCCAGTAGACTGTTTGCTTTAATTTAGATAGTGTTGACAGAGTGAAAGGTACAGTAATAAAACCATCCGGCCTCTTGCCCAGGGGATGCATAATCTAAACAAGACAAACAAGAACGTAATGAACAACTTGGGCGGATAGGCAGTAGTTTTGGATTTCAGACTTCTTGTCCTTTATTAGGACAGTAAGGAGGAACTTTTTCAATTCCTATTTCTAATATTTATTTTTACAGGACAGCCAGTGGGGGTGATCGTAGAAAAATATAAATATTCATGCAAGACAGAGTAGACATTATTCCTCCCTTTACCACAAAAAGAGAAAAAGAAGAAGAAGAAAAAGAAGAAGAAAAAGAAACTTGAAATGCATTTTAACTCTCTCCTAATCCATACTCCTGCCCTGGCTGTCTTAGAAGATTAGGGGGCAGTGGGAAGAGGGAGGACCAGTGGGAGAACTAGAGCAAAGGAGAAGAGTAAGGGAATGAGAATGAAGTTGGCATTGCATTGTAGGAGAACATTAACAAGAATTTAATTTATAACTCTGAGTGCATCCAAATCTATACATATCCATGGATAAATGAAGATTGTGCAATGAGCACTTGCCTTTCTTATCCTTTATTAGTGACAACCTAATGTTGCTAATGCACATGGCACCATGAGATTCCTAGATATGAGGGGCACCAGATCTTGTAGAATCACACACATTTTCTTCACTGAAACAGATATTCCA
Source organism: Pteropus vampyrus (assembly GCF_000151845.1). NCBI lineage: Eukaryota > Metazoa > Chordata > Mammalia > Chiroptera > Pteropodidae > Pteropus > Pteropus vampyrus. The sequence goes on along the minus strand of NW_011888793.1, from coordinate 4,398,509 downwards.
GGGCTGGGAACCAAAGATTATAAAGCTACCTCTGACCTGGGAGAGAGGGCAAAGAGATCAATAGGGAGAGGGAAGATTATATCAAAATAACACACTGGGCAGTGCTGAACCCATATCAAAAACTTAGAACCAGAGCTCAACGCATTCACAGCAAGTCACCTCACCACCTGCCTGGGTAGGAACTGTTCTTATAGGTTCCAGATGATCTAAGTGGTGCCTTACTGGTATAAGGGAACTATAAAGTGGTCACTCTGACATGTCTGTGGTGATCCTTTGATGTGTATTTTTAAATGCTATTTTATCAAGTGGTGAGCATCGCAAACATTCTAGGCATTGAACTTACTTTTTAAGTGACCTGAAGATGATGATCAGAGGTATAGCTACCATGAACCTAATGAAACTTAAGTTTCAAGGCCCCTGATCTACACTACTCCTGTGAAATTTGGAAGTTATAGAATGTTTCGGCGGGGAAGGGAAGCAAAGTGACAATGAAGGGTTTCTGGTAAATTACCCAAATAGATCTCAGAAGAAAGGAACCCAAATCCTCATAACTAATTTGTTATTTCTTTCTTTCTCATTCAAAAAAATTTCACTTTGATATCTAATATATTTATAACTTTGTGGGGCTTTTTGTTTTTGTTTTTTTCTCTGAAAGGGCAGTCAAGAATGTGTAACATTCAGGCCTCACAGAACTTCGATCTGCTCCTCGTGGTCATATTGAGATCTTTCAATAAGTTCTCATCAGCCTGTCATTTGAGGTATAGCTTGGGTGTTGTCCAGGAGTAGTTATTATTAGTACTCCCTTTGACTCTCTAAAGTGTGTTGGTTTGAATGGTAAATTTGAATGGTGTGGTCACTCTAAGTATAGTATAATAGATAAGAACAAAAACTCTGGATCAAACTGTTGGGTTTAAGATCAATAACTATCATTAGTAGCTATGTGGAAATAACTTGGGAAGATAACTTCTTTGTGCCTCAGTTTCCTCATACATAAAATAGGGATAATAATACATATCTCATAGGTGGTAAGTCCACATATGTAAAGCACTTAGAGTAGTGCATGGCACAGAGGCGACACTGTGCTAGAAGTTTCGTTGGTGTTATCATCATCATTATTAACTCTTAACTTGTTCTTTTAAAAAAATAAACCAATTAAGTACTTATTTATGAGAAAGTACTGTGCCATAAATAGCCAACAATCTATGGTGGTTATTTATATGTTGTGATCACTGATTTCAAGATGTTTTTATTGACTTCTGATCACTTTTCCCAGTTTGATTGAGATATAATTGACATATAACATTGTATTAGTTTAAGATGTACAATGTAATTATTTGATGTTTATATTGTAAAATGATTACCATAGTAAGTTAACATCTATCACCTCATATAATTTAAAAAAATTTTCTTCTTATGAGAACTTTTAAGATCTACCCTCTTAGCAACTTTTAATTTTATAATATATTATTGTTAGCTATAGTCATTATGCTGTACATTGTATCCCCAAAACTTGTAACTGGAAGTTTGCACATTTGACCACCTTCCTTCAGTTCTTCCTCCCTGCCTCTGGCAACAACCAATGTTTTCTTTTTCTGTGAGTTTGCTTTTCTAGACTCCACATATATATGAGATCATAAAGTATTTGACTTTTTCTGACTATTTCACTCAGAATAATGCCCTCAATGTCCACCCATGTTGTTATAAATGGTAAGATTTCCTTCTAATTTATGGCTAAATAACATTTCATATTTATTTATATACATCACATTTTCTTTACCCATTCATATGTCAGTGGGTACTCAGGTTGTTGCCATGTCTTGGCTATTGTAAATAATGCCGCAATGTACATGGGGTTACAGATATCTGAGATATTGATTTTATTTCCTTTAAATATATACCCAGAAGTATAATTGCTAGATCATATGATATTTCCATTTTTAATTTTTTGAGGATACTCCATACTGTTTTCCATAGTGGCTGCATCAATTTACATTTCCAACAACAGTGCACAAGGGTTCCCTTTTCTCTACATCCTTACTGTACCAACACGTGTTATTCTGTCTTATTGATGATAACCATTCTAATATGTGTGAGATAGCTTATTGTGGTTTTTATATTTTCTTTTCGATTAGTGATGTTGAGCATTTTTTTTCATGCACCTGTTAGTCAGCTGGATGTCTTCTCTGAAAAAAATGTCTATTCTGTTGTTCTGCCCATTTTTAAATCAGATTGTTTGACTTTTGCTATTGAGTTGTATAAGTTCTTTATGTTTTGAATATCAACCCCTTATCAGATATGTGATTTGAAAATATTTTCTCCCATTCTGTATGTTGTTTTTTCATTTTGTTGATGGTTTTCTTTGCTGTGCAGAAAATTTTTAGTTTGATCTAGTCTCACTTGTTTTTACATTTGTTGTCTTTGTTTTTGGTGTCAAATCTAAAAAAATCATCTAACTTGTTTTTGAGTTCAATTCCCTCAACACAGCTTTGAAAATCATTTATTGTTGTGGAATTTATTTTTAATCATTAATAAGAACAATAAACATGCCTATAGAATATTAGTTTATACAAAATCACTTTGGGAATTACCTAATCCCATGTAACTGCTCCAAGAGAATAAATTAAAATTAGTATATCATTTACAGGTAGAACTGAACTCAAGATAATAAGAACTTTCCTAAAACACACGCTTGTACAATTATGATATAGATGGGACTGGCTTATTAGGTGGTGAGCTCCCAAACACTGATATTATGCATGAAGTGATTGGTTGATAAACCACTTCAAGATGTGATACCTGGATTCTGCATTAGATAGATGATTCAACTTGATAACTTCCATAGTCATGTCCAACACTAACAATCTATGTTTCTATTACTCTTATGCAGGACATTTTATATGAGACACCGCCCTTCTCCTTACCACATACTTAGCTCTCCTCACTGCTACATTCAGATGATGGGCTTCACATTCTTTATCCTCGAGAATTCTTGGCCTATTAATTCACACTTGTTCTTGTGGAAGAAAAACTTCCCAAGTAGAGATTCAAAATTTACAGTAAACCCGTTAAAAAATACCAATATTCTCCAAACTTACAAATAACATAGAAAAGTGGAAATGTTTAAGGGGTTCAAGAACTTTGTAATAAGGAAAAGTTTTAAATATTTAATGTGCCTGGTAAAGGCCTTTTGGTAAGAGATTAATATTCAAATACAGTTTGTTTGTATTAAAGTATTTAAATGCTATGCATTTAATATAAAATACATATTCTCGCTTCTTCCCTGATGCAAAATCACATTGGGAATTATGTGATCATGTGTAATTTGTTAAATGTAAATTACATTTTAAATATTCATATACCATATTTGCATTCTTTTTTTTTTTTTAACAGAATTTTCAAAAGAGAGACGGGGAGCAGAGGAGGAATAAAAACTAAAATGCATTCAACTGAGAACACCAAAGAAATGAAAATAATATGTATGGTAGACAAATAAATTCCTACAACTACTAATAAGACAACCAGAGAAATCTGCACAGATTTGAAATGTGAGGTTCTTTCACAGCAAGGGATGGATCAGAACCTTGAGCTAAGTGGGATCTTGGGGTCAGTTGGCCGCACCCCTTCATTTCACAGATGAGGAAATAGAGGTTGAAAGAAGAGACTTGATCTACACTTTGGTAGACCAATTAGAATCAGATGCTGGTTAGTCTATGATGGATGTCCAAACAACTGGGATGCTCTCTGCCCTATATTCATCTCCTCACTCCTCACTCAGCCCTGCCCTTTCTGAAGACTCATTAAGAAAACTCAGTCAAATCTAAGAGCTGAAAATGAAAAATCAATAAGAACACTAATTACATAATAGATAAATGATAATGCCCAATGCTGGCTGGGGTGTCCTGAATTATATTCTTACATTGCTGGCAGCAGTTTAAATTGGTGTCTCTTAGAAAGCAATTTGGCAATCTTTATCAAGAGTCTTAAGTGTATTAATGTCTTTCCTTCCAGTAATTCTAAATCTAAGTATCTAAGTGCAAAGAAATAATGCTAAGACCGAAAAAAAAATCTATGCACACCAACATTTATTACAGATTTATATATTATAGCCAAAAAAGTTGAGAATGGCTTAAAAGTACAACAATGAAGAAATGGCTAAGGAAATTACAATTTATTCCTCTCATTAGAATATCGTATTATAATTTCAAAAAGACAGTTATATGAAGATTCCACGCAACTTATAACACTTAATAATATATCAAACATTTTTAAGGATGACTGAAACCACAATCTGAAATTAAAACTATATATAACATCTACCCCATATTAACTTGAACATAGATAATTAGAACAACCAAAAGCATTCAGAAGTCTTCTTCTCATTGCTAAGAAATTGGTGGGAATCTTTAGGCCAGTAATTTCAAAACTTTACTGTGAACAACTCATCACTCAGTTTTTCAAAAATTCAGATCCTGATTGGTAGGTCTGGGACAGGGTTTAAGAATAAACATTCTCAAACAAATATTCTCGGTTCTCATGATCTGTTAAGAAAAATGTTTTTCTCCTCTTCCTTCTAAATTTTTCTTCTGCCAAGCTTCATGGATCCTCTCATGCCCTTGCCCTAACAGACTGGTCTGAGATTGGGGGAATCCTTGCATTAGCTCTTGCACCCCATCTCTACTTTGTGCTCTATGGCTGTCTCAGCTCAAAGTTAAGGAGACAGAGTTAAGGTAGTTTTCCCAAAATTTCTGTCACGTTTATTGCTCTGATGAATTCTAAAATGCATTTTCAAAAAGAATTTAGAAAACAGATGCTTTTATAGAATCGTGTCCAGATACACTGAAATTATAATTTAAATTAACTCTCTGGAGGAATATTAGAAGAGTGGAACAAATAAAAAAATGTATGAACTGGAATTTATGGTTTTTTTTTTTTTTTTGAAGACCTAACGTTAAGGTCTTTTTTTATTAACAGAAAAAATATCTTAGCCCTCTGAATTTTACATATTTCAAGTACTAGGTCCTGGAAAAATTATATTTGGTGGGGCAAAGTGAGTGATTCTGACATTCACTCCCAGCAGTATGATGGACCAGAAAAGGTACTCTGAAGAAACATAACAAAGTTATAGATTCACTTAAACATATTTTATAAAGCATTTGAGGTTTAGGAAATATTCTCAAGAACTAAGAAGGGAAAAAGAAAAATGATGAGCCGAATCTTGCATGGTGCCAGTCAGCAGACACTGAGGAAGAAACAAAATTAGGGGATTTTCCTGGAGCCAGTGCTGATAAGGTATCTGGAATCTTGTCTTGGCAAGGTGAAAGAGCTGAATCTGATACTGCCACTTTAAGCGGAGACCATTAAAAGGGCTAAAGCATTCCAAGATTGGCAACACCTCTTGGATCTTAGCAGATGAAAACTCAAATCTTCTCTACAGAAAAACAACTAAAATTTAGGCCCTCGGAATTTCCATAGGATAACTTCAGTTATATATGAGCTCACAATCAAAACCCACGAAACAGGCAAGGAAATAAACCTGCGTAAATAAAAGTCAATAGATTGAAAAAAATAGACCTCCAAGAACTTCTGAAGTTGGAATTATCACATACCAAATATAAAGTAAATGAGTATACTATGCTTTAAAAGACAGAATAAAAAATGAGCATCGAACAAGAGACTACCAAAACTGATAAAGGAAATCTGAAAACAAACAAAATTTTGAGTAATAAATAATATACTTTTGAAATTAAAAACTTAATAGATGAGTTATATAATAGAGAGGATACAGCTGAAGAATTATAATTGATAAGTAGACATTACAACATACAACTTAGATATACAATGATCAAAAATATAAAGCGGATATAATAGATAAAGATTATATAAGGTATGTAACTGGAGTCCCAAAGAAAGAGGATAGAGAGAATGCAGAAGTAATTTTTAAGGAAATGATGGTTGAGAATTTTCCATAACTGATCAAAAGCATTGTATAAGTTATCTATTGCTATATAACAAAAATGATCTGAGAAGGAAGGTCTAAGTTGCAAGAAAGAATGGTAAATGAAGAAAGTGAAAACATTAATGTAAATCTAAACAGATGATGACAACGAAAACATGTGAGTTCAATTTTAACAGCAAAAAATGAAAGAATAATATAATGGGCAATGTTAGCATATGAATCAGTCAGGAGAAGAGTGACCAGTATGTGAGTGTTCATAGGTACTTTGTGTACATGTGAGCTTTTTTTAATTTTTGGAGGGGGCATGACATATTAATAAACTTTAGGCTTTGTTGGATTGTTAAATATGCATGGTAAGATTTCAAGGAAAAAAAACACTAAAAAAATAGAATGTAGTACTCAGGAGCTATATATGTTCTAATCTATAAAAGGGAAAAATTATAAAAAATAAAATAAAACATAAAAAGAGGTAGGAGGGGGAAAACAGCATAGGCAAAGTGGAAACTACACATATAAACACTAAGTAAGATGTCTGAAATAGTTCCAGATATTATCAGTAATAAAATAATGTAAATAAAATTACTTGCCAGTTACTAACAGAAGTTGTCTGATTGTAAAAGAAAAACTAAACTATATCCTGTTTACAAGATAAATACCTAAAAGAGAAGGCTATAGAAAGACTGAAATAAAAGTATGGAATAAGATACCATGCAAATACTAAGCAAGAGAAAGCTGGGGTAGCTACATCAATATTAGTTTTAAAAAAGAGAGACTTTAAGACAAAGGTATTATATAATACCTTTGGTATTATATAATACCTCTAGAAAGACAGAGACTCACTCAAGGAAAAATTGCTGGGAGTAAAAAAGAAAAACGAGGTGAGCAAAGCAGGACCCTGAGAGTCATGGAGAAGAAAAGTTTAAAATACTATACAGTGAGGAAGAGCCCAGAGGAGGCTAAACTCAAGAAGTATTGAACAGCAATAATACATCTAAAAGTAAGAGCACTTCTCTTGAAGACAAGGTCTTTAAAGCTCTAGGAAAATCAGGGCTAGAGGAGAAAAACCTTTAAACAGATTTTGCTCTGACAGAGAAATGGTTGTACAGAAAAGGCCACATATTAATTATCTTATGGTAACAATGAAAAAGGGAGTCTTTAAGCTGTGAAGCTGTTAAAGCTACTTTGGACAACTCCATGCCCTTCTGAAACCTTCTCCTCAGAACCCAAGAAAACCCATCTCACTTAAATATGAAAGGAAAATACTCCATTTCCATATGAAATGATTGCCAGAAAAATATATTTAAATGAATTGTAAAATATCCCAACAGACAATGAGAACAAACCAGAAAAATGTAGACTCAAAATATATAAAAATTATAAATAAAATGGCTAGACAGGAGAGAATAAAACGTGAAACTGTCAGAAATCAAATGGAATTAGAAAAAAAATAATCAGAAAGAACACAAGAGAAAATAGACCCCATGGAAATTCAGAAAGCTAAATATACAAGAAAAAGAGAAATATAAAGAAAATCATAAGGAAAGAGAGAAACAATAAAAAAAGATCATAGAGAAAGAAAAGCTAGGCCAAAAATGCTTAAACACGCATATAATCTGAGTCCCCTAGAAAACAAACAAAAAAAGGCAAATAAACAGAAAAAATAATAATAATTCAAGAAAACATACCTGAAATAACAAGTTGGAGTGCCCTTTTCGTATGCCCTTTCCTATCCAAGGAAATTATCCCATAGTAGTTAAGACCAAGATATACCCAATCAAAACTATCAGACTAAAGAAAAGGAAAAATATTATCAAGGCATACAAACAAAAAGGCCAGGTCACATATGAGAGGCAGAAAATAAAACTGAAATCAGACTTCTCAACAACATTTTATGGTGAAAACAATGGAACATTTTAAAAGCTATTCCAAGAAAAAAAAATATAAGCCAAAGATTTTATATCTGTCTTTCCAGAATAAATGTGTCAACCAAACATTTATGAATATGCAAAGATTCAGGAATATTGATTCCATGAGACTCTCTTGAGTAGTCTACTGGAAAATGAGCTTCAGACAAATAAGAAATTATTGGGAAAACTTCAGCATAAAGGATGAACGTAGCCTTGAATATATTTAACTGAAGAGCTAAGGTTAAAATATAAGGATAAGACAAGTATATAGTATGAAAATGTTATATGCTCTAAGGATATAAAAATAATAGTTAACAAAAGGAAGAAAGGGAGAAGTACAAGTGGAAACTTCAGGAAATTTCAAAAGCATTGGTAAAGTTCTTAAACATGGAGTACATTCATAAATGTTCACTTTATTATACTTTATAATGTACATATATAATACAAATTTTAAAACATTTTTAAGGAGTTTTGAAATGTTAAAATATCATCTCCTCATGCCAGCTACCTGTAAATAAGTACTGCGATATCCAGCAAAATTTGTAAAATGGAATAAACCTTATCAAAATGATCAGTCTTCACAAATGAATCATTAACGTAAATTTGGGGGCTTCTTTTACCAATGTAGATTCTAAAAGAAAAATCTGCACTGATTAAAAACAATGCCTCAGTAAGTCGCCACTGCTTTGGGGATGTAAATTGGCAGCAGGCGGGCAGCGAGCAGGTAAATCTAGGATGAGGGAATTGAGTTCTCAGAGAAATTTAATTTCTTTAATCTCTTGTGGAATAAGAAGGATTCTTTTTTTCTTTTAGAATTAAAATGAGCCTGATATTTAGAAGCCAATTGCTAAAGCATTTGATTTTAAACCATGCCTCAAACATTGTGGAAATAGAAGAAAGCCTGAAGCAATGGAAGTTCTTACTTGTGGGTTAAGACAAGTACCAGTGTTCTCTAAATATGTCTTAGTAATTAGTGACTGGCATGGCTCCCTTTGAGTCTGTTGCTTACCATCTGTGATGCCTTTTGTTAGGCAATCTCTAACTCCTTATTAAGCAAGAGGACTATCAACTAAATGATATTTTGAGCTATTGATTACTGAGTCAAGTACCAGTGCCACAAAAGGGGGCCGTACTTCTTGCTCCTTGGCTTCTGTGAAGGGACTAGAGAGGTCTGTGAAAGAAAGTTTGTCTGCCTGGTGATGAACAAACACAAGTGAGTCTCATCTTTCATATATTTGACTTTTAGGGAAAAAATGCCTTTGCAAATGATACATAGGCCCCCACAAAACTGCCTCCATATGCATATTTTCATACCTCAGCTGAGTAACAAACATTTAAATCTAACACACTATGGCACTGCCTGCTTGTAACCAGTTCTATTTTGGCAGTCATCATCTTTGTATAGCAATTTGTGCAATTATATGAATACTTTGTTGCATTTTGTCCTTATTGGTTTATAAAATGAGTAGAAAATGTAAAAATGAAAGTGTTCATACTAGTGATAAGAATTACAATTCTCATAAAGTTGATATAATTGGTACAAACTTGGAAACCACTAGGTGTGCTGAAAACAGCAAATCTTTAGGCTCAACTGGAAGCTCACTGGACCCAAGCCAGTTGCCTGTGACTTCAACTGTGAAGGCAAATAAGAAAATTAAAGAACATGTATGAAATGCTGGCACTGTAAAATAAAAGATAATGTCTACAAGAAAAAGAGAAGTTACAGATTTTACATATTTTAGGTCTTTTACAAAATAGTGGCAGTAGTAGTGGTTGTAATTGTACCTACCATACTATATGCCAAGCTCTAGGCGAAGCACTTTATTTACCACACTGGCTGAGTCTTCTAATTTCTCTTCTCTTCTGCTTGACCTTTAAATGCTGAAGCTCAGATCTCAGCCCTCTTTTCCTCTCCTTGGATACCCTCTCCCTATAAGATCACATCCATTCCTGAGAATTTATACAGCATCTCTATACCAGTGACTTCCAAATATCTACCATCAGTTCCTATATCTTTGCTGAGCTCTAAATCCTACACCCAACTGCCTACACATTTCCAGTTACATATTTAATGTTTAAGGTTTAATGGCACACATTTATGGCTAAAATGGAACTCTTGACTTCTATACACTGTACTTATAGTCCCCTGCACCCCCCCAAAAAGTTTGTCTTCTCCTTCTTAACTAGCACCCACACAGTTGTTGCTCAAGTCAAAATGTTAGCATCATTGAGTCCTCCCTTTCCCTCTCCTCCCACACTCAATACATGTGTGAAACTATGGATCCCACATCCAAAATATAGTCAAATTTATCCACTTAACTTCATCTTGAACACTACCACTTTGGTCCAAGACACCATCTTCTCTTGACTAGACTATTACAATGTCTATTTGCCATACAATAGGCAGGGTGATCTTTTAAAAACTCAACCAAAGAACAAGTGTTGGCAAGGATGTGGAGAAAAGGGAACTCTCATACACTGCTGGAGGGACTGCAAATTGGTACAGCCACTATAGAAAATAGTATGAAAGTTCAGCAAAAAACTAAGAATTGATCTACCATATGATCCAGCAATCCCTCTACTGAGTATTGACCCCAAAGACTTGAAAACCCATATCCGAAAAGCTATTTGTACACCGATGTTCACAGCAGCATTATTCATGGTAGCCAAGACATGGAAGCAACCGAAGTGTCCTATGATAGATGACTGGATAAAGAAGCTGTGGTACATATATACAATGGAATATTACTCAGCCATAAGAAGGGATGAAAAATTGCCATTTGCAACAACATGGATGGACCTTGAGATAATCATGCTAAGCAAAATAAGCCAGACAGAAAAAGTTGAAAATCACATGATATCATTTATATGTGGGATATAAACCTAAAAACAACAAGTGAACAGGACAAACAGAGATTCATGAACATGGACTATAGACTAGTGGTTACCAGAGGGTACGAGGGAGGGGGAGGGAGAGGTAGATGGGGTAAAAGGGGTCAAATATGTGGTGACGGAAAGAAATCTCACTATGGAAGGTGAACACACAGCATCAATATATATATATGCCTTCCTGTTAAAGTGTACAGCTGAAACATTTTGGATTTCATTAACCAACGTCACCATTTAAAAAAATTAAATTAAATTTTAAAAAATTAAATTAAAATCAATCAATAAATAAACAAACAAACAAAATCCAAATCAAATCATGTCTGTTCCTTGCTTAACATTCTCCAGGGTCTTTTCATTGTATTTTAGAATAAGATCCAATTCCCTACCCTAGCCTACAAGGCCATACACAAGCTGTCTTCACCTGCCTTGAGGGCTACTCTCTTCCCATTCACTGTGGTCCAGCTCCAGTCCACACTTTGTTCCTTCTCAAACATGACATGCACAACCCTCGTACTTGCTGTGTCCCTCCATTCAGGATGCTTTCCTCCATATCCATGCATAGCTGCCTCTTTGCTTATTTAGATCTTAACTTTCTGAGGAGACTTTTCCTATCATCCCATGTGAACCCAGATACTTTGACTCTAATCCCTTCCTATTCTGCCCTTCTAGAATAAGACCACCAGGACTGCTGTGCAAATTGTCACATGCAACTCTCATGAGTTTTCAGGAAAAAGAAAAAAATAATATATATAATATGTATATATAAAATATATGTAACTTGACTATATATATATATATAATATATATATATATAAAACTTGACTATAAACAGCAAGACCTGAGATGTTCATGTTCACACAATCAACAAGGACAGTTCTAGGGAGCCTAAACAGCCTCTTCCCTTTACTTTCACATGCAGAGTTCCAGGCCAGTTGACATCTCTTTGAGGTATATCTTTTTTTTTTTTTTTTTTACTCCAGATTACCTTTGGCTTCAATTTTAACAAGATTTCACCGAAAAAAAAAAGTGAACGAAAATGAGCAAAAGAGGGTTATTAGCAATTAGAGATGTATTTTGAATTTTCTTGAGCCCTCCATCCAGCCAAGGAATACCATCTATAATCACAGTTGAACTATACTCAAAATGCCCAGTGATGCAAGCCAGAAAGGAGTCATATCTCCCAAGCTTCATAAGGCAAAACTTGAGTCAGAAAGAGTACTAAGGCATCCTCTCTAAAGAGGATAGATTCCTTTGGCTGTACAGCAAAAAAGTCATCTCAAATCACTTCGCACTGTGGCAGAAACATTACAATCTCCCAGCCCTAATAATTTTAACATATGTTGTGGCTAAAAAGATCACAAGTCAATAGCCACAGTCCTCAGGGTCAGTCAGTAATGTTGAGCCATTACCATACTGTGTAGCTGGGCAGAGAGGCCTTAGGCATTGGATAGCTCGCAGGGCCACTCTAAAACAAAGAAAAGAAGGAACTTTTGCCTAAAGAGAAATGGGGACGCAAAATCATGAGGAGGGTGGCCTGTGGCAGCATCATCAGAGATGAGAGGCAAAGAGGTCTGACTGGGAGGAAGGGCAGCCCATAGTTAGCTATTGTTTAACCCCATTCTCAGTTTCTCTCCTCTTTCTGAAGCAGTTTCCTTCCAGCCCACCCTTGCCAAGCACCCAACTTTCCTTCGCCTCTTCCCTATCAAGGTCTGTTGCCTGACTGTCCTTTCAAAGAGAATCTGAAGATGCTGCCTTGCACTAATAACCTGAGACTGCTGCCGTCCACAGACAACTCATTCAACTGAAAGGAGGAAACTCCATTGCAGTGATTTCAGGCCTCGAAGAATGAATGATGGGCAAATTCCACTGCTGAAGCAGCCCCAAAACCTGTCTGAACATGACTCCCACCTGCCTTCACCTCTCAGCTAGAGGTGATTAGGCAGGGGGAGCAGGGATGAAACTAGAAGCTACAGTATGAACAAGTTGAAGAAGTGAAACTATGAAAGTAGTTAAACAAGAAGTACATGGAAACCTAGTATTTTGGGTACTATTTTTTATTTGATATCCTTAAATTTAGTAATCTGTAGCCTCTCTTTTACCCTGGCTAGAAGCTTATTGACTTTATTGATCTTTTCAAAGAACTAGCTTTTGGTTTCTTTGGTTTTCTGTATTGATTTTCTGTTTTCAATTTGATTTCTGTTCTCATTCTTATTTCTTTTATTCTGCTTACTATAGATTTAATTTACTCTTCCTAGTTTCCTAAGGTGGAAACCTAGATTATTAATTTTAGAGCTTTCTTCTTTTCTAATATATGCATTCAATGCCATAAATTTCCCTCTTAGCACAGCTTTTGCTGCATCCCACAAATTTTGATAAATCGTCTTTTCATTTTCATTTAGTTCAAAATGAACTTTTTAGTTTCTCTTGAGATTTTTTTTCTTTGAAATGTGCTATTTAGAAGTGTGTTTAATTTCCACCTATTTAGGGATTTCCCAGATGTCTTTCTGTTATTAAATTTCTAGTTTAATTCTATTGTGGCCTGAGAGCAGGCATTGTATGATTTCTATTCTTTTAAATGTGTTTAAAATCTTGGTAAATGTTCCATGTGAGCTTGAGAAGAATGTGTATTCTACTGCTGTTGGATGTAGTAGTCTAGTGATGTCAATTATATCCACTTGATTGGTGGTGGTGTTGAGTCAACTATGTCTTTACTGGCTGTCTGCCTTCTGGATCTGTCCGTTTCTATCATAGGGGTGTTGACATCTCCAACTACAATATGGATTCATCTATTCCTCCCTGCAGTTCTATCAGTTTTTGCCTCCTGTAGTTTGATGCTGTTAGGTGCCTACACATTAAGGATTATAATGTCTTCTTGGAGAATTACCTCTTTATTATTATGTGATGCCCTTCTTTATCCCTGATAGCTTTCTTTAAAGTATGCTCTGTCTGAAATTAATATACTCCTGCTTAATACTTCTGCTTTCTTTTGGTTAGTGTTTCCATGATATATATTTAAAGTGGGGTTTTATAGATAACATACAATTGAGTTGTTTTTTGATCCACTTTGACAATCTCTTTTAATTGGTGCATTAGCCCACTGACATTCAAAGTGATTATTGATATAGTCGGATTAATATGTACTATACTCATTACTGTTTTCTATTGATTACATTCTTCGTTTCTATTTTTGTCTTCTCTTTTTCTATTTTTTATAGTTTTAAATGAGCATTTTATATTCCACTTTTTCTTTCCTCGCATATCAGTTATACTTCTTTTTCTAGATGTTGGCCTAGAGTTTGCAATATACATTTACAACCAATCCAAATCCAAGTAACACTATAACATTTCACAAGTTATGTATCTTGTAATAACAAAATAATCCTAGTTCCTCCCTCCCTGCCCTTGTTTCATCATCATTCATTTCACTTATATATAAGCATACATAACTATTTATATATACACATAATACATAATCAAATATATTGTTACTTTTATTATTCCAAACAGTTATCTATTAGATCAATTAAGATTAAGAAAAATGATTTTTTATTTTACCTTCAGTTATTCCTTCTTTGATGGTCTTTTCTTCCTTATGTAGATTAGAATTTCTGACCTACGTCATTTTTCTTCTCTCTAAAGAATTTCTTTTAACATCTCTTGAAAAGCAGGTCTAGTGGCAACAAATTCCCTCAGTTTTCATTTACCAGAAAAAATGTTTATTTCTCCTTCACTTTTGAAGGATGATTTTGCGGGGTATAGAATTCTAGGTCCGTGGGGTTTTTTCTTCTCTTAATATTTTAAATATTTCACTCACTCTCTTATTCTCTTCTTGTTTGCATGGTTTCTGAGGAAAAGCTGGATTAAATTCTTATTTTTTTTCTTCTATAGATAAAGTGTTTCTTTTCCTCTGGCTTCTTTCAGGATTTTTTCTTTATCTTTGATTTCTATAGTTTGAAAATGATATACCTAGAGTTTTTTTGAGAATGTATACTGCTTGGTGTTCTATGAGCTTCCTGAATTTGTGGTTTGGTGTCCATTATTAATTTGGGGAAAATTTTCAGTCAGTATTCTCTCAAATATTTCGTCTGTTTCTTTTCCTCTTTCTTCTCCTTCTGGTATTCCCATCATACATGTTATGCCTTTTGTATTTGTCTCACTACCTTTGGATATTCTGTTCTGGCTTCTTTGTTTGTTTTGTTATTTGTCTTTATTCTCTCTGCTTTTCAGTTTTGGAGGTTTCTACTGAAATATCCTCAGGCTCAGGGATACTTTCCTCAGCAGTATCCAGTCTATTAATAATTCCATTAACGGCATTCTACATTTGTTAGTGTTTTTTATCTCTAGCATTTCTTATTGCTTCCTCCTTAGGATTTTCATCTCTCTGCTTACATTGCCCATCTATTCATGCATGCTTTCTGCTTTATCCATTACAGCCTTCAGCATATCCATGATAGTTGTTTTAAATTCCAAGTCTGATCATTCCAACATCCCTGACATCTCTGGTTCTGATGCTTGCTCTGTTTATTTAAATTGTGCTTTTTGTCTCCTACTATACCTTGTAATTTTTTAAAAAATGTATCCAGACATGATGTGCTAGGCAAAAGGATCTGCTGTCAGTAGCCTTTAGTAATCTGGTGGTGGGCTGTGAGGGGAGGGGAAGTGTGCTGTAGTCCTAAAATTAGCACTTGGTCTTTAGTGAACCTATGCCTCTGGACTGTCAACTTCACAAGAGTTTTTTTTCTTCTCCCTAAGGTGGGACACGCTGTGAGGACTTCCCTTCTCATACACCTCTGTCCAAGTCCCACACAATAAAGCTTATTTTGTGTCACTGCCTCTTGTGATCATAGATTTTTCACAGATCAGCTCCTAAATTCCTCAGGCTCCTATACACTATTATTTTATCCCATTATTTAATTCAGTCAAGTAGCCGGCTGGCCATCAAGAGCTAATGTGTAAGGCAACATGTTGTGCAAGTTACAAGGTAAGTTTCCTGTCCTCAAATTTCATACTATCTACTGAAGGGAGTTAAGAAACTCACCTACAAGAGTAACAAATAGGCACATAGACTTTGAAAACCAACAATCAAATTTCATTTCCACAGTTCATTAGCAAGATGAAGTTTCTTTACTTTGCAAGCCTCATGCTCTTTTTCTAAAATACAGGGGGTGGGGTGGGGTGGGTAATATTACCTTATGCACAGGTTGTTGGCAGGATGGAATGAGATAATATATGCCTAGTGTCTGGTACAACATTTCATACATTTTATAAGTAATTTTTTCTCCCTTTAGATAGTATCAGACAAGTGTCAAATGAGTAGGACCTTTCTAGTGTCCAGTTTTTCTCCTCTCCAGAACTTATAATAATAATAATTAAATGATTAATCCTATAATTGGTTTTTAGGGTCCATCTTCCCCATTAGAAAATAACTCCAGAATGGAAATAGAACTAGCATCTGTCTTGTCCGCTGGATGTAACAGACACAAAATATTTTTAGAATAAATGAGTTAATGAAGTAATAAAGAAAACAGATGCTTTTGGATCTTCGAGGAGGGAGCGATCACTGAGAAAAGGCATGAATAGTGAGAGGTCTATGAAAGATCAGGACTTGACCGGGCTTTCCTAGGAATTATCACTATGAAGGAAGGGAAGAAGATATGGGAGAAGGCATGAATGTGGAACAAACTACTCTGTATTGCCAGAAAGTAAATAGCATGACCGAACAAATCCTTCCACTGAGAATAATTAACAATAAGGCTGGGAAAGAAGGTTAGGATGGGAGTTTAATAGCCATTTTTAAAGATCCCCTCACTGGTGAGGCAAGTGTAACCCAATCAAACTCATGGATATCCCCAGGCCTGAAATGATACCTCCCAAACCCCAAACCCACATCATCCCCAAATTCATACTGTGAATTAAGAAATGTTATAATTCTTATCCTCAGACCAAGTCATAATACATTATATTAATTATATTAATATAATTTAATATAATTATATTTAATATAAACACCCAGGGCAAAAATTAATACAAATTAGCAAATGCCATAATAGAGTTTCCTGAATAGATATAGGCTTTACCATCTGAGTTGTAAAACTTACTGTAGCTGGCAAAGGCAAATCTTGATAACAAAGGTACAAACATCAAATACCTTTTCATGCCTCTAGGCTAATTATAAAGGTGTTTATTCTCTAACTTAGATGCCATCTGAAGTTATAAAAGGAGCAATTAGCCTAAAACATAAAATATCTGGGTCTCTTCTGAAACTTAATGATCTGATATCCCGTTAAGTAGTAACCTAATCACTGATTCTCTCCAACCAAGGCCTGAAATAGCCCCCTAAACTCTGCAGGAAGCCCAGACTCCAACGCGCAGCACATTTTCTTTTTTAATAGGGAAAGAACCTGCTCAGTGTTGTTTTCATTCACTGATATTTAGGTAAATGTCCTTCAAAACTGATGGCTGTTTTGAAAAGCAGCAACTGAATTTTAACAATATATTTTTGAAGGGAAATTCAATGAAGGTAGGAAAAATTCAACTAGGAGGGAAGATATGTGTGCAGATGTGCAAAGAAACAGACTGAGGCTCAAGTTTTACAAGGCACCCATTATGTGGAAAACAAAAGAGATGCCTAATTTTTATGGGTGATATACACCTGGGCCTATCTGTGTAGCCTTATGAGATTTTATCTGTGTGGCTTCATGAGGCTTGAGGTACGAAGGAAACTGACATGAACATGAAGCTCATGCTTCTTGCTGTGCCATGAATAACAAAGTCCTTTGCCTCTGATCCAGACATCTTGTGTCATCTGGCAGCATTCACGAAATCGTAGCAGGCTAACTTATTAGCTCGCAAGTGGGGACCAATCTCAGACTGTTTCCAGCTCTTAACAAATGACAAGGAAAAAGAGTTATAGACCCTGTAACACTTGTCCCCCTCACCACGCTTTCCTCTAAACCGAAACATTTTGCATGTGAGTCTTCGTATAAATGTTATAATCCTTCTCCGAGACTCCTGAACATGCATACTTAGGATTTTTTGTTTTTATTTTAACAAAAGTCTTCACTGAAGCAGCTTTTGCATATTACTCTCTCTCCTGAAGACTCTCTGGGGTTTCCATGTGCTCTTCCAATTTATCTCAGACCAGTTACTTATGGAGCTGGTGACCTGGGATGGTTGGCCACGTTCTTCTTCTCTTTGTAAACACTATTTGTATTATGTGGCACAAAGCAAAAGTTATGTATTAAGCAATAGATAAAGAATATATATTTTTAATTTAGCATCCTTTGCTAACTGATCAGAGGATTCCATTTTTGTGTTAAAAAAAAGATAAACATTGACATTTAAGCATAAAAGGTTATATGCAAATTTTTAATAGTAGTTAACCTCTAGATGATAAGATTATGAATGATCTTCTTTCTTATTTTTGTTAATTTGTATTATCCACTTTTTTTAATATGAACATGAATGACATTGTATAATGTTTTAAAATCAACAAAGGCTTTCACCTGGCAGGTTAATACCCCACTCATGGCTTCCCATAGCCTTTATGCCCTAATGCCAACATGTAAATAATCCTACCAGTAGTCTCACCTCATCCCTGCTTCCGTTCCCTCCTTTCCTCTCCTTACTGGAGGTGGGGGAAAAGCAACCTGCAAATAACTAAGTATTAAAGTAATATTTGGTTATTCAAATAAGCTTAGCCAACATAACCTTTATAGGACTCTTGTTAAAATGTACACGAAGAGTTTTTTCAATCCTAAACACAAATACAATATCCAATTTAAATCATTTTGTGTTTCACCTGAAGCCAAAGCAATGACAACCCCTGCAAATTCCCTAAGGTAAGACCATAAATGCACTGAGTGATATATAATAGCTATCTCCCAAGAAAAGAATAAGGAGCCATTTATGAAATCTTACCATGTAGGAAGACTAATGTGTCTATTAAAAGCAAAAATGTGAACTCCAGGTCCTCCCATTGGGGACTGATTTAAATGCAGTTTTGCTAAATTAACTATGGAAGAAATCTGAAGGAGAAGGTTAACAATAAAGTCATATAAAACAGCACATCCTTGGTAGGGATAATTTACACGGTACCATTCCAATACAGAGCAAGTGAGTAAATAGGTTAAATAATAGTTGTTGTTTTTTAAGGTGTTGCTGTATTGTTTACAGAAACAATGCCTTTTTCATCGAATCTACATTATATTAGTGAGAAACTGTTTTTCAATATTCACTTTATTATTAAGAATCACTCATTTTAAGAAAGTCAAGAATTCATGAAAATTAACTGTACTTCGAGTGGAATGTTTTTTTAAAATTAAAGCTGACTTTAACCCTAGAAAGCTATTACTAAAGGCCAACATAATATGAAGAACAGTCACTGTGTGACTTCTAATTCTATCAAACTTATAAGTAGTTTACAACATAAGCATTTTCTTTTCTCTAGTCTATTCCCTCTATTTTCTCAATGTTTAGAACTTTTATCATGCTTTTAGGGAGCAGTATATGTCAATCGCTTAGCCACTCTGGGTTAAATTCAAGTTCATTTGTGTCTGCTACACAAACATGAAAGTTTATTAGAATGAAGAAATGTGTCTATGATATCTTAGAAGGCAGGAAGTCTTTCTCTTAAAATGACTTTAAATGATCTTCTGCCCCTGTCCCCATCCCCAAGGCTCCCCACCCCAACATTTTTCTTTAAAACATAACTAAGCAAGGAATATATTTAACAATATAATAATGTTCTTTATTGAACAAGGGAAACATTAATTCACCTCTATACAGTAAAGCAAAAACATCTGTTAATTCAGTTCCTCTCTTTGGCTTTTACAATAAGAAAGCTCAAAGGTTCTGTAGATAACAACAAAAAACACATACCCAAAGGCACAAAATAATAAGAAAAGCAACCATCAAATAGGCAGCAGTAACAGCAGGCAGGGCAGGTACCCTGGGTACTGTGCTGGAGGCAGCTAGGAGCTTTGAGTGTTTTGTAAGACATCAGGCTTAGTTAGAGCAGATGTTTCTCACTCACCAGAGAAGCCTGGATACCACGCATGCCTGCCTGCCCAGTGGAGTAAATATTATTGGATTGAAGAGTTGGTACACTCTGTTCAAGTCTCTTGCTCTCTTTTTCTTCAGAGTTTGGAAAATTTTTAAACAAAGGCAAAGAGTAAAGCAAGTGAAGGAGGAGATGGTCTATTCTGAATTATCATTCAAGAACATGGTTTCTGCTCTGGGCCTTGTGCGGGAAATGGCAAAAATATGACAAGCCAATATGTTCTTGGGAGCAGGATAAGAATAGTACCTGGTAATGGCCTGGGACACTGCAAGGAAGAGGTTTCTAACTGATACCGAACTAGAAAGAGTCCATGTCATTTGACTAAGCTACGAACAATAAGTCATTTTTCAAAGATTCAGCCAACAAACATTTATGAA
This sequence comes from Pteropus vampyrus, assembly GCF_000151845.1. Taxonomy (NCBI): domain Eukaryota; kingdom Metazoa; phylum Chordata; class Mammalia; order Chiroptera; family Pteropodidae; genus Pteropus; species Pteropus vampyrus. Next base: position 4,378,319 of record NW_011888793.1, on the reverse strand, counting down.
GAGCCTACTATGTGCTGGTGCTATTTTAGGTGCTGAGGATACAGTCCTGAATAAGGTGAAGAAGTTCCTTGCCCTCATAAAGCTTATATTCTAGTAGAAGAGACAGATAATGAAGCTAGGAATAAATAAATTCAGGTAGCATAAGTGTTGGGAAATGAAATAAAACAGGATAAAAAATAGAGAAAGTCTAAGGGTGGATGGGTGGGATGGGTATGAGGGAAGGAGCCAGGTGGCTATTTTAGATTTAGGGGTCAGAATGAATCTACATAAATCAACAAGAATTCCAGCAAGATTCACCTTAAGTTGCCTGCTAAATGTGGTTTAAATCATGTTGCCTGGAAAGAAACCACTCATTCATTCAAACAAATGTGTACTGGGCCCTACTGTCACCTGACACTGCTGGGCACCAGAGATGCAAGGCAAGCCAAAGCCTGCATAAGGATTACTGTCTGTGAGGGAGGCAGGCATTAATCGAGTATGCGCCACAACTGCTTATAGTTGGTGACCATCGCAAAAAGTGCAACAAAGAAAACTGAATAGACAAGCCCTAAAGCTATCGGGAGTCATCCACACTCAAATGCTTTCTGGCCTCCTTAGCCAACTGAGAATAGGTGGGAAGAGGGGAACAGGGAGTAAAAAAACTGTGAAAGCGGGAAGGGCAGGGGTCTGAACAGGCTCCAAGCCTAAGGTTAGAAGGCACTTCAAAGGATGTAGAAGGTCACAGAAGAGGGAGGTGGGACCCAGAGGCTCCTGGGGCTGAAAGGCATCTTGGAGTAAGTGCATCAACCCACAGGCATTTCTCAGGTGAGGCCACTGCAGCCATAGAGGTTAGGTGGCTTGCTCAAGGTCATAGAAGTAGACAATGGAAATTCACAAACAGAATCTCAGTCCACTTGTCAATGAAGTGCTTACTTTAAACATATTTTAATTCAGGGTGGGAAGGGAGATGTGTGCTTTTCCTCTATTTCCAGAATTTGATTAAATATAAGAAAAAAAGGAAGGAATTAGGAGTCAGAACGCCATCAGTCTCAGAAATATCACACGTATAAGAAGTATCTCTAAGCTTTTCCTAAAATGAATCAGAATTTTATTTAAAAACAAAATCAACCTCTAGACACGGAAGACGAAATTCTTCTCTTTGGAAAGGAATTTGCTGGGGCTCATTAATTCTGAGCCAGGGTTCTGCCCAACTTTCTTTCGTGTGTATTTTCATTTTTCGTGTTTGTACTTTTTTGGGCACTGAGCCCAGCTCTGAGAGACTCCTGGGTACAGGCATTTGGAGAACAGCTGCTGTCGGGCCTGTGTGCCAGTGCCATCCCATAGCAGAAAAAAAATGAAGATAAACCACCACTTATTTCTAAGTGTAAACCTTTTAGTTATTTCGAATGGTGATGCTCTAAATAGCTGGAATGTTCTAAGTGGTGACTTATTTTCATTCCCTTGACATGGAGCGAAGAAATGTCAGTGCAGTCTGTTGGGCTGGGAAGGAGTTCCAGGTAAGGGTAGGGGTCCTCGGGACAAACCAAGGCCTAAAGGATTAGTCCGAATGTTTTGGAATCACTACTGCACGTCTTGCCCCCAATGACAAAGGGGGTCACTTTATCCATTTCTCTTTGATAATCCTTTTAAATTATAAATAAAGAGCCTTGGGTGGTTTGCTATTTCTTTTTGGAGTTTCACATCAATGGTCAATTGCCCAAGTTCAGCTTCACTGGCCATAAGACACAATGCTTTTAGATAAGAATGACAGCATCCAACTCTGCTTTCACTAAAGGATTCTTAAGGGGAAGGGGGGGCGGGGCGGAACTCCAGTTCTTTTTTCCCTGTTTGCTGGAACTATGTAGAATTTAAAGATGTACTATCAAAGTGATGTGGCCTCACCCAGGTGCATGAGGGCACAGCTCCACAGATGCCTCTTCAGATAGTACCTGGGGTGGGGAAGCAGAGCACCCTCTCTCCTTAGTATTGTCCTCTCATATCTAATGTTTTGCTCCTCATTTGCGAAAATCAAGGAGGAGTAACACTGGAACACATATCTTTTATTCTACTGACTTTCTTCTTTTCTGTCTTCTTCCCCAAAACTCCCACGGTAGAAGAGAGTCAGGCTTTTGTCTGATTTCCCTTGCTTCAGAGGCTCTTTCTACCATGAAAGATATGGAAGAAAGCCTTATGGCTTTGCTGTCATTGGCAAAAGGATCATTTTTGGTTCCTCCCTATGTTGGAAGGAAAAATAATGATATTTGCAAAATCCTCTCTTTATACAATAGCTTGGCTTTAGAGGCTATCACCTTGCTGCATGATCCTACTTTGCATGTCAGAAACTGATTATTCTCCCTTCCCAGGCCAAAGGGCTTCTCAGATTAACTAGAGATGCTCATGGGCTCAGAAAAAAATACAATAATGATTTTCTAGATATTACCCCCTTCACCTGCAGGTGCTATCACATTATGGACATTTGCATGTTTCTTTTGCTATTACAAATAATGTGCACATACATACATACATACATACGTACATACATACATACAGGATATACATACATATTTGGCTATATGTGTGAGTCTGTTAATAACAAAATCCTAGAAAAAGAATTGCTAAAAACTTTATATTTATGAATAACATTTGCAAAACTAAAGAACCAAAAAGGAAGGGTAGCAGAAGAACGAGAAGTAAAACACTCTGCAATCGTGTAGGAGAACAAGACTCTGAAACATTACCAAAACAATTTATCCAGACACCACTCACATTTCTCGAGCCAAATGTGAAACTCTTAAAGAAAAACATATGAGGTACTGTTTTTTCATTTCAATAGGTCAGATTTCTCATTTGGTTTCCCATTCAGTTCATAGTTTCTGGCTATTCTAGATTGTGCTCATTTGCCCTTCAGATTTTCTTTAAGATGACTCAAAAAATTGTGAATGGGATTCAATGGCTTCAGACTTTAAGTCACTGGTTTTCTTATCAACCAGTCCCACAGCAGTGCTTCCAACAGAAAATAACTAACTAGACTATCCCCGTGGTGCCTTATTCTCCTCTAGCTGATTTCCTTCCCAAACTCATTTGTTTTTCTTTACTTTTTGATAAGTAAAACGTTTCTAATTACTAACATTAAATTGAAATTTTCATTATATTATAATTGTTGTATGATGTTTTACCTTATGTTTTAGGCTCCGGTTCCTCCTATTAACCTCTCTTCATTTTCACTGTCTAAATATCTTTTCTTTATTAACCTCCCCCACCACTTTTACTTCTCCTTTATTAGGTCTGTCCACCAGGATTCATTGTCACCTCAGCATATATACATACATCTCTCTTCCTTGTAGTCACAATTCATTAAATGCCTGAATTGCAAACCATCCCCCCCTTTATATTTTTTTAGCCTTTTTCCCATTGCTATATCATCTGTAAATTTTTTTAAATAATCATTTTACCTACCACCATTATTTACCGTTTGCATTTCTGCTATGTCCTAGTAAAATTTTCTATAAGCTTTCGGTTGGGGAAAGGAAGGAACAACAAAAGGAAAAGAAATCCACCATAGCTCTACTTAAGAAATTAAGTCAGAAAAATACCATATTCAGTTTTGTTCTTTTTTAACATCTTTCGATAGGGCTTCATTGTTCTAGTCCTTTAATCAAAAATAAAGATGAAATCAAAATATTTTCAGAAATTGTGAGATGACTCAGTTAAGGAAGATATCACTGCTGATTTATAGATAATATAATTATCTCAAGACAAGGACATAAACCCCTGAGCCAGATGGCCTCACAATTAAATTTCTCAAGAAATTCAGAAACTTATTACAGGAAACACCCTGCACTCCCAGACAGAGGCTACATTTTTTTTTTTTTTTACCAGAGTGTAATATCACAGAATTGTCTGAGTGATTAAGTTTTATGTAAATCAAATCACCATAAACTAAAGCCTCTGCATCCCCATTTCCTAAGAAAACAATGTGAAACTTCCTAAAAGCTGAGAAGAAAAAAGAATGATTTTCATCAGGCATGGTCTACTGTGTGTTTTTGGATGCCCTGAACGCAGGCACATAGAATGCTGGGAGGGGTGCGGACAGTGAGAGGACTTCCTGGCAGTATTCAGGAAGCAAGGAAAAGAAATAATGAAAAAAAAAAAAATCTCTCTAAGAAGTATTACACCCCTGCCCCCATACACATCCTGTTCCAATCCCATCCCTGAGTCTTACAAGGTTGTGCGTATGTATACGTTTGGTGTTTACAAGAATTTGTCCTTTCTGGCTCTCTGACTTGGCCATCCTTGTGCTGAAGGTTAACGTTAACAGTGGCAGAAGAGCCATATGTTGACCCCTATGTATTGGCAGCCAGAAAATGAGGCTAAAATGGTTAATCATTAGAGTACTTAAATAACCCCACTCACATTTGGCCTTGGAGCACCATTCAGAGCAGCAAAAGAGAATACACTCAACCCAGAAATACATGGATTTCAACTTTAGGGTTTAGTGTTTATATAGCTTGAGTGTGTGAAGAATTTTGGTCCATGATATGCCTTTTTCGATTATTTGCTGATCCTTTCACTTAAGCTAAGACTGAGTCACTCCGAGGCTAGTTGGCTTCTTAACCTGGCAGTAGTAGCAGTTGATAGACTCACAGGGCCTCTGTAATGAGGGAGTCTGCAGAACCGACAGTGATGGGATCATCTCAGCATAAGCGAGGTAACGCTGTTCTGGCGCCTCTTTCATCTCCAGAAATGGAATTTGAGATAGGCCATGTCACTTGACTGACAGACAGTCAACACGACACCCACTTACCCTGAAGCCCTCAAGATTAGAGGCTGTTGAAAGCTGAGATCATATTTATTTTTCTGTCATTGTCCAACTAATATGAAGTCCTCAATATCTGTTTAAAAACAAATTATCTAAGTAAGCAGAAACATTTCCGATGCTCACAGGAAAACTGAAGCAATCTGGTTCATGTGCCAATTTCCCATCAGCACCTATCTAGGATGAGGACAAAACAGATAAAGAAGGATGCTATTTTAATAAAATTAGCTATAATATTATTACTATGTATTATTACATAATGTTAATTCATGTAAATTAAATGCATGCACATAAAAACAATGTGCATGTTTAAGAAGATATATAAACAAAAATGTACACATTAAACAAGTTGAAATGGTTATAATTAAGAAGGAGAAAGAAGGAATGGGGATAAAGGAAAACTGTCCATTAAGTAATTTAGAAAATAAGTAACTAACAATTAATAGTTAAGTAATAATTAAATTAAATATTCAAGAGAATCACATATGAAAAAAGAAATCCTTAAACTGGTGAATGGAACAGAAGTCCTGAGGAAGCAATACTCTCTGGGAAGGATCTTTGTCACTGTCCACCATCAGGCAGCATGCATAGGAGAGAAAGGGAAGAAAATAACAGGTAAGGCAACACCCTTTCCAGGTGCAGCTCAGGGAGGGGTAAGCCTTATAGAAATGCTCACCTGCTTTGCAAGTCTGCTAAACAGCTGCATGGCAATGTCTAACAGCCTCTGAGCAAGACCTAAAGAGCAAAAGACCTTTGCCACTTGTGGCCAAGAACCAGGAAGATCTGGCACCAAGGGCAAAAGCAGATCCAAGCAGCCTTGTTGTAAGAACAAGAAAGACACTGCAGCGGATGCCAGAGGAGGCTGATTACCAGAAACCAGCTGAGAGCTCAGACATCTCAGCAGATACTGGCAGGGAGAGAGAATGCTTGGGGACCAGATGGGATGATGTACTGTTCAGCAAATGCCAGCCTGGACAGATAAAATAATAGACCTAATGTTTCATCCACCTGCCCTAGATGCCCTGCCTTTGCAAAGTCTCTAGGAATTTAGAACAGCCTTTGTGAGAAGCACGGTGGTAGAAGAAAACCTTGAACTGACTGAGAAAGCAAAGGATATATGTCTCCTGAATTGAGTTTTTCCCATTAGAAAATGTTAGACAACATGAGACCGTGAATTAGAAATTAAATAATTCAGTTGGAATACTGAGAATTCATTCTTTCCACAATAATAACCATATTATTCCTGTAAATGACATGGGTCTACTTCTTTATATAAGACACCTTTGAAGGCTATCACAAGTAATTTTTTTCAAGTTAGTCAGGCTCTTGAAAACTTTAAAGAAAAGCAAACTCATGTACCAAGAGAGATGAGAGATGTGACAACTGATGAAAAAGGTACATGATTTGTACTTAGCAGGCTTGGATCCAAGCTCTTGCCCAGGGACCTTGGGTAAGTCGCTTAAACTCTCCCTGCCTTTACTTCCTCACTTAAAAAGTGAAAATAATGACAATAATGCCTATTTCGCAAAGCTTCTATGAGGATAAATGAGATAATATATGCAAAAGCACTTTGTAAACCATAAAAAATACATAGCTGTTAGTTATCATTTTTATCATCATTTGTGAATAATAAGCAGCCTTATAGAAAGCATTTGTATAGATTCTGAACATCTAATGTATTCACAGAAAAGCACTTATGCATATAAGAATCCGCCTTACATGCTCTGTTTTGGTCTCCTTGGAAGAATAACGCTACCCCAAATCAATTATTAAATGGATGAGCAACATGAATGTTCGATGACTAAATAAATTAAGGATAAGATTAAAAATTTTAAGTCTAACTCTAGAATCACGGAATTTCATATATTGTTTTCTGTATAATCAACAGCTCTTGCCAGCTTTTAAAGTAGTGAAATATCTACTCTATCAAAATCTTTCTAGAATATTAAAAGCAATCAGTCGAAGTTGTAGGAAATTTATACTAACCTTGCTGAAATTCTAAATACCATGTATGAATAATGTTTCATATTTGATCAAACTTTAAAAATATGGTAATGACAAGGTAAGCTCTGAATTGCTTCTTTTTATTTATTCTATATTATGTAAGCATCATAAAGGTACAAAGATGACCTTGAAAGTGAAAGTGCAGTGAATTTTTTAAGGAATTAAATTCAGTCAGAATTTGATGAAGAGGTGAATCATCGTACTTTTTGATAGAATAAAATGCATACGTTTTATTTTTAAATACATGAACTAACCAGAACAAGATTATGACATACCTGTAAGACATCCAGGAAGAGATAAGCAGTCTAGAAGTGGAAACTGGGTTCTCACTCTCTTAATAAATACTTGGGAGCCATCCTTACATGGGCATTTGGTGATACCCTGGCATAGATGAGAAATCCAGTGGCGGTTTGGAGAACTTCCTTAGTGAATAGACGCAAACACTTCACACCCAATGCAGCAGCATTCTTTTCACTGTGCTCTTCCGGTCATCGGGTGTTCCCTGTTACATTATTTCATAATTATCTATTAATTTGTCTCCTCCCTCAACTTGATTACAAGAATGTGTACGGCAAAGCCCTTTTTCTCTTGTCTCTGTGCTTCAATGAATGTTGGATATGTCCATGTTAATACATGCTTCTAAGCTGTATTAAAGATGCTTGAAAGATGTGCAAATGAAAAGGCAACCCACAGGATGGAAAAAAATATTTCAAGCCATATATCTGATAATGGATTAATATCTAGAATAAATAAATAACTTCTCCAATTCAACAACTACAACAACAAAAAACACTTAAAAATTAACACAGGACTTTTTGAATAGATGTTTCTATTTGAAAATATACAAATGGCCAATAAGCCCTTGAAAAGATGTTCAATATCACTAATTATTAGGGAAATGCAAATCAAAACCACAATGAGATACTACTTCACACTCATTAGGATGGCTATTATCAAAATAAATAAATAAAAATAACAAGTGTTGGCAAGGATATGAAGAAATTAGGACCTTTGTGGCTTGCTGGTAGAAATGTAAAATGGTGCTGCCACTGTGAAAAATGCACGATGCTTCCTCAAAACATTAAACATAGAATTATCATATGGCCCAGCAATTCCTCTTCTGGGTATATACCCAAAGAATGGACAGAAAGCACTCAAACGGATATTTGTACACTCATGTTCATAGCAGCATTATTCACAATAGCCAAGAAGTGGAAGCAACCAACTGTCTATCAACAGATGAATGCATAAACAAAATGTAGTATATGCATGCAAGGGGTATGCAGCCTTAAAAAAAGGAAAATATGACACACATTACAACATGGATGAACACTGAAGACATTATGCTAAGTGAAATAAGCCAATCACAAAAAGACAAATATTGTATGATTTCACTTATACGAGGTATACCTCGTATCTTAATCGGTTGGGCTACTTTAACAAAATACTATAAATAACAAATATTTCTCATAGCTCTGGAAGCTGGGAAGTCCAAGATCAAGGCACTGACAGACTCAGTGTTTGGAAACCACCTCCTGGTTCACAGCCAGCCATTGTTTCACTGTTCTGACAGGGCTCTTTTTCTGGGGTCTCTTTTATAAGGACACCAATGGAGCCTTCACAGTCTACTGACCTCACAATGGCCCCACCTCCAAATACCATCACACTGGGGATTAGGTTTTATATGAATTTGGTGGGGACACAAACTTCAGTCTATAGCACTAGCATAGTCAAATTCATGGAGACAGAAAGTAGAATGATGATTGCCAGGGGCTGGGGGAGGGAGAAATGGAAAGTTTCTTTTTAATGGGTATGGAGTTTGGGAAGATTAAAAAGTTGTGGAGATGGATGGGCATGATGGCTTGTCAACACCAAGCTGATCGAGAAGGGAAGGGTCAATGGTGAGATGCCCAGTTGGAAGAATGCACAAAAGGTCAACAAGAATGAAATGGCAGGCACCAACTTTACTGTGGGGAGCGATGTTCTATTGGGGGAAGTGCAGTCTATTGCGGAGGGTGCCGTATTCCGTGCACTTCTCCTGCTCCCTTTCTTCTACTCCCCTGTTTGTGCTCCCCTTCTGCTCTCCAGGGGACTGGATGGCTCTACATATATCAGAGTACTATAGTGGCATTCAGCCACACATGCATGATACAATAAGCTGAAGCATGTTTACATATATTAGGTGCAGGCGCCCTACTACACTTATGTAACATTCGAAATCCAGGGTCCTATTCCTAGCCACAGTCCTGGATCACAGCCAGACCTGGGATGAGCCAGGCTGGGACCCACATGGCTGTACAACAGTGTGAATATACTTAATGCCACTGAACTGTATACTTAAAAACAGTTAAAATGCTATTTTTTATGTTATGTATATTTTCCCCACAATAAAGAGAGAGGGATGTGCACAAAATGTGCGTCAGTAGTTTTAAACATTGCCTCACAATCTTGTATAAGGGTTAATTTTTTCTTACCTAACCCTTTCTTCATAGTTTAAGCAAAGGTAAAAGTTTGCATAGCCTTTTTAAAGGAATTCTTATTGCATACCTACGTACTGAAGCGTTCCAGAGCTCAGAAGGAAATTCCTCCCCTGAAAAAGCCTCCCTCCTGCAAGAAGACCTTTTTCATATTCATTTTACTCCCAAATACTTTACATTTAAAAACCGTAAATTATCTTAAAAATTGCAAGTGAGGGGGCTATACATATGGCAAGTACACAGTTAATACTGAGAAAGTACCAATCAATTACAGAATTGTTAATACTCTCCCAGTCCCCCTCTACTAGTTCAGTGCTTGGCACATAGTTGGCTTTCAATAAATAACAGTAGAATTCATTAATTGTATCAATTAATAAGTTCAGTGCTTAATAACCTATGTGTTAGATGAATGACCTTTAAACGTTGATACCACCCACATTATTATCGTCACCCAGGCCTTGAGATCTAGACCATATTTCCAACTGCCCCTGAACATTTCAACTCAGATGTTCTTGCAGGAAGACAGAAAGAAGGCGGGGGGGATAATAAATTAGAAAGGGGTGAAACATGTAATAGAATAAAACAGTTTGTATTGGCTCCATAGGCTCACAAATTTTAAGTTGATATGAATAAGTCTATACATTTTTGTCCTTCAGAAAACTATATGGAAAGCACTCAAGATTTTTCTCTTAAAAAAGGCTGTAAATTAATAGATTACAAATGTCAACAGCAGTTAGGATTAATCCAATAGGATTAATAAGTGTGTTTTTATTTACCTTTTTGCAATAAGTGTTTATTACACTTAATTCTTTTAATTGGTCCTCAGGAGCACATGCATTATCATCATTTGTTCTTACGAGGCCCTTCTCTTGTCTGCTGGCTTTTTTTTTCTCTTTTACTCCCATTCCTTTCCCATGGGAGACCATGGTATTGTGTAATAAAGTGCGCGTTGTTGCTTTGATATATGTATTTTTAATTACATAAACGCATTGTGATATTTCTTTCATTTCATTTTTACGTTTTTCATTGAGAACTCTATTAAGATCTATCTAATGTTACATGCAAATCTTGTCTGTTGCTTTTAACAGCTTCATAGTGTTCCATATTTATCACTTTTATAATTAGAAAAAAACTTTAAAATGGCTTTTAAGAGCTTTATTTTTAAAGCCCATAAGTGGAAATCAGGGTCAAATAAGCAAGAATAGAACACAACTGAAGCCCATTACATTAGACAGTTCTTTAAATTTTGCCCTACATTATGAACTACTTTTCCACAGAAGGAACTACAGACTCATTGCTAACTGTGTTTTATTTTAACAAATTCTTTGGGTTGTACTCTGCTTTTATATAAATCTTGTAGTAACTTGGTCATTGATGCCAAGATATTAAATATTCCTCCTGGGAAAATTCCACAAATTTTAAGCATAAAATCTTAGAGGCAAAAAAAAGATAAGGGTAAACATCACATGGGCCAATTCAGTTAAATACTCAGTCCAATTGATGTTTTTACTAAAGCAACCAACTGAAGGATGGTCCTATTACTTGTGATGTTAGGCTGATAACAGATGAATTCTTAAATTGCAATATTTTCACTGGTCTACTGGTTACATGAGATTATGTCCTAACAGAAATACCAGGCCTCCCATTCTCTTAGATTGAAAGCTCAATTTAGTTAAACAAGTAGAGAAAAAATTTTTTTCCTCCTCTCTGAAATGACGAAATGCGTTTGTTCCTTGCTGCAGCAGGGCTGTGTCCTGGACTGAAACACCCACATCGGGATGCCGGCCCAACTGCTTATGTGTGTAAATGCCTGGGCTTTTATTTTTGTCAATAATAAAGATTTTTTTTCACAATTTTTATAATTTCTTTTTTTCATGATAACTATAACCATTAGAGGTTAGAATTTGCTTCACTTACAACTTCATCTTAGTGTGGAACTTTTTATAAAGAATGGGATAAGAAATATTTGTGCCACCAGTCACAAACCACAAGCTCCTACTTTCAAACTGCACATGAAATTATCAAACAAAGAATTTGTGTGAAAGGAACTAACAATTCAGGTCATTTGTGTCTAAAAGGTTAGAGTAGTGAACACTGATTGAATCCTAACAATGTGCCAGACACTGTTCTGCGGTCTTTACATACCTTCACTTATTTAATTCTTACCCAACATTAGAAAGAGGTCTTTTATTATCCCATTTTACAGATGAGACTAAGTGCCTTGCCTAAGGTCACCCAGCTCATTCAGTAGGGGGCAAGGGTTTGACTGGAGACCATTTTCTTAACACTAGACTTAAGAATATAAAGATTTGTCATAGAAGAACTCTGTGGAGTTTTTACTTCCAGTGAAATTCCCTCAATATCAAGGTGAATTTCGCTTCATATCTTTAAGAACAACAACTAGTGAGCTCTATTATAAAAAGCAGTAGAGTTTTGCACCAAATATAAAATGTGAAATATGTGATAAATTGTGTATGTGACAATATACCTCTCATTGACAAAAATGACAAATCTGGATAGTAGAATAAAATGTAAGTTTATAATAGAAATTCTGAAGAGCTTTAGATTATGTGGCACCAATAAGAAGCAATATTAATCCTATCAGGCAAATTTTCTCATGATTCCTAAATCAGGTCAAATAAAGGATGTTACTACTGAGAACTGTATTTTTTCATTTCATATACTGACCGATAGGAAATGAGAACAAAGTAAATCCAATTCTCATCCTTTCTTGGCTGTTTATTAGAACTTAAAAACTTCAAATTTCACTGTTAACAAGGTGATAGCGATATCACTTCTCCTATGGATGAATTTGAGTATGGCTTCCAAAAGCTATTTCTCCCCTTTCTAGCAAGAATACTCTGATTTTCCTTTGTGGAACCACTCTCTCTCACCGCTCTTCACATGACTCAGGTGGGATTTACCCTATCTGCAATATCTAGAGGTGGTGGCTACGGAGCCAAAGCCTGGCTAATCAGCCTAGTCCACTGGGACATGCACGGTAACTGGTTCAAGGATAGGAGGATATGACTCAAGGCAAGCCAGTCAGAGCCAACAGACATCAGCCCTAGAACTTCTGCTGGAATTCCAGAGATATAGATACTCTTCTCCAACTGATTTTGCTAATCTAAAAGAATGCCAGTCAAGAGAGTATTTGCCTTCTCTCAAGGAGAATCTGATTGAGAATTAAAACAACACAAAGAAAGGAGGACTGAGGGAAGCATAGACGGATTCCTGGTAACATCATTTGAGTACACAGGTCCAGTCATATTTGAACTCAGATACCCATGGACTCATGATACATAGGTACATGACACATAGACTCACATGACACATAGACTCACACGCACACACAACATATGTGTGTACTCACACACTTTTTTTCTGCATAAGCTAATTCCATTTGACTTTCCCTTGCAACAAAAATTTTCCTTCTAAATTACATGAGTTAAAAATCATTAAAATTATGGCATGAAAAATAGGGCATGGGTTGTAGGAAGAAAAAGAAATATTTCCTCTACCATCTTTAGTTCTCTGGCTGGGGCCCTGTAAATTAGACTGACAAAAGAAAGATAAGCAAGAGAAAAAGGAACAGAAGTTTATTAACATCATTCATACACATGGTAGCACCCAGTGATGAGTAACTCGAACAGATGATTAAAACAGGCTTACACAGCCTCTCAGCAAAGAATAAGAATTTTTTATAAAAGTGACAAGGTAAAGGAAGAGGACTTTGAGCCTCTAGGGATGGAAAATTATGGGAAGTCAAATATATGAAGAGACTGATGGAAGATCAGAGCTGGTTAGTAAGGTTTGTTTATGTAGACTTTTCTGGAGTCATCTCATCTCCTGTGATTAGGTTGATATCCTCTTTCTCATATGGGGAATAGAGTTAGGGAGGAGACACCTTCACACATTTATGTTCTGCTTTCAGGCAGATAGGAGAGGGTGGACAACTCATTCTGTCTGCTTCTTCTCAAATGCCTTCAGCACAAAATAATCCTATGCCAGAGTAGCATATTTTGGAGTGGCATATTTTGGGGTGGCATACTCTGAACGCCTTCAGAGTAAAGGTGGGGGTGTAAAGTAAAGGACCCAGGTCAACACTCAGCATGGAACCCAAGCACATCATGCTGTCCATTGCTTCTACTCCTTCTCCTCAGATGTTTATACAAATAAAATGTGTTTACAAGGAACAGCAAAGGCTGCAGGGAAAAACAAATCACTCAAAGATAGACTGAGCAACATGTCAGTAATAGTAGGAACAGGTGGAACCCCATGTAAATTGCCCTGAAGATAACAGCAGATATAGGGAAGATGAGCTATTCGATGTCTAAGACCATAATTTCAGGACACTTCCAATACTTGCTGGCAGAACCAACTCCATTTTTGCTAGGCTGGCTCTTTGATTTAACACCCCAGATGACTATTGCCTCCTGTTCCCCGCGACCTTAACCCTGCTAAGCCTCTCTCTATTTCTCATGAATGGTTCTGCTATAGGCGCTTCGTTCTTCTCTAGATACGCATTTCTGAAACAAGTAGATCCCACAGATTCAAACTGACTACAATACCTGGAGACACCATGCTGCCACCAACTCTGCCTCCACTGCTGCTTTTACCAGGTACAACTAACTGGTCACCCATGCTAAACTACAAGAGGACGGATCTTTAAATGATTCTATCCCACCAAAAACAGAACTTATAGAATCAGTGCAATACTACTAACTTCACAATTTCTCTAGAAGCTATGAGAAATGATAAGTGGCTGGGGGTGGATAGAAGGAATAAAATCATTATCTTTACAAAAAATCTTTTATTTCAAAATTTAGAAGAGCACATTCCTTCTGTGAACTCAGTAAAACCCAATTCCTTTGGATCCATAGAAAACCATAATCTTTGTAAATGGCAGTACTATATAAAAATGTTGAGTCGACCCCAAGGTTCCCGATATAAAACACAGCCCACAAAGTGGAGTTAAACACAAATCCCTCCTTCCCTGCTCCTTCATATGAGTCTAAAGTCCCCACGGAGCCTGCCCTCCACCCTCCTCCCAAAACAACTGTGAGGGAATTGTCTACGTTTTCTATTTTTACTTCTTCCAGTTCATTTCTTAGTTGATATTTCTTAATTTTGACTTGTTTTCCAGGTCATCACTTCAATTTCCAAGTGATTTACAATCTTTAGAATTCTCATTTAGAAAGTGGTCGGGTCTATTAATCACCACTTCTGTGTCTTTACTTTATTTCTGCTTCCTGCAGCCTTGAAACAGAGCTGGCGAACTTTATATTCATTACACTTACTCCTGCCCTAAATGTCTTTAACCTTTTACTAATACCTGAACATGTCTGGCTAGAAGAACTTGAGAAATAATAGCCAGAGTCTTTATAACACGATACAGATTTACAACATTTCTTGAAGTGTGGTCCTCCCTCCTGAATAAGAATCACATAAAAACCTTGTTTAAAAACAAAACACAACAAAACAAAAAAAGCAGACTCCTGGAATTCATACCAAACATACCGAAGTCTGACTCTCTGGAAGTGAGATCCAGGAATCTACAAATCGGACCAGCAGGATGTGATTCCAATGCAATCTAAACCCTGAGAACCAGAGGCCTGTGTATTGAAAAGAGATTAAAAACTAATGAAATAATACTTTAGTTGAAGAATCAAGCAATGGCTACGTATCCGTAAGAATAACCTCAGTTATGCTGTGGTGAAAATGAGCCTTCATATTCTAGAGACTTGAAACAAAACTTTGTGTTTCGCTCCATTGTATGTTCAGCGTTCACTGCTGATGGTGGAGGTGAAGGTGTGAAGGGAGTTCTGCTCCTTATGTTCTCACTGGTACCGAAGCTGATGGAGGCTCCACCATCTAGAACACCTGGCTGCAGCAGCAAAGGCAAGAGAACGATAGAGGTCTCCCACTAACAAAGAAATGCTCTGGTTGGGAAATGCCACACTTTACTTCTGCCTACTACGCATTGGCCAATACTGGTCTCATGGTGCCACCAAACTGCAAAAATGGGTTGGGAAGCGCAAACTTCTCACACACCCCAAAAGCAAAAAGAATTAGATATGGGTGAATTAAGCATTAGAAACATCTCCCACAAGGAAGTATCTCATTTTTGAAAGGTGAAAAGTGAAGGATGGAGAAGTTAAGCTACTTTTCACATCCTGAAGTCAATATTGAGAACTCTCATCTCTACATTCTCTCCACCAATTTCAAGGAAGCAGACCCCCTTACGATCCTTCCTATTTCAGCAGAGTTTTTCTAAAGGGCCACTTATCACAAAGGACAGACAGCACTGAAATTTAAATGTCATCATTTTCTTTCTGAAGCAGATTGCCTAATGCATAAACAGAAAAAACAAACCAGTTTGCATCCTTTTCTCTGAATTAATCATCAGAAAAACATATTACATGAATATGACCTGCTCAGTTGTACTGTCTGAGGACGTCAATTAAACTGTTACTTGAGCACCTACTATGTGCCTAGAAGGATGCTAGGCACCTTCTAATTGCATCAACAGAAGTCTGTCTGCTCCACAGGTCAACTCAACTCACCCAGTCCTTCAGAGAGAAAAGTCGTTCTTGCTCCTCTCGCAGTTCAAGCTCCCTTGCCATATTGATGAGTCCCTGCCTGAATGCTCAATCCCAGACACAGCCATCAGGGCTTGCACCTGCCATAACACCATGTAACCACAGAACCGCTCCCCAGCTCTCTAAAAGCATCAGCTAGAGTTGTAGCACCTGCAGTTTAGGAGAGCTGTCTGGGGCCAGAATCAGGAACATAATTGCTCAGCACAAAGAGAGGGACATACACAGTATACTTGTGACCCTCTGTCATGGTAGAACTTTTCCTATATACTTTCTAAGACAGATGAGAAACTTGGGCAGATAATGGCTCTGATGATGAAACAAATTGTAAATGGATAACTTTTAGTACCATATGGGATAAAGTCAAGAGATAATTATCGCAAGTCATAAATGGCAAAAAATGAATTTGACTCCTTCAGAACTACATATTTTTGAAAAAGATGAAGAATATTTTTTTCCAGTGATTACAAGTAAAAGATTTCTTAATTTCTCTGACTATAGCTATTATTTTTTTCCTTTGAGCACATACACATGCCTCTGTCAGAAGCATTTTGCTGGTTTCAATCTGAGCTGGCTTCTCTCCCTGCAAGACCCCACACTTTTCGTTATTGTATCATATGGCTTTTGATGGAAAAATTGACATTAAGCACTACTCTAGTAATGCCAGTGGTATCAAAATTACCGAAATATTGGGTTAAACAATCCCATTGCTAAATGCTAAAGCTGCTATCCTGAAAGTCAGCTCTAAGCATAAACTTTTGGTATTATTCCATTTTGCTATTATTTCTTGCTAGCGACACAAGTTTTTGTGATTTGGATTCTAGTACATTTTCAACCCACAGTCAAACCTTACTATTGTACTGTCCTTGAAAGCTCACGGCAAGCAATAGTGCTTTAGCTGTGGTGTTCTCAAGATTCCCTCTAAGAATTCCCTCCAGTGAAGTTCTTTATAGGCAAATCCTCATGGCCTCCCACAGGACCCTGCAGCGAGGCTCCAGAAAACTTAAGCTAAGTGGCATGCAACATGTGCTACACTTCCTATTACTTCTGAGATCATCTTTCTTATTTCCTTTCTAATATGCTTTTTATTGTATTAAGTGAAAAAGGAAAAAAAATAAATAAACCGAAGCATTCATATTGATTTTTTTTTTTTAAATCTGGGTCCTCAAACTGCAGATCTAACATTTGCCTTTTCAAAATGCTTTTTCACTCCTGTTTT